>NC_041388.1:17706441-17767311 GCF_002162155.2 Triticum dicoccoides
TCTGTAAGCCCCCCACCCCTCCCCAACCTCCTCTCTCTTTGCTTAGTTAGTAGATGATTTTAGTAGTAGTAGATGTTAATTTAGGGTTCATAGATAATGATTTTTAGAAGTAGTGGATATTAATTACTAGTAGTGATGGTAAACTAGTTGTATAATTAGCAGTAGTACATGTTAATTAGTAGTAGATGTAGTAGTTAGATGTTAATTAGTAGTAGTAGATTTGCTAGTTTCTTTCTATTTACAGTAAGTTTATATTTAGTAAGAACTAGTTGAATTAATAGAACTAGTTTAGTTTTAGTTGAACTAGTTAAGTTTTAGTTGAACTAGTATAGTAAGTAAATTAATAACTAGTTGAACTACTTCATTTTTAGAAAGAACTAGTTTTTTTCTTTTTATACTAAGTTTATATTTAGTAAGAACTAGTTGAATTAATAGAACTAGTTGAATTAATAGAACTAGTTGAACATGCCATATTTGGTGTTATTTTTTAGTTTAAGCAATTATTTCATGTTCTGGTTACACCTCCGAGTGGCCTATGTTTTGCCGGAGTGTTGATTAATTTCCATTCCGGCAAATATCAGGCGCTCGATATGTCCTTTTTTAGCAAAGGTCATGCCAGATTTTTCCGCGAATTCTGGCATGACTTGTGCTAGAATAAGTGGGAAATATCGAGTGGCCTGTATTTTCTTTGAAAAATAATGATCTAATTTAGGTTTTTTAGTACATATATTTAATTGTACAAGTTTAATCTTTGAATTATGAACGTAGGAAATGTCGTACTCGGACGATGACAGTCTCCTGGGGGAGTGCAGCTGGTGTCACGACGATCGAGGTATGTGCGACAGGTTCGTTGAGCTAGACGAAGATCGGCGCTTCAGCATTAAGCTCGAGGAGACCTTCGATGTTGAAACAGTATGCAACAATGACAAGTGTTTTTTTTTGTAATTAAGCATGACTTCAACTATTTCAACGTCTAATTTTCATCTTTTACAATTCAACTAGCTTATCCCATGCCATGCAAGACGCTATGTCTTGCAGAGGATGGGTTTTGAAGACCATGAAAATTTTCAAACAAAGAAAATACACCTAAGGACCCATCATGATATCGATTTTGAAGTAAATCTGTATAATTCTCATAGCGTAACCCATTTTGGTTGTAAAAATTGGGAAGCACTTTGCAAAATGTATGGTTTTTATGAGGGTATGATTGTCACCATGGATCTTGGTCATCGTGAGATCGAGCAAGACAATATGGACATTTGGGTCCTTGTTGATACGCTTACGATTCTACCGCAATGTGAGTTTCTCAAACATAGTTATTAACTAATTTAAATTGTTTATTTCAAAATAGTTGACAGCTTATTTCCATTGACAGCTTATTTTGAATCTTCAAAGAATGTGCAGAAGATGGTAGACAAAACCCACTACACTGATGGCTCTGAATTAACTTATAAGGAGAAAAATCATTTGATTGCTTATTGTACTTTTTTTGAGAATTACAATACCTATTATCGAACTCCTCCAAATTATGGTGAGTACGTGCCACTAGTGCACGTGTTGAACCACGATAACTTCTATGGAGATACCCTGGTAAGATATTTTACTATTACGACATCCGTGCATCTTTTGCATACTTCTAAAACTAGTACTGAAGGAAATATGCCCTAGAGGCAATAATAATGTTATTATTTTATTTCCTTATATCATGATAAATGTTTATTATTCATGCTAGAATTTTATTATCCGGAGACATAATACTTGTGTGAATACATAGACAAACCAAACGTCACTAGTATGCCTCTACTTGACTAGCTCGTTAATCGAAGATGGTTATGTTTCCTAACCATAGACATGTGTTGTCATTTGATTAATGGGATCACATCATTAGGAGAATGATGTGATTGACATGACCCATTCCATTAGCTTTGCACCCGATCGTTTAGTATGTTGCTATTGCTTTCTTCATGACTTATACATGTTTCTATGACTATGAGATTATGCAACTCCCGTTTACCGGAGGAACACTTTGTGTGCTACGAAACGTCACAACGTAACTGGGTGATTATAAAGGAGCTCTACAGGTGTCTCCAAAGGTGAATGTTGGGTTGGTGTATTTCGAGATTAGGATTTATCACTCTGATTGTCGGAGAGGTATCTCTGGGCCCTCTCAGTAATGCACATCACATAAGCCTGGCAAGCATTACAACTCATGAGTTAGTTACAAGATGATGTATTACGAAACGAGTAAAGAGACTTGCCAGTAACGAGATTGAACTAGGTATTGAGATACCGACGATCGAATCTCGGGCAAGTAACATACCGATGACAAAGGGAACAACGTATGTTGTTATGCGGTTTGACCGATAAAGATCTTCGTAGAATATGTAGGAGCCAATATGAGCATCCAGGTTCCGCTATTGGTTATTGACCAGAGACGTGTCTCGGTCATGTCTACATTGTTCTCGTACCCGTACAGTCTGCACGCTTAAGGTTTCGATGATAGTTATATTATGAGTTTATGAGTTTTGATGTACCGAAGTTAGTTCAGAGTCCCGGATGTGATCACGGACATGACGAGGAGTCTCGAAATGCTTGAGACATAAAGATCGATATATTGGAAGCCTATATTTGGATATCGGAATCGTTCAGGGTGAAATCGGGATTTTACCGGAGTACCGGGGGGTTAGCGGAACCCCCCCCCCCGGGGGGGGGGGTTATTGGGCCTACATGGGCTCTAAGGGAGAAGAGGAAAGGAGAAAAGAGATGGCCATGCGCCAAGTCCGAATAGGACAAGGAGAGGGGCCGGCGCCCCCCTTTCCTTTCCCTCTTCCTCCTCTTTCCCACTTCTCCTTCTCCAACTAGGAAAGAAGGGAGTCCTACTCCTGGTGGGAGTAGGACTCCCCCTTGGCGCGCCCTCCTTGGCCGGCCGCCCCCTCCCCTTGGCTCCTTTATATACGGGGGCAGGGGGCACCCTAGAACACACAAGTTGATCTTTGTGGTCGTTCCTTAGCCGTGTGCGGTGCCCCCCTCCACCATATTCCACCTCGGTCATATTGTAGCGGTGCTTAGGCGAAGCCCTACGACGGTTGAACATCAAGATCGTCACCACGCCGTCGTGCTGACGGAACTCCTCCCCGAAGCTTTGCTTGATCGGAGCCCGGGGAACGTCATCGAGCTGAACGTTTGCCAAGAACTCGGAGGTGCCGGAGTAACGGTGCTTGGATCGGTTGGATTGGGAAGACGTACGACTACTTCCTCTACGTTGCGTCAACGCTTCTGCTTCGGTCTACGAGGGTACGTAGACAACACTCTCCCCTCTTGTTGCAATCCATCTCCATGATCTTGCGTGTGCGTAGGAAATTTTTTGAAATTACTACGTTCCCCAACAGTGGTATCAGAGCCTAGGTTTTATGTGTTGATGTTATATGCACGAGTAGAACACAAGTGAGTTGTGGGCGATATAAGTCATACTACTTACCAGCATGTCATACTTTGGTTCGGCGGTATTGTTGGATGAAGCGGCCCGGACCAACATTACGCGTACGCTTACGCGAGACCGGTTCTCCCGACGTGCTTTGCACAAAGGTGGCTAGCGGGTGACAGTTTCTCCAACTTTAGCTGAACCGAGTGTGGCTACGCCCGGTCCTTGCGAAGGTTAAAATAGCACTAACTTGACAAACTATCGTCGTGGTTTTGATGCGTAGGTAAGATTGGTTCTTGCTTAAGCCCGTAGCAGCCACGTAAAACTTGCAACAACAAAGTAGAGGACGTCTAACTTGTTTTTGCAGGGCATGTTGTGATGTGATATGGTCAAGACATGATGCTGAATTTTATTGTATGAGATGATCATGTTTTGTAACCAAGTTATCGGCAACTGGCAAGAGCCATATGGTTGTCGCTTTATTGTATGCAATGCAATTGCGCTGTAATGCTTTACTTTATCACAAAACGGTAGCGATAGTCAAGGAAGCATAGAATTGGTGAGACAACAACGATGCTACGATGGTGATCAAGGTGTCGCGCCGGTAACGATGGTGATCACGACGGTGCTTTGAAGATGGAGATCACAAGCACAAGATGATGATGGCCATATCATATCACTTATATTGATTGCATGTGATGTTTATCTTTTATGCATCTTATCTTGCTTTGATTGACGGTAGCATTTTAAGATGATCTCTCATTAATTATCAAGAAGTGTTCTCCCTGAGTATGCACCGTTGTGAAAGTTCTTCGTGCTGAGACACCATGTGATGATCGGGTCTGATAGGCTCTACGTTCAAATACAACGGGTGCAAAACAGTTGGACACGCAGAATACTTAGGTTATACTTGACGAGCCAAGCATATACAGATATGGCCTCGGAACACAGAGACCGAAAGGTCGAGCGTGAATCATATAGTAGATATGATCAACATAGCGATGTTCACCAATGAAACTACTCCATCTCACGTGATGATCGGACATGGTTTAGTTGATTTGGATCACGTAATCACTTAGAGGATTAGAGGGATGTCTATCTAAGTGGGAGTTCTTTAGTAATATGATTAATTGAACCGAAATTTATCATGAACTTAGTACCTGATAGTATCTGGCTTGTTTATGTTTGATTGTAGATAGATGGCCCGTGTTGTTGTTCCGTTGAATTTTAATGCGTTCCTTGAGAAAGCAAAGTTGGAAGATGATGGTAGCAACTACACGGACTGGGTCTGTAACTTGACGATTATCCTCATTGCTGCACAGAAGAATTACGTCCTGGAAGCACCGCTGGGTGCCAGGCCTGCTGCTGGAGCAACACCAGATGTTATGAACGTCTAGCAGAGCAAAGCTGATGACTACTCGATAGTTCAGTGTGTCATGCTTTACGGCTTAGAATCGGGACTTCAGCGACGTTTTGAACGTCATGGAGCATATGAGATGTTCCAGGAGTTGAAGTTAATATTTCAAGCAAATGCCCGAATTGAGAGATATGAAGTCTCCAATAAGTTCTATAGCTGCAAGATGGAGGAGAACAGTTCTGTCAGTGACCATATACTCAAAATGTCTGGGGTATAATAATCACTTGATTCAATTGGGAGTTAATCTTCCAGATGATTGCGTCATTGACAGAATTCTCCAATCACTGCCACCAAGCTACAAGAGCTTCATGATGAACTATAATATGCAAGGGATGAATAAGACTATTCCCGAGCTCTTCGCAATGCTGAAAGCTGCGGAGGTAGAAATCAAGAAGGAGCATCAAGTGTTGATGGTCAATAAGACCACTAGTTTGAAGAAAAAGGGCAAAGGGAAGAAGAAGGGGAACTTCAAAAAGAACAGCAAGCAAGTTGCTACTCAAGAGAAGAAACCCAAACCTGGACCTAAGCCTGAAACAGAGTGCTTCTACTGCAAGCAGACTGGTCACTGGAAGCGGAACTGCCCCAAGTATTTGGCGGATAAGAAGGATGGCAAGGTGAACAAAGGTATATGTGATATACATGTTATTGATGTGTACCTTACTAATGCTCGCAGTAGCACCTGGGTATTTGATACTGGTTCTGTTGCTAATATTTGCAACTCGAAACAGGGACTACGGATTAAGCGAAGATTGGCTAAGGACGAGGTGACGATGTGCGTGGGAAATGGTTCCAAAGTCGATGTGATCGCAGTCGGCATGCTACCTCTACATCTACCTTCGGGATTAGTATTCGACCTAAATAATTGTTATTTGGTGCCAGCGTTAAGCATGAACATTATATCTGGATCTTGTTTGATGCGAGATGGTTATTCATTTAAATCAGAGAATAATGGTTGTTCTATTTATATGAGTAATAACTTTTATGGTCATGCACCCTTAAAGAGTGGTCTATTATTATTAAATCTCGATAGTAATGACACACATATTCATAATGTTGAAGCCAAAAGATGCAAAGTTGATAATGATAGTGCAACTTATTTGTGGCACTGCCGTTTGGGTCATATCGGTGTAAAGCGCATGAAGAAACTCCATACTGATGGGCTTTTGGAACCACTTGATTATTAATCACTTGGTACTTGTGAACCGTGCCTTATGGGTAAGATGACAAAACACCGTTCTCCGGTACTATGGAGAGAGCAATAGATTAGTTGGAAATCATACATACAGATGTATGTGGTCTGATGAATGTTGAGGCTCGTGGCGGATATCATTATTTTCTCACCTTCACAGATGACTTAAGCAGATATGGGTATATCTACTTAATGAAACATAAGTCTGAAACGTTTGAAAAGTTCAAAGAATTTCAGAGTGAAGTTGAAAATCATCGTAAAAAGAAAATAAAATTCCTACGATCAGATCGTGGAGGAGAATATTTGAGTTACGGGTTTGGTGTACATTTGAAACAATGTGGAATAGTTTCGCAACTCATGCCACCCGGAACACCACAGCGTAATGGTGTGTCCGAACGTTGTAATCGTACTTTACTAGATATGGTACGATCTATGATGTCTCTTACTGATTTACTGCTATCGTTTTGGCGATATGCTCTAGAGATGGTCGCATTCACGTTAAATAGGGCACCATCAAAATCCGTTGAGACGACGCCTTATGAACTGTGGTTTGGCAAGAAACCAAAGTTGTCGTTTCTGAAAGTTTGGGGTTGCGATGCTTATGTGAAAAAGCTTCAACCTGATAAGCTCGAACTTAAATCGGAGAAATGTGTCTTCACAAGATATCCAAAGGAAACTATTGGATACACCTTCTATCACAGATCCGAAGGCAAGACTTTTGTTGCTAAATTCGGAAACTTTCTGGAGAAGGAGTTTCTCTCAAAAGATGTGAGTGGGAGGAAAGTAGAACTTGACAAGGTAAGTGTACCTACTCCCTTATTGGAAAGTAGTACATCACAGAAACCAGTTTCTGTGACACCTACACCAATTAGTGAGGAAGCTAATGATAATGATCATGAAACTTCAGAACAAGATTCTACTGAACCTCGTAGATCAACCAGAGTAAGATCCGCGCGAGAGTGGTACGGTAATCCTGTTCTGGAAATCATGCTACTAGATCATGATGAACCTACGAACTATGAAGAAGCGATGGTGAGCCCAGATTCCGCAAAATGGCTTGAAGCCATCAAATCTGAGATGGGATCCATGTATGAGAACAAAGTATGGACTTTGGTTGATTTGCCCAATGATCGGCAAGCGATTGAGAATAAATGGATCTTCAAGAAGAAGACTGATGCTGACGGTGATGTTACTGTCTACAAAGCTCGACTTGTCGCAAAAGGTTTTCGGCAAGGTCAAGGGATTGACTACAATGAGACCTTCTCACCCGTAGCGATGCTTAAGTCTGTCCGAATCATGTTAGCAATTTCCGCATTTTATGATTATGAAATTTGGCAAATGGATGTCAAAACTGGATTCCTGAATGGATTTCTGCAAGAAGAGTTGTATATGATGCAGCCGGAAGGTTTTCTTGATCCAAAGGGAACTAACAAAGTGTGCAAGCTCCAGCGATCCAGTTATGGACTGGTGCAAGCCTCTCGGAGTTGGAATAAACGCTTTGATAGTGTGATCAAAGCATTTGGTTTTATATAGTGTGATCAAAGCCTGTATTTATAAGAAAGTGAGTGGGGGCTCTATAGCATTTCTGGTATTATATGTAGATGACATATTACTAATCGGAAATGATATAGAATTTCTGGATAGCATAAAGGGATACTTGAATAAGAGTTTTTCAATGAAGGACCTCGGTGAAGCTGCTTACATATTGGGCATTAAGATCTATAGAGACAGATCAAGACGCTTAATTGGACTTTCACAAAGCACATACCTTGACAAGGTTTTGAAAAAGTTCAAAATGGATCAAGCAAAGAAAGGGTTCTTGCCTGTGTTACAAGGTGTGAAATTGAGTAAGACTCAAAGTTCGACCAATGCAGAAGATAGAGAGAAAATGAAAGATGTTCCCTATGCTTCAGCCATAGGCTCTATCATGTATGCAATGTTGTGTACCAGACCTGATGTGCGTCTTGCTATAAGTCTAGCAGGGAGGTACCAAAGCAATCCAGGAGTGGATCACTGGACAGCGGTCAAGAACATCCTGAAATACCTGAAAAGGACTAAGGATATGTTTCTCATATATGGAGGTGACAAAGAGCTGATCGTAAATGGTTACGTTGATGCAAGCTTTGACACTGATCCGGACGATTCTAAATCGCAAACCGGATACGTGTTTATATTAAACGGTGGAGCTGTTAGTTGGTGCAGTTCTAAACAAAGCGTTGTGGCGGGATCTACATGTGAAGCAGAGTACATAGCTGCTTCGGAAGCAGCAAACGAAGGAGTCTGGATGAAGGAGTTCATATTCGATCTAGGTGTCATACCTAGTGCATCGGGTCCAATGAAAATCTTTTGTGACAATACTGGTGCAATTGCCTTGGCAAAGGAATCCAGATTTCACAAGAGAACCAAGCACATCAAGAGACGCTTCAATTCCATCCGGGATCTAGTCCTGGTGGGAGACATAGAGATTTGCAGGATATGTACGGATCTGAATGTAGCAGACCCATTGACTAAGCCTCTTCCACGAGCAAAACATGATCAGCACCAAAGCTCCATGGGTGTTAGAATCATTACTGTGTAATCTAGATTATTGACTCTAGTGCAAGTGGGAGACTGAAGGAAATATGCCCTAGAGGCAATAATAATGTTATTATTTTATTTCCTTATATCATGATAAATGTTTATTATTCATGCTAGAATTGTATTATCCGGAAACATAATACTTGTGTGAATACATAGACAAACCAAATGTCACTAGTATGCCTCTACTTGACTAGCTCGTTAATCGAACATGGTTATGTTTCCTAACCATAGACATGTGTTGTCATTTGATTAATGGGATCACATCATTAGGAGAATGATGTGATTGACATGACCCATTCCATTAGCTTAGCACCCGATCATTTAGTATGTTGTTATTGCTTTCTTCATGACTTATACATGTTCCTATGACTATGAGATTATGCAACTCCTGTTTACCGGAGGAACACTTTGTGTGCTACCAAACGTCACAACGTAACTGGGTGATTATAAAGGAGCTCTACAGGTGTCTCCAAAGGTGAATGTTGGGTTGGCGTATTTCGAGATTAGGATTTGTCACTCCGATTGTCGGAGAGGTATCTCTGGGCCCTTTCGGTAATGCACATCACATAAGCCTTGCAAGCATTACAACTAATGAGTTAGTTGCAAGATGATGTATTACGAAACGAGTAAAGAGACTTGCCGGTAATGAGATTGAACTAGGTATTGAGATACCGACAATCGAATCTCGGGCAAGTAACATACCGATGACAAAGGGAACAACGTATGTTGTTATGCGGTCTGACCGATAAAGATCTTCGTAGAATATGTAGGAGCCAATATGAGCATCTAGGTTCCGCTATTGGTTATTGACTGGAGACGTGTCTCGGTCATGTCTACATTGTTCTCGAACCCGTAGAGTCTGCACGCTTAAGGTTTCGATGACAGTTATATTATGAGTTTACGAGTTTTGATGTACCGAAGTTAGTTCAGAGTCCCGTATGTGATCATGGACATGACGAGGAGTCTCGAAATGGTCGAGACATAAAGATCGATATATTGGAAGACTATATTTGGATATCGGAATCGCTCCGGGTGAAATCGGGATTTTACCGGAGTACCGGGGGGTTACCGGACCCCCCCCCCCCGGGGGTTATTGGGCCTACATGGGCCCTAAGGGAGAAGAGGAAAGGAGAAAAGAGATGGTCGCGCGCCCCTCCCCTCCCTAGTACGAATAGGACAAGGAGAGGGGGGCGGTGCCCCCCCTTTCCTTTCCCTCTTCCTCCTCTTTCCCACTTCTCCTTCTCCAACTAGGAAAGAAGGGAGTCCTACTCCCGGTGGGAGTAGGACTCCCCCTTGGCGCGCCCTCCTTGGCCGGCTGCCCCCTCCCCTTGGCTCCTTTATATACGGGAGCAGGGAGCACCCTAGAACACACAAGTTTATCTTCGTGATCGTTCCTTAGCCGTGTGCGGTGCCCCCCTCCACCATATTCCACCTCGTTCATATTGTAGCGGTGCTTAGGCGAAGCCCTGCAACGGTTGAACATCAAGATCATCACCACGCCGTCGTGCTGACGGAACTCCTCCCCGAAGCTTTGCTGGATCGGAGCCCGGGGAACGTCATCGAGTTGAACGTGTGCCAAGAACTCGGAGGTGCCGGAGTAACGGTGCTTGGATCGGTTGGATTGGGAAGACGTACGACTACTTCCTCTACGTTGCATCAACGCTTTCGCTTCGGTCTACGAGGGTACGTAGACAACACTCTCCCCTCTCGTTGCTATGCATCACCATGATCTTGCGTGTGCGTAGGAATTTTTTTGAAATTACTACGTTCCCCAACTAGTACATCATTGCTAACTACGAAGTTATTACTATGTTTTTCAACAGAAAATCCCGATGGATTGTGTGCCTCATCTGATGTATTACAATGGTCGCCTTGAAGTTCTGAACCTACAGCCAGGTCATCCTACGGATCTCACCTGTGCATATCAAATTTCTGAAACCGATGAACACATGCTAATCAAAGAGTGGAAAAAATGTTTGGACATTCGTAAGGAGGTTCTTGGAAGCAACATTAAGAAAAAGGCAAGAATTGGAGACAGGATAATCTGCATTCTCCATAATGGAGAGCGAGGGGCTATCTTGTTTTTTGCTATTTTACCTTAGAGAATATAGTAGGTCCTAAGAGAATGTAGTAGGTCCTATGAGGTACAATATGTTTATTATGTGATACAATGTGTTAGAGTTGAAGATGTCAGGAGTACTTGTGATTACGACTAGTGACCAATGATATGATGATGATGATGATAAGTTGTTAATGATATGATGATGATGATGATGATATTTATTATATCATTGGGTGAAAGAACCGCGGATTAGTTTCAAGTGGATGTCCGTCCACTTGAAACTAGTCCACACGGTTCTTTCACCCCGTGATGTAATAACTCATGATGATGTAAAAACAATTTGTAAATTCCTGTTGTATGAAAATTTGTGTAATGGTGTACGAATACAATATGAAATAAAAAAGAAATAAAATACAAAATAATAGTAGCAGCGCGGGCAGAGAGAAGTGCTACTCCTAATTACTAGTAGCGCTCCTCCTGGAACTTGCTGCTACTAAGTCGATTTAGCCATAGCGTGGGTGGAGGCACGCTACTGCTATTCGTTAGCTGTAGCACCTTATTAGTAGCGCACCACACCGGCTACTGATAGGTCTAAAACCCGCGATGCCGCTAGCCTCTTCCCTAGCAGTGATGGGTAGTGTTTTCTATTTAGACCCCCTCTATTCTTATATCTCATCTTTTCTAAACCCTCAGATGCCTCCGAGACGTGACCCCGGATTTACCTTTCCACCGGAGCTCACCTAGTTGATCCAGCAGCAGAACACATTGATGCAGTTGCTAGTCCAGAATCAGAATCAGGGGAACAACAACAACAACCCACCACCACCACCACCACCTGTTGATCACTTAGCCCGTTTTCTTAGGCTGAACCCGCCGGTGTTTTCCAGTAGCACCGAGCCGATAGTAGCAGATGATTAGCTCCGCAAGACAGCTAGGGAGTTGACCACAGCAGGATGCACAGATGCGGAGAAGGTGAAGTTTGCCGCACATCAGCTAGAAGGACCCGCAGCATCATGGTGGGAGAATTTCGCAGCCACTTTCCCAATTGACACTATCACATGGGACCAGTTTCAGCAGGCTTTTTGTACTGCACACGTTTCAGCAGGAGCTATGGCCACGAAGAAGCGTGAGTTTCGCAACTTGCGCCAAGGAGGAAGGACAGTTGGCCAGTATGTGGAGGAATTTAGTAAGCTAGCATGTTATGCCCCAGATGACGTCGCTATGGATGCAGCTAAGCAGGAGAAGTTTCTGGAAGGACTGAATGATGAGTTGAGCATGTAGTTGATGGTAGCCACCTTCAACAACTACCAGGAGTGGGTAGATCGTGCTCTTATGATTGAAGGGAAGCAGCAGCAGATTGAGAATCGCAAGAGGAAGTATGGACAAGGAAAGTATAATTCAGGAGCTCAGTAGAAGCCACGTTTTACCCCTAGATCGGGAGGACATTTTCAGCATACCCATGGAGGAGGTAGCTCGCACAATCACAATGGCACCAAGAATGGTAATGGCAACAGAGGAAGCAACGGCCAGAACTGCACCAACCCCTCAACCCCAGCCAAGAATGACCTAAGCCAAGTCACTTGCTATAAGTGTTCGAAGACAGGGCATTATGCCAATGAATGTCCTGAATTACAAAATGGAAATAGCAATGGAAGTTCTGAGAAGAAGCCGAACCCTTTCAACAGGGGACAGGTGAACCACGTTAGCGTGAAGGAGGTTGAAGCTCAGCCCGATGCAGTAATAGGTAAGTTTTTGGTTAAGTCAGTTACTGCACTCGTTCTTTTTTATACTGGTGCATCGCATTCATACATCTCAAGGGGATTTGTGGATAAGTATAACCTACCAACCCAAGCCCTTAGGTCACCCATGTTAGTAACCTCGCCCGGAGCAAAGTATGTGGCTAGTCTATGGTGTGATCGGTTACCATTAAGGATTGGTAACTACATTTTTCCCTCAGACCTAATAGTATTGGAATCTCAAGGATTGGATGTGATATTAGGCATGGATTGGTTATCAAATTATGAAGTGAATATTGAGTGTGCTAGTAAGTCAATTTTGCTTACCACCCCATAAGGGAGAAGGATCAAGTATGTATCCCGGCATGTGCCAAGGAGGACTCAAGTAAATTGCCTAATAGGAGTTGTGCAGGAGGAAGTACCAGTCGTAAGGGATTTCCCTGATGTATTTCCAGAGGAGTTGCCACCGGATAGAGATATTGAGTTTTTGATTGAGCTATTGCCAGGCACAGGGCCAATATCAAAGAGATCGTATAGGATGCCAGCAAAGGATTTGGTGGAAATTAAGAAGCAGATTAAGGAGTTACTGGATAAAGGATATATTCGCCCAAGTTCTTCGCCTTGGGGATCGCCAGTACTTCTAGTGGAGAAGAAGGATGGATCGTTAAGGATGTGTGTTGATTATCGAGGATTGAATGAAGTAACGATCAAGAACAAGTACCCACTACCAATGATTAACGATCTGTTTGATCGATTGCAAGGAGCTAAGGTATTTTCCAAGATCGATCTGCGATCAGGGTACCACCAGTTGAAGAATCGAGAACAGGATATTCCGAAGACAACTTTTACCACCAGGTATGGGCTGTATGAGTATACTGTTATGTCATTTGGTCTGACTAATGCACATGCCTATTTTATGAACATGATGAACAAAGTGTTTATAGAGTTCTTGGATAAGTTTGTCGTAGTGTTCATTGATGATATCCTGGTTTACTCGAAGAATGAAGAGGAGCATAAGGAGCATTTGCGTTTGGTACTTGCAAAGCTGAGAGAACATCAATTATATGCCAAGTTCAGCAAATGTGTGTTTTGGTTGAAGGAAGAAGGATTCCTCGGACACGTTATATCTGGAGAGGGTATATCAGTTGATCCCACTAAAGTTGATACCGTGACCAAGTGGGAAGCCCCAACAACAGTTGGAGAGATCCGGAGTTTTCTTGGACTCGCAGGATACTACTGGAGATTTATTGAGAATTTCTCAAAGATTGCGAAGCCTATGATAGAGTTGTTAAAGAAAGATACCAAGTTCATATGGACAGAGGAATGTGAGGCTAGTTTCCAGGAGTTGAAGAAACGTTTGGTTACCTCACTAGTGTTGATTTTGCCAGATCATACCAAAGATTATGAGGTGTATTGTGACGCTTCACGTCGAGGACTTGGAGCAGTGCTTATGCAGGAAGGGAGAGTTGTTTCACATGACTCAAGACAACTCAACCCCCATGAGTTGAATTATGCTACGCATGATTTGGAGTTAGCAGCTGTAGTGCATGCATTGAAAACATGGAGACATTTTCTCATTGGAAACCATTGTGAGGAGTACACGGATCATAAGAGTTTGAAGTACATTTTCACACAGAAGGAGTTAAATCTCAGACAAAGGAGATGGTTGGAACTTATCAAGGATTA
Organism: Triticum dicoccoides; assembly: GCF_002162155.2. NCBI lineage: Eukaryota > Viridiplantae > Streptophyta > Magnoliopsida > Poales > Poaceae > Triticum > Triticum dicoccoides. The sequence goes on from NC_041388.1 coordinate 17,720,533, forward strand.
TGATATGAAATAGCATTATCATCCTGTAAAGGCTAATGTAGTAGCTAACGCATTAAGCCGTAAGAGCCATGTCAATACATTAATGATGGGAGGAATACCAAAGGAGTTAGCAGATAATCTTCGTGAACTATGTTTGGAAATAGTTCCGAGAGGTTATGTAGCAGCATTGGAGATTCAGTCAACCTTGATGGATAAAATCTGGGAAGCTCAGAAAGCTGACAAAGAGATTGCCTCTATAAAGGAGAAACTAAGCAAAGGAAAAGCTAAAGGATTCCGTGAGGATGAGCACGACACCCTATGGTTTGAAGACCACGTTTATGTGCCCAATGACCCGGAGATCAGGAAGTTGATTTTGCAAGAGGCACATGACACCATATTCAATTCACCCAGGAAATACCAAGATGTATTTGGATTTGAAGGATATTTTCTGGTGGACCGGAATGAAGAAGGATATAGCGGAGTATGTAGCAGTTTGTAATGTATGTCAGAGAGTAAAGGCGGAGCATCAGAAGCCAGCAGGATTGTTACAACCATTGCCGATACCCGAATGGAAGTGGGATAAGCTAGGCATGGATTTTATCACGGGATTGCCCAGGACTCGTTCAGGCTATGAATCGATTTGGGTTGTAGTTGATCGATTGACGAAAGTAGCTCATTTCATCCCAGTAAAGACCACTTACACCAGTGCTAAGTTGGCAAAGATATACATGACCAGGATCGTATGTCTGCATGGAGTTCCAAGGAGTATCGTATCAGATAGAGGAACCCAGTTTACCTCAAAGTTCTGGAAGCAGTTGCACGAAACTTTGGGAACCAGGCTAGAATTCAGTACAGCTTTTCATCCACAGACAGATGGACAAACCGAGAGAGTCAATCATATTTCAGAGGATATGCTGAGAGCTTGTGCGCTAGATTACGGATCTAGTTGGGACAATAATTTGCCATATGCAGAGTTCTCTTACAACAACAGTTACCAAACCAGTTTAAAGATGGCCCCTTTCGAAGCCCTGTACGGAAGGAGGTGCAGGACACCATTTTCATGGGACGAAGTTGGAGACCGCCAGTTGTTTGGTCCTGACTTGATTAAAGAGTCTGAACAGAAGGTGAAGCTGATTCGCGATAGGCTCAAGGTAGCCCAGTCCAGACAGAAGAGTTATGTGGATTCTAAACGCAAGGAGACAGTTTACGAAGTCGGAGCAGAGCTTATCTTCGAGTATCTCCACTTCGGGGAACAAAGCGTTTTGGAGTTAAAGGGAAGTTAGCACCACGATTTGTAGGACCATATCGAGTTTTGGAACGTATGGGAGAAGTGGCCTACAAGTTGGAATTGCCCGAAGGATTGTTAGGAGTACATGATGTGTTCCATGTTTCTCAGTTAAAGAAATGTCACGCAGAGATGGCTGACATACCGTTGAGAGACAAAGTGCCTTTGGAAACTATTCAGTTGGATAACGATTTGACCTACGAGGAGAAACCAATTAAGATCCTGGAGTTTGCCAGTTTACTCGCATTAAGGTTATCAAGTTTTGCAAAGTTCAGTGGAGCCACCACACAGAGGATGAAGCCACCTGGGAATGAGAGGAAGATTTGCTCAAAGACCACCCTCACCTATTTTCTAGCCAACCCGAATCTCGAGGGCGAGATTCATCTTAAGGGGGGTAGGTTGGTAACATCCCAAATTTTCAATTTGGAATGTTATACATTAGATCATCATGCATATCATATTTTATTTTGCATTTTGGTTGATCCTAGAAATTCTACGCAACTCAATGACCCACGGAGAGAGTTGGGGATTTCGTTATTTTCATATTTGAGTTCTCTCAAATTTTGAGAATAGGATCATTTGATTTATTTATTTTATCATCAATTATTTCTATTACAAAAATATGAGAGAGGGAATAAAATGACTTTCCCAAAATAAAGAAATATTGAGGATTTAATAAAAAAATCAAATAAGATTTTATTTCGGAGTTTTTCGGTGTTTTATTTGAATTTAGGAAAAAGTGCGTATTTCAAAATTGCATTTAGGGCCCAAATAAATGTTCACCTTGTGCGGCTTGATTTTAGAAGCCCGTGAAAATTTATTTCGGGACTTTTGGAGTCCGTTTAGTATTTCTTTTTATTTTTCTTCCGAGCGGAATAATTAAAAAAAAGACAAACCGACTTCGGGCCGTACCCGAGTGGGACACCGCCCGGGGGCAGCCTTTAAATAGCGTCACCCCGAGCCGCCCCAGCCCATCAGCCCCGCCTCGATCCGCGCGTGCCGCTGGAGCTGCCGCCGCCGCCGCCGACGATCCCGCCACCTAAGGTTCATCACGCCTCGATTTCCATGCCGAAAAAAAGTCGGCGTTCATCGTTTTTCTTTTTCTCGGATTAAATCCGTGATTTTTCTGATCGCGATTCCTGATCCGATTTTCGTTTTAGTATAACTTTTCGCCCGTTTGTCAGAATCAGGCGATTCAAGCGCCTAGAGTTTCGTCTCAAAACCCTTTATCCGTTTAACCAACTTAAACAAGTTTTTGTTACTGTAAAATTTGCCCTAGATCCAGATTACTAGAACGAAGTTGTTTTCTTTCGCCGTTCGTCTTTTGTTGCTTCGTTTGATTTGATTCTTTTTGCCAACCGGAGTTCTTAAGTTGATCCTTCTGGTTAGATCTCTTATTTGAGTTTTACCTATGCATTAGATGAGTACTTATTGTATGCTTTGTTTGTTTGTCTGTGATAGAATACCCGGAGTGCGCCGCCTGTTACTTCAAATCGATAGGTTTCGTGGATCATCAGCAATGCAAGTAACACTTTGATCATACCTTTTCTACTACCCAGTTTTATTGCATTAGATCAATCCTCACACATTGCATGATTAGGATCTAATTAAATAGTGGGATGGGAAGTAGATGAGGTAGTACCTATTACCTGTTTATTATCAAACCTTTGGGAGTTACTTCTACGTTTGCTTATTATGCCATGCTATGCTAGTAGACGTGGATTGGGTGAGTGAAATCCATGACAGATGTGAGATTGTTAATTAATGGTTTATCTAAGGTGGCAACTTAAACACACATCTGGGTGGATTGAGGCACCTGGCTATTCCAGGACTTGCCTGTTTCTTTTGGACCGCCTCCCAGGCTCAAAGGGATCATGAGACTATTTATACTAGAAACTTCCGTGTCCAGCCACAAGCTATTATGGGCTCTAGCATAGTTGACTAAGTCATGCGAACTCTTACAGTGGTAGACTAGCAGATGTAGGGGATGTAGGTGGTACGGTCTACCCGATCGTAAGGTGCCAGCACTTCTGAAAGACTATGTCTCGGTCATCCGTCTTCTCAAACACCATGTAGTGCAAGAAACCAAACGGAGGCGATCGAGTCTTGTGGGGAAAAGTGCGCAAACCTCTGCAGAGTGTAATAAACTAATCATGGTTAGCCATGTCCCCGGTTATGGACATCTTGAGTATCTAGTACTTGGATTTTCATGTGAATCTCAACATGTTACTCTAAATTAATTTTGTTGGGTTTTGTTAATGACGATGCTTAATTGGGATTGAGAATGTTGTCAACCATTCTCAATGTTTAACAACCACCATGATAGTAATTAAATTTTATTCCTTTGAAGTAGGGAAAATTTGGCTTTACGCAACACTGTAACCATAGAGCTTTCCACCAGCCAAATATGCATATAGTATAGCTGTTTCATTCCATTACTCTCTATGTGTTACCTTGCCAGCATATTCCATGTGCTGACCCATTTTCGGGTTGCAATGTTAATGTTGTAGACTTTTCAGACGACGATTACGGAGTTTTTAGGTCGTGGTTCTATACTCAGTGATGCCATTGGAGTTGATGGACTCACTTATCTTCCAAGCCTTCCGCTATCATCGTTATTAGATGGCCTTAAGCCATATTTATTGTAATAAGTTCTCTTTTGAGACACTGGATGTAATAAGTGTGTGATTGCTACTGTGCGATAAATCCTCTGAGTACTGTGTGGTGTCAGCATTACTGATCCAGTATGACACCAGAGCACAGAGATCAGACTGTTTGTGGTCTGGTCGCTACAATTACCTTCTGTGCGGCCATTTATAAAATCTGAGAGTTGGCCAATCGTCGGCTTCTGCCCCCATGTAACTAGTATTGGGGTGTTCGGGATAAATCTGAGCACTCTTTACCCCAATTTTGGGTCCTTCAAGGGAGGTGTTCAGCGCACCGAACCAGGCAATCGGACTATAAGGCTTTACCACTCTCACTTAGCCATGGAAGTCTACAATTTTAAACTTTGGCGAAGCCCCTAGTGTTTGGAAGGCCGAATTTGGGGCGCTATACTCGCCTAAGCCGGACAAGGCCGACTCCTCGCCCGAAGCGGAAAAAGTCTTTAAGGACTTGAGACCTCTCGAACAGCGACCAGTCTCTCGCCTTATCATGACAGTCGGTTTTCGGCTTTCTCTACTGAGGTGCTCGTCTGGAAGAACCGGGACACAATCGTAGTAGTTCTCCCACCGCTACCTTAGTCGATATAGCGGAATGTAAGGTACCAAAGCATGGGAGCCGGAAAAACCCAACATTTGACAAAAGACATGATTCAGAGCTGATGCATATAATGCTATAAGTTCGGGGTGACGCACTGTCGAAAGTGTTCGGACTTCTTGCGCCTTATTATGGGGTAAAAGAAAGCCCCTGGCGTACTGACCGTACCCGAACGTGCAAGTGCGGATTGTCGTAAATGGACATGTAAGAGAGAGAAAGGAAAGCTTAAATAATGCAATGATAGACTAATGATATGCATTGTTACTTAAATAATACGTCGACACGGACTGGTACAAGTAGTGCAATAAGTAGAAAGTAGGACAATTCGAAATGTCCTATCCGAGGGAAAGTTGCGCATAGATAGTGAAAAACGGGATATCAATTATTATTAGAGACCACCTGGGGGTTCCCGTGTTCATCTTAGCTTCTTGCCACTTTGGTTGTTGCTTCCGGAATGTGTCCGACAATCGTACTGCCGGAAAGGGCTTCCAGAGAGTTAGGCCCTGAGAGAGAAAAGAAATGATAAAGGTATACAACCCCTAGGGCGGTTGAGCCGCATTGCGGGACATGCCCTGATCGTGCCCCCGCCTATGTCCATGATATTTTCAGTCCGTAGTTATGTACGTGTGGGACGGATTTCATCGCTTGACTGGGACTGGGAGGGGGGCCGAATTGCTAGGCGAGCTCCAAACATGCTAGGCGATCCTATTGTAGCTTGTTCCGGACTCGCTTGAAGGTGTCTGGGGGCTGTAACGCCGAATTAGTGGTCTGCCTTAAAAGGCTACTTTGTGCTTCTGTTGCAAGGGCCGCAGTGTGCTCTTCCGTGCGGAGCGAGTGTTCTGTGTTTCCGTTTACCGTTATGACCCCCTAGCTCCTGGCATCTTGAGCTTGAGGTGTGCGTAATGCGGCACAACATTAAATGCAAATGTTGTTCGTCCGAGCAGTGCGTGATAGCCACTGCGAAACGGGACGATATTGAAGATTAACTCCTCGCTTCGGAAGTTGTACGGTGATCCGAAGACTACTTCTAGTGTGATTGAGCCTCTGCAATGGGCCTCAACACCTGGGATGACGCCGTTATAAAGGTGGTTTTGCTGGGTTTGATCCTCGAGGGATCGATACCCATTTTTCGCATTGTATCCTGATAGAGCGGGTTCAGGCTGCTGCCGCCGTCCATAGGGACTCGAGTGAGGTGAAATCCATCGATGATGGGGTCTAGGACCAGTGCGGCGGATCCGCCATGACGGATGCTAGTGGGGTGGTCCCTACGATCAAAGATGATAGGGCAAGCAGACCATGGGTTGAACTTTGGGGCGACGGGCTCCATCGCATAGACGTCCCTTATAGCACGCTTCCGCTCCCTCCTGGAAATGTGGGTTGCGTATATCATGTTCACCGTCTTCACTTGTGGGGGGAACCCCTTCTGTCTTCTTGTGTTCGGCGGCCGGGGCTCCTCCTCGTCATCACTATGCAACCCCTTGTCCTTGTTTTTGGCGTTTAACTTGCCGGCCTACTTGAACACCCAGCATTCTCTGTTGGTGTGATTGGCTGGCTTGTCAGGGTGCCGTGGATTTGACACGAGCGATCCAGTATGCGATCCAAACTGGATGGAGCCGGAGCACTTCTTTTAAATGGCTTTTTCCGCTAACCGGATCTAGAGCCTCTGAATCCGGCATTGACTGCAGTATCTTCTGTGTTATCACCGTTATTGCGGCGCTTTGGTCTGTTATGACGTTGCCTACCGTTGGCATCTTTGGTATCCGAAGTGCCCGGATTCCTCGATGTGTTGTTGCTGCGAGCCAGCCAGCTATCCTCGCCCGCGTAAAAGCGGGTCATGAGTGTTGTGAGGGCTGCCATAGATTTCGGATTCTCCTGGCCAAGGTGGTGAGCCAGCCATTCATCATGGATGTTATGCTTGAATGCCGCTAGGGCCTCTGCGTCCGGACAGTCGACAATTTGGTTTTTCTTAGTCAGGAACCATGTCTAGAATTGTCTGGCTAATTCCCCTGGCTGCTGGGTTATATGGCTCAAGTCGTCAGCATCCGGTGGCCGCACGTAAGTGTCCTGGAAGTTGTCCAGGAATGCGTCTTCCAGATCCTCCCAACTGCCTACGGAGTTTGTTGGCAACCTGTTCAGCCAATGTCGAGCTGGTCCTTTGAGTTTTAGTGGGAGGTACTTGATGGCATGTAGATCATCACCGCGAGCCAGGTGGATGTGAAGGAGGAAATCCTCAATCCATACAGCGGGATCTGTTGTGCCATCGTATGATTCGATATTTACGGGTTTGAAACCCTCCGGGAATTCATGATTCATAAATTCATCAGTGAAGCATAGGGGGGTGTGCAGCGCCTCTGTGCCAGGATATATCCCGACACAGTTCGTATGAGTCTTTTCTGCTGTATTTGGCCCGGCCGGATTTACTCTTGGTGTATCCGACGCGACGATCATCGTCCTGTGTTGGCGCGCGTGCATGTGACCCATATATTGACCTTGCGATTTTTGCCCTACTGTCCGATACGTCTCGCAGGTCCCCTGTGTTGCCTCGGGCCTTAGTATTTTTGATTGATTGGCGACGGGGTGCAGGCTGAAACGCCTCTCTGGCTTGGCCACATAGTGGCTGGTCAGCCGCATCATACACTGGTGAATGAGGTTTCAATGCTTCCTCCTCGAGGTGAGGTAGCAACCTACGTTTTGGGTAACTCTTGGAGGGGCGCTCCAGTTCGTACTCCTCGGCCGCAAGGACTTCGGTCCATCTGTCTGCTAGCAAGTCTTGATCAGCTTGAAGCTGATGCTACTTTTTCTTCAGGCTATTTGCCGTGGCCATAAACCGGCGCTTGAAGCGCTCTTGCTCGACAGGGTCCTCAGGCACGATAAATTCTTCGTCGCCGAGGCTCGCCTCGTCTTCAGAGAGAGGCATGTAATTGTCCTCCTCCGGTTCTCCATCTGTTGCCCGCTCTGGAGGGCTAGCTTGTTCGTACTCCGGCTCTACATCGTGCTGGAGGGGATTGTTGTTGTCTTCGGCACTATCCGGAGTGTTATTATCTCCTATGTCGGTATCACTACATTTGCTGTGGCGGGACTTAGAGCGGCGCCGCTGACGTCGGCGCTTGGGTTGCTTCTTGGAGGGGTCATCCTCCGCTGTCTCGTCGCCATTGTCTTCTTTGGGGGTGTCCACCATGTATATATCATATGCTGAGGTGGCGGTCCAGCGCCCTGTGGGCGGTGGTTCCTGTTCGTATCCTGCATCGTCGTCCATACCGTCGAAGTCTTCGCAGTCAAAGTTGATCATGTCGGTTAAATCGTCGACAGTGGCTACTAAGTGGGTGGTGGGTGGGCAGCAAATTTCTTCGTCAGCCGCATCCCCTTCTAGCCGGACATAGTTCGGCCAAGGTTCTCCTGACAGGGAGAGAGACCTTAATGAATTTAGCACATCGCCGAAAGGTGAGTGCTGAAAGATATCCGCGGAGGTGAACTCCATGATCGGCGCCCAATCTGATTCGATGGGTGCGGATGCAGGCGGCTCAGAGTCCATGGCCGGAGAAGAATCCAGTGGTTCGGCGACACGGATCTCGTAAGTGGTGAAGTCAGTATCCGTCTCTATCACCACTGAGAGTGCGACCTCCATGGCGGGGTTTATCCCTCCACTCTCGGATGGCACGATTTGCTCCGGATTGATGGCCGGAGTAGTTGCAGATGCGATCTACCGAACGTTGTCCGACGACAGAGTTACGTCATGCTCGTCGCGACTGTGCGGCACACCTGACATGGGCTCGAGTCCGTCGAAGATCAAGTCTCCACGGATGTCAGCCGTGTAGTTCAAGTTTCCAAATCTGACCTGATGGCCAGGGGCGTAGCTCTCGATCTACTCCATATGGCCAAGCAAATTGGCCCGCAGTGCGAAGCCGCCGAATACAAAGATCTGCCCGGGGAGGAAAACCTCGCCCTGGACCGCATCGCAAGCGATGATTGGAGGAGCCATCAAGCCTTACGGTGACGACACAGTGGAACTCTCAATGAAAGCACCAATGTCGGTGTCAAAACCGGAGGATCTCGGGTAGGGGGTCCCGAGCTGTGCGTCTAAGGCGGATGGTAACAGGAGGCAGGGGACACGATGTTTACCCAGGTTCGGGCCCTCTTGATGGAGGTAATACCCTAAGTCCTGCTTGATTGTTCTTGATGATATGAGTATTACAAGAGTTGACTACCACAAGATCGTAGAGGCTAACCCTAGAAGCTAGCCTATGGTATGATTGCATGTTGTCCTACAGACTAAACTCTCCGGTTTATATAGACACCGGAGGGGGCTAGGGTTACACAAGGTCGGTTACAAGGGAGGAGATATATATATATATCCGTATTGCCTAGCTTTCCTTCCACGCCAAGTAGAGTCCCATCCGGACACGGGACGAAGCCTTCCATCTTGTATCTTCATAGTCCAATATTCCGGCCAAAGGATATAGTCCGGCTGTCCGGAGACCCCCTAATCCAGGACTCCCTCACATGGCCTCATAATCTAAATAAATAGGAGGCAACTCAATATCATACCCACGTATGGGTATATCAAGAAAATTAGCTAGATGTGTTGCATAAATTCCACCAAAGAAATCTCCATTAAATCTATTGGTATGCAACCTACGTGCAACAATGGCTCCCAAATTATAATGTTTATCTCCTAATACAGCACTCCTGAGAACACTGAGGTTAGGGACACACATGTGGCATGCTTCATCCTTACCATTTATGCACCTACCTATGAAGAGAGCAAAATAATGTATAGCAGGAAAATGAATGCTCCCTATGGTAGCTTGTGTTATATCTCTAGATTCCCCCATAGTTATACTAGCAAGAAAATCTCTAAACTCAGATTTGCAAGGCTCACTAGTGCGGCCCCATTGTGGAAGTTTGCAAGCAGTATTAAAATCCTCTAAGTCCATAGTATAAGAATTTTCATAAAGATCAAATAGGACAGTTTGAGAATTGCGTGGTGATGAAAATTCAAACCTTCTCACAAAGGAATCAGTGAGATAGTGGTACTGGCAGCACTTATCTACCTCAAAGCTCTCAAGATCAGCATTACGCACATATGCATTAAATTATTCCTTGATTCCTGCTTGATCCATAAAGTCCTCTGAAGGCCATTCACAAGCCCGCACTTGATCTTCCCTCGGTGGTTCATCATCGGCATCGCGTATTGCGAGCCTGGGTCCTTGCTTCCTTGAAGGACCACCTTGGTACATTTTCCTAAACATATTTCTTCCTGAAATTTCTGAAATTTTAGTAACTTCAAAATAGAAGTGAACCAAACTCAACAAAATTGATAGCAACTACTCCTAAAAGTGCCTAGAGGATATATCATGCATTAAAACTACTTTTGACCATATAAATTTGACATGCAAGCTCAAGAACAGGGTCACCTAAGCAGCAAAAATATGCAATGAATAAAGCACTAGAACAAAAACTAATTGGACCATTGGAGGAGTCACATACCAAAGAACAATCCCCAAAGCAGTTTTGTGAATGGAGCTTTGAGCAAGGATATCGAAAATGGCAGCAAGATGAGCTTGGACTCGGGTTTGAGCTGGTTAGTGCTGTTTGTGGGAGGAAGGAGTGTGTGGTAGCTGGAATAAGTGGAGGGGAGCCACCATGGGCCCACGAGGCAGGGCGGCGCGCCCAGGGGGTTGGCGCGCCCTGGGCCATCGTGGCCAGGTGGTTGCTCCCCCTGATGTGTTCTCAGTGCCAGATATTCTCAAATATTCCAGAAAAAATCATACTTAAATTTCAGGGCATTTGGAGAACTTTTGTTTTTGGGGTATTTTTTATTGCATGGATAATTCACAAAATAGACAAAAAAATACTATTTTTTCTTTATTTAATATAAATAACAGAAAGTAAAAAGAGGGTACAGAGAGTTGTGTTTTCTAAATTCATCCATCTCATGCTCATCAAAAGGAATCCACTAACAAGGTTGATCACGTCTTGTTAACAAACTCATTCCGAATAACATGGAACCGGAGAATTTTCGAATAACACTAGGTTACCTCAATAGGGACATGCACGTCCCCAATAATAAGAATATCATATTTCTTCTTGACAGTAGGAAGAGGAAATTCAAAACTTCCAATAGTAATTGTTGAAATTTTTCCAATAGAATTGATATTGTGGACTTGAGGTTGTTTCCTCGGAAAGTGTATCGTATGCTCATTACCATTAACATGAGAAGTGACATTGCCTTTGGTGCAATCAATAAGAGCCCCTGCAGTATTCAAAAAGGGGTCTTCCAAGAATAATAGACATATTATCGTCCTCAGGAATATCAAGAATAACAAAGTCCGTTAAAATAGTAATGTTTGCAACCACAACAGGCACATCCTCACAAATATCGATAGGTATAGCAGTTGATTTATCAGCCATTTGCAAAGATATTCCAGTAGGTGTCAACTTATTCAAATCAAGTCTACGATATAAAGAAAGAGGCATAACACTAACACCGGGTCCAAGATCACATAAAGCAGTTTTAACATAGTTTCTTTTAATGGAGCATGGTATAGTTAGTACTCCGGGATCTCCTAGTTTCTTAGGTATTCCACCCTTAAAAGTGTAATTACCAAGCATGCTGGAAATTTCAGCTTCCGGTATCTTTCTTTTATTAGTAACAATATCTTTCATGTACTTAGCATAAGGATTCATTTTTAGCATATCAGTCAAACGCATACGCAAAAAGATAGGTCTAATCATTTCAGCAAAGCGCTCAAAATCCTCATCATCCTTTTTCTTGGATGGTTTAGGAGGAAAAGGCATGGGTTTCTGAACCCATGGTTCTCTTTCCTTACCGTGCTTCATAACGTTGACTCTTTGATTGTGGGTTATCAAGATCAACAGCAGGTTCAATTTCTACATCATTATTATTGCTAGGTTGAGCATCGACATGAACATCATTATTAACATTATCACTAGGTTCATGCTCATTACCAGATTGTGTTTCAGCATCAGAAATAGAGATATCATTGGGATTCTCAGGCGTGTCATCAATAGGTTCACTAGAAGCATGCAAAGTCCTATCATTTTTCTTTTTCTTCCTCTTAGTAGGACTAGCTGCATCAATACTATTTCTCTGAGAATCTTGCTCAAATCTCTTCGGATGGCCCTCAGGATACAAAGGTTCCTGGGTCATTTACCACCTCTAGTCATAACTCTAACAACATTATCATTTTTCTTACTATTTAATTCATTGAGCAAATCATTCTGAGCTTGAAGTACTTGTTCTACTTGAGTGGTATCCATAGAAGCATGTTTACTAATAAGTTTTAGTTCACCTTTAACATTTATTGTAAACAATGGAACTGAACATGTAGAGAAAAAGAGACGAGCCTTGCGTGGCAATAAAATTTCATGCAGACGTCGCTCCATGGTAGGCGCAAAGGCAGCCCCCTCTCCACGCATTTCGGATTGTAATCGAGAGGAAGATATCTGTTCTGAGGTGGATTCAGAAGGAGAAGACAACTCCTATTTACCCCCTGAGGTCTTCTCTCTAACTTGGCATGCTGATGTTGGTGATATCATGCATATGGTGTCTTGCACTGCTTACTTTATACATCAAATATGTCATCTGCTTAGTTTTGACATCCTTTGTGCGAATGCCATCTGTTTAGTTTATTCATCGTTTATGTGAATTATGCAACGCCATCTTGTTTAGCCAGGCATCATACATGTGAATTTTGCAATGCCATCCTGCTTAGCCAGTCATCTTATATGTAAATTATATCAGGCCATCCTTTTTTCGTTACATATTACATTTGTCAACAATGTTAGTACATTCAACTGCTCTTCATGTGCATCAGCCATTTGACACGGTGATGGCAAATTCTGGAGTGAAAACAAGGTCTTCAGACCAGACTATGCTATCTAACGAAGCGCATATCTCGCTGGTTATGGATAGCTCCTTAGAGGAGGATTCAGAGACAGATGACCAGTCCTATCCCCCCCCCCCCGAGGTGTATGCTCTAACTTGGCAGGGTTATGTTGCTCATATCGTGTGTATGGTGTCTCGCATTGCTATGTCATTTGATTAGTTTAGACATGCTTTGTGTGAATGCCACCTGTTCAGTGTCTAATTACCATATATGTGAATTATGCATTGTCATCTTGTTGCAAGACATTATATATGTGAATTATACAATGCTATATTGTTGCAAAGGCATTATATATGTGAATTATGCAATGCCATGCTGTTTAGCCAATCATCATGTATATGAATTATATCATGTTGTCATTTTTTTGTATTACGTGTTCCATTTGTCAACAATGTTTGTATATTCAACTACTCTTCCTGTGCATTAGTCATTTGAAGCAGTGATGGAAGTATCTGGAGTGCAAACAAGGTATTCGGAGTAGACAATGCTACCTGCTGAATTAGACATCTTGCTGGTTACAGAGAGCTCCTCCGAGGAGGATTCAGAGACTGATGACCAGTCCTATTCCCCCCCCCCTGAGGTCTATGCTCAAACATGGCAGGGTTATATTACCCATGGCATGCATGTTGTCTTGCATTGCTTAGTTTTTACATCATATATGGATTGCCATCTGCTTCCTTGCTTACTATATAAATCATATATTTGAATTATATCATGCCATCATGCTTACATAGTACATACACATCATCTCTCTGAATTATGGCATGGCAACCCATTTAATAAAACATCATATAATTATATCATCTCATCCTATTTAGTGTTTACAGTCATCATATTTTGAATTATGGCATTCTATCCGTGAATGTATGTGAATTATGGCATGCCAACCTATTTAATAAACACATTATATAGTTATGTCATGTCATCCTGTTTACATAGTCTCATATTTTGAACTATGTCTTTCCATCTTTTTTAGTTAGCCATCATAATGTGAAATTGTGTCATGCTATCCTGTTTAGTTAGTCATCATATATGTGAAATTGTGTCATGCTATCCTATTTGGTTAGACAACATAAATATGAATTATTTCATGCCCTCTTTTATTCCCCACTATCCATTGCACCTGTCTATCATACAATGTCTATACTTTCAATTACTTTTCTTGTTTATCAGCCATTTGAATTGGAGAGCGTGATGGCAGTATCTAAGGGAGTAACAACACGGTCTTTATAAAAGGTAGTGCTACCAGTTGATGTAGATAGAACCACGGTTGTACTTTCCCAAGGACCAGATCCACCACACATAACCCAGACTCTAGCAGATTGTACCCCTACCCAGTTGGACAGAGAACCAGCTACACCCCTTCTAACCCCAACCCCGGCGGATAGTAACCCAGTTCCAGTTGACACAGCACCGTCTCCACCACAGAGCACCCAAACACGAGCAGTTAGTAAGGGAACTGCAGTGCCCAAAGCACGAGGACCACCACTCCGAATCCCAACTCAACGCTTAAAGGAGAAGAAGATTTGTTCTCAGGTCAGGTTCTGTAGCTATGGTTCATACTCCTTTGCTCTTGCATTATTGTATTTACTCATACCAACTATTTTCAAATTTGAAGGATGGAATTGAAACTCCAATGGCGCAACAGGTATGTTTTAAACCTGTTTCTTTAACTGGTTTGCTGTTGTAACCTGTTCTATGTTGATTTTAGTTTCAATTGAATAAATAGTTATGTTCTCATGTCATGCACATTACAAGTATTGTTATTGCTCTACAGTTACCCACACTTATATTCTGTCTATTCTGCTTTGTCTTGAACAAATATTATTTGAACTATGTCTCTATCTTGATTTGGCAACAAAAACTAGAATGATATAGACCATAAAGTGACCATGGTACATAGATATATGTTTGTTTCATGCTGTTATCTTGTCCACTTTACTACTGAACTCATTTACCAAAATGAGTTTCATATACAACATGGTAAACATGTGATGTGACTGCTTGTTTCTCTTTTAGAATGCGGACAAAATATTGGAGAATAGTACCGCGTTATCCAATGGTAAAGGAAGTAATGCAGATAAGGTTCAAGATAGTGAGACATCCCTGTTGGTCTCCAAGAAAGCTGATAAAAACTATCTTGACGACAGTGAGGGAACCCAAAAGTCCTGTCTTGATGTAGTGTTCGAGTTACTGGCCACTACTGCTGGCACAAGCTCTTCGAACTCGCTGCCTGAATCAGTTCATCGTCTTGAGTCTCAACTTCAAGTTGAAAGACATCGATCAGATGTGCTGCGACAGGAAGTTGAAGGACTGAGGAAGTCCCTGCAGAATTCAGATGCATATTTTCTGGTGCAACAGCAAGTGCTGGAGGATTTAAGCGCCAAACAAGAGAAAGTTAATAAGCTTGCTAAGCATCTTGCCAGCATTATGGGTACCCAGGATATTATTTCTTGAGATCTTCTGAAGTGGTTTCAGTTTTGGATTTGTTTTTCTGTGACGTTTATTTGCATTGGTCGCCAACTTTGACAAGCAATGTATATGATATGCTGCTTTGTTCCCTATATTTGCACTGGTGGCAAACTTTGATGCCCAGTGGATGTAATATGTGTAATAGTCATGATAGCCTAGTGTTAGTTGCTTGCTTATTTATTTCCTTGTTGTCATGTTTATTTGTTTTCTTGTAGTAATTGCAGTTCTTTTTCCGCGGTTAGCTAGTGGCTGCAATAACCTATTTTTAAAAACTAGGCCACAATAACCATGGGCTAATATTTATTGTAGTGACAGTGGGCCTCCTACTGGCCGTAGAAACAGTGGTCCTTCTACGGGCCATAGAAACAATGGGCCTTCTACGGGTCGTAGAAACAATGGACCTTCTGCGGGCCGTATCATCAATGGGCCTTCTACTGGCCGTATGATCGATTGGCCAAACATGGGCCAAACAGACCGCATTATGGTCGTAAACGGTCTAGAGTTGGAATCGTTCGTTCATGGGCCGACCATAACGGGCCATCGTTAATAGGTTGTATTTGATGACGTTATGAAAATGGCCCAACGTATTAACGGGCCACAAACGGGCCGACTGTAACCACGGGCTGAATTTGGCCCACAAGCAGAAAATGACAGTAACGGGCCATAAGTAAACAAATGCTGGAAATGAGCCCAAGAACAAATGGGCTCTGAGAAGGCCTAAAGATAACATGGGATGGAAACGGCCCAACGGAATAACAGGCCGTTAATGGGTATAAAGTGATACATTGTTCATTACGGGCCAGTTTCACCACGGGCCGTTAATGGGTGTAAAGTGATACACTGTTCATTAGGGGCTAGTTTCACCACGGGCCGTTAATAGGCCAAGAGTTACATAGGGCCTCATATGGGCCGAAAGACGTCATGGGCCATACATGCGCCAGAAGTGAAAACGGGCTGGAATCATATTGGATGGCCCTGATGACGCTACTGGGCCTGATTCGGATAGGGCGTAATAGGCCTTGGGTTAGCGGGCTGTAAATGGGCTATATGCGAACAGGCCGTTAATAGGCTTTCCATGGGGCGGCTCGCCACCTTTTGACCAAGTCAAACAGGTCGGCCTTTTCACAGGAATGGGCCTCTGTTGGGCCGTGCCATGTGTCGACATATCATAGGCGCCTTTCGTCCAATGAGTGGATGACATCTGTCACAATGATGAGCCGACACGTGTTTCCTCCAGCCAATGATGATTTTACACGTGGAAAATCCCCATTGGTCGGGGCTGTTAACGGGTTATGGGATCGAAAACCCAACCGGATAACTTAACGGCGTTCCATTACGGTGGATGCCACGTGTCGGTCACCCTTGACGAAAGCACTTCTTTGATGTGCGATTTATCGTCATGGAAGTGGACACTTCCATGATGATAATTTTGGTAATGTCATGGAATACTTCTACGACAGTACAGGTATGACTATCTTGATTCTGTCATAAAATCGTCATGGATGTACATGCATGACAAAAAACGCGACCTACTGTGACAAACACGTATCATCACAGAAGTGTATTTTTTTGTAGTGGTTGGCTCAGGAAATGTCCAATTATTTCATTGGTCAACATATTATTCAATAAATGTTCAGCTTCATCTGGTGTGTTCTTTCCCTGAAATCACAACCAGCACAACTATCCAGGTGGTCTCTGGAAGCATCAGTTAGTCCATTATAAAAGATATCAAGTATTTCATTTTTCTTAAGAGGATGATCAGGCAAAGCATTAAGTAATTGGAGAAGCCTCCCCCAAGCTTGTGGGAGACTCTCTTCTTCAATTTGCACAAAATTATATATTTCCCTTAAAGCAGCTTGTTTCTTATGAGCAGGGAAATATTTAGCAGAGAAGTAATAAATCATATCCTGGGGACTACGCACACAACCAAGATCAAGATAATTAAACCATGTCTTAGCATAAGCCTTCAATGAGAACGGAAATCATTTAAGGATATAATAATAGCGAGTTTTCTCATCATTAGTGAATAGGGTGGCTATATCATTTAATTTAGTTAGATGTGCCACAAGAGTTTCAGATTCATAGACATAGAAAGGATTAGATTCAACTAAAGTAATTATCTCAGGGTCGACAGAGAATTCATAATCCTTATCAGTAACAAAGATAGGTGAAGTAGCATAAGCAGGATCATATTTCATTCTAGCATTCAGAGTTCTTTGTTTCAGCTTAGCTAATAATTTCTTAAGTCACTCCTATCATTGCAAACAAGAAAATCTCTACCAGTTTCTTCTTCCATAACATAGCCCTCAGGCACAACAGGTAATTCATATTTATTAGGAGAGCCTTCATCATCACTTTCATCAATATTATTAGTTTCAATAATTTCATTCCCTCTAGCGCTAGCAAGTTGTTCATCAAGAAAATCACCAAGTGGCACAGTAGTATCAAGCATAGAAGTAGTTCCATCATAAGTATCATGCATAGCAGAAGTGCCAAGTGAGGAATATAAAAAAAGAAAGGCCATAAAAAAGAGAAGGCCCAAAAAAGGAGAAAGGCCATAAATAAGGAGAAGGCCCAAAAAAGGAAGAAAAATGAGAGAAAAAGAGAGAAGGGACAATGTTACTATCCTTTGCCACACTTGTGCTTCAAAGTAGCACCATAATCTTCATGTTAGAGAGTCTCTTGTTTTGTCACTTTCATATACTAGTGGGAATTTTTCACTATAGAACTTGGCTTGTATATTCCAACAATGGGCCTCCTCAACTGCCCTAGGTATTCATGAGCAAGCAAGTTGGATGCACACCCACTAGTTTCTTTTGTTGAGCTTTCATACATTTATAGCCCTAGTGCATCCGTTGCATGGCAATCCCTACTCCTTGCATTAACATCAATCGGTGGGCATCTCCATAGCCCATTGATTAGCCTCGTTGATGTGAGACTTTCTCCTTTTTAGTCTTCTCCAAATAACCCCCCTCATTATATTCTATTCCACCCATAGTGCTATGTCCATGGCTCGCGCTCATATATTGCGTGAAAGTTTATAGGTTTGAGATTACTAAAGTATGAAATAATTTCTTCGCTTGTCATCAGGGTTGTGCATGATGAGAGCATTCTTGTGTGACGAAAATGAAACATGACTAAAGTATATGATTTTGTAGGGATGAACTTTCTTTGGCCATGTTATTTTGAGAAGACATAATTGCTTAGTTAGTATGCTTGAAGTATTATTATTTTTATGTCAATATGAACTTCTGTCTTGAATCTTTAGGATCTGAATATTCATACCACAACTAAGAAGAATTACATTAAAAATTATGCCAAGTAGCACTCTGCATCAAAAATTCTGTTTTTATCATTTACCTACTCGAGGACGAGCAGGAATTAAGCTTGGGGATGCTTGATACGTCTCCAACGTATCTATAATTTTTGACTGCTCCATGCTATATTATCTACTGTTTTGGACATTATTGGGCTTTATTATCCACTTTTATATTATTTTTGGGACTAACCTATTAACCGGAGGCCCAACCCGGTTTTTTGCCTGTTTTAGGGTTTCGAAGAAAAGGAATATCAAACGGAGTCCAAATGGAATGAAACCTTCGGGAACATGATTTTCTCAATGAACAAGACCCGGGAGACTTGGACCCTACGTCAAGAAAGAAAAGAGGAGGCCACGAGGTAGGGGGCACGCCTACCCCCCCCCCCCACCCCAGGCGCACCCTCCACCCTCGTGGGCCCCTTGTTGCTCCACCGACGTAGTCCTTCCTCCTATATATACCTACATACCCCCAAACGATCAGATACTGAGCCAAACCCCTAATTCCACCACCACAACTTTTTGTATCCACTAGATCCCATCTTGGGGTCTGTTCCGGAGCTCCGCCAGAGGGGGCATCGATCATGGAGGGCTTCTACATCAACACCATAGCCCCTCCGATGAAGTGTGAGTAGCTTACCTCAGACCTACGGGTCCATAGTTAGTAGCTAGATGGCCTCTTCTCTCTTTTGGATCTCAATACAATGTTCTCCCCCTCTCTTGTGGAGAACTATTCGATGTAATCTTCTTTTTGAGGTGTGTTTGTTGAGACCAATGAATTGTGGGTTTATGATCAAGTCTATCTATGAATAATATTTGAATCTTCTCTGAATTCTTTTATGTATGATTGGTTATCTTTGCAAGTCTCTTCAAATTATCAGTTTGGTTTGGCCTACTAGATTGATCTTTCTTGCAATGGGAGAAGTGCTTAGCTTTTGTTTCAATCTTGTGGTGTCCTTTCCCAGTGACAGTAGGGGCAGCAAGGCACGTTTTGTATTATTGCCATCAAGGATAACAAGATGGGGTTTTCATCATATTGCATGAGTCTATCCCTCTACATCATGTCATCTTGCTTAAGGTGTTACTCTATTTTTACCTTAATACTCTAGATGCATGCTGGAGAGCGGTCGATGAGTGGAGTAATAGTAGTAGATGCAGGCAGGAGTCGGTCTACTTGTCTCAGACGTGATGCCTATATACATGATCATACCTAGATATTCTCATAACTATGCTCAATTCTGTGAATTTCTCAACAGTAATTTGTTCACCCACCGTAGAATACTTATGCTCTCGAGAGAAGCCACTAGTGAAACCTATGGCCCCCGGGTCTATCTTTATCATATTGATCTCCTACTACTTAGTTATTTCCTTTGCTATTTACTTTGCCTTTATTTTACTTTGCATCTTTATCATAAAAATACCAAAATATTATTTTATCATATCTATCAGATCTCACTCTCGTAGCTGGCCTTATAGGGATTGACAACCCCTATTTGCGTTGGTTGCGAGGATTTATTTATTTTGTGCAGGTACGAGGGACTCGCGCGTAGCCTCCTACTGGATTGATACCTTGGTTCTCAAAACTGAGGGAAATACTTATGCTACTTTGTTGCATCATCCCTTCCTCTTCGGGGAAAACCAACGCAGTGCTCAAGAGGTAGCAAAGCTCCTAGCTAATTAAGCATGGCACGCGCAACTATAATCTCTAATTGTCATTGCAAACATGCTTATTCATAATTGGCTGAATCAGGAATGATGAACTAATCATATTTACAAAAACAAGAGAGGTCGAGTTCATACCAGCTTCTCCCATCTCAATCAGTCCATCATATATCGTCATAATTGCCTTTCACTTGCATGACTGAATGATGTGAATAATAATAACAATGCACGTGCATTGGACTAAGCTGGAATCTGCAAGCATTCAATAAATAGTAGAAGACAAGGCAATATGGACTCTTGGTTAAATCAACAATAATGCATATAGGAGTCACTTCAACAATTTAATCATGGTCTTCTCCTATCGACCCCCAAAGAAAAGAAAAGAAATAAAACTATTTACATAGGAAAGCTCCCAACAAGCAAAAGAAGAAAGGGAAATCTTTTTGAGTTTTCTTTTTAGTTATTACTACTACAGCAAGTAAAATAAAATAGCTAAAAGCTACTAATATTTTTTTTTGTTTTTCTTAAGGTTTATCAAACACACAAGAAGAAAGCATAAAGAAGAAATAAACTAGCATGGATATTACAAGGAAAAAGTATGAGCACCGACATCTAGCAATGAGTGTGTGAACATAAATGTGATGTCGGTGGGAAATATGTACTCCCCCAAGCTTAGGCTTTTGGGCTAAGTTGGTCTATGGCCACGGCTGGCATGGCGGATATCCAAAGTTGTAACTGGGTTCGTACTGTGATGGATACTCAGATTGCCACTGGTTGGCAATCACCTCCGGATCCCACTGGTAATCAGACTGTCGTGGAGGATCAAATTGTGGTTCCGGCTCTGGCTCTGCAGCTGATGTAGAGTTCCGGTAGGCGTGAATGGCCTCCAACGAAACAAGGTACTTGCCTGCAGATAAATCAAACAAGGAAGGAGCAGGCAGGGTAATAGTCTCAGGATGATGTTTATCAAAGAACAATTTGTATTTAAGCTCCCTTTCCTTATTCTTTACAATAAAATCATGCGCTACCATACTCTTATAATCTAAATAAACAGTAGGCAGCAATTTTTCTTATTTTTCATAGTGCCTAATAGGTATGTTATTGTATGCAGCAAGGCGTGAAGCATAGACACCTCCAAAGATGGGGCCCTTTGTACGGTTCAGACTTAACCGTTTGGCAATAATACCGCCCATACTAACAGAGTCGTCATGGAATAAACCATGGAACAAAATAATAATATCAGGAACACTAAGGTTTCCACAACCAATTAAGCAACAACTAGAAAATATTGCAAAGTAGCGTAAAACAGGAAAATGTATGCTAGTGATTCTTTCATTGGAAAACTTCCTAGTTTCCCCTACAGTAATAGTGTCAATAAACCCGTCCACATCTTTACGATGTGGTTCCTCTAAGCTACCCTCGAAAGGTATTTTGCAAACCCTGCAAAATTCATATGGTGACATCTTCTTAACCACATCATATAAATGAAACTCTACTAAAGGAGGTGATTCCTTAGGATAATAGTACAAGTTTCGCACAAAAGTATTGGTGAGTAAGAGATAATGTTCGCGTTGGTCGCGGAGGAAGTCGGTGAGGCCTGCATTCTTAGCCAATTCATAAAAATCATCATAAATCCCGGCTGCTCTCAAGAAATCATTGGAAGGCCATTCACTCGGCCGAACCTCCGCGGTGCGAGGCAGATTATATTTGGGCCTGTCTGCTTTTTAATTTTGCTTTTCCTTCGAGCTTCGGCTCGATGAGCCCCTCAAAAATCTCTTCATTATTTTCTGAAAAGTTCTGAAATTTTTAGTAACTTCAAATAAAAGTAAATCAAACTCAACAAAATTGATAGCAACTACTCCTACAAGTGCCTAGAGCCTACATCATGCATTAGAACTACTTGGAACCATATAAATTTGACATGCAAGCTCAAGAACATGGTCACCTAGGCAGCACAAATTTGCAATGAATAAAGCACTAGAACAAAAACTAATTGGACCATTGGAGGAGTCACATACCAAGGAACAATCCCCCCCAAAGCAGTTTTTTTGAGAGGTTCTTTGAGCAGGGAGATCGAAAATCATAGCAAAATGAGCTAGAACTTGTGCTTGAGCTGGCTGGTGATTTTTTTGGGAGGAAGAAGAAGTGTGTGGGTGCAGGAATAAGTGGAGGGGAACTACCATGGGCCCACGAGGCAGGGGGCGCGCCCTGGACCCTCGTGCCCAGGTGCTTGCTCCCCCTGATGTGTTCTCAGTGCCAGATATTCTCAAATATTCCAGAAAAAATCATATTTAAATTTCAGGGCATTTGGAGAACTTTTATTTTCGGGGTATTTTTATATTGCACGGATAAATCAAAAAAAAGACAGAAATTACTATTTTTGCTTTATTTAATATAAATAACAGAAAGTAAAACAAGGGTATAGAGAGTTCTGTTTTCTAAATTCATCCATCTCATGCTCATCAAAAGGAATCCACTAACAAGGTTGATCAGGTCTTGTTAACAAACTCATTCCGAATGACATGGAACCGGAGAATTTTTGAATAACACTAGGTTAACTCAACGGGGATATGCACATCCCAAACAATAAGAATATCATATTTCGTCTTGACAGTAGCAAGAGGAAATTCAAAACCTCCAATAGTGATTGTTGAAATTTTTCCAATAGAATTTATACTGTGGACTTGAGGTTGTTTCCTCGGAAAGTGTATCGTATGCTCATTACCATTAACATGAAAAGTGACATTGCCTTTGGTGCAATCAATAACAGCCCCTGCAGTATTCAAAAAGGGTCTTCCAAGAATAATAGACATACTATCGTCCTCGGGAATATCAAGAATAACAAAGTCCGTTAAAATAGTAACGTTTGCAACCACAACAGGCACATCCTCACAAATACCGACAGGTATAGCAGTTGATTTATCAGCCATTTGCAAAGATATTTTAGTAGGTGTCAACTTATTAAAATCAAGTCCACGATATAAAGATAGAGGCATAACACTAACACCGGCTCCAAGATCACATAAAGCAGTTTTAACATAGTTTCTTTTAATGGAGCATGGTATAGTTGGTACTCCGAGATCACCTAGTTTCTTAAGTATTCCACCTTTAAAAGTATAATTAGCAACCATCATGGTAATTTCAGCTTCTAGTATCTTTCTTTTATTAGTAACAATATCTTTCATGTACTTAGCATAAGGATTCATTTTAAGCATATCGGTCAAACGCATACGCAAAAAGATAGGTCTAATCATTTCAGCAAAGCGCTCAAAATCCTCATCATCCTTTTTCTTGTATGGTTTAGGAGGAAAAGGCATGGGTTTCTGAACCCATGGTTCTCTTTCCTTACTGTGCTTCCTAGCAACAAAGTCTCTCTTATCATAACGTTGATTCTTTGATTCTGGGTTATCAAGATCAATAGCAGGTTCAATTTCTACATCATTATTATTGCTAGGTTGAGCATCAACATGAACATCATTATTAACATTATCACTAGGTTCATGCTCATTACCAGATTGTGTTTCAGCATCAGAAATAGAGATATCATTGGGATTCTCAGGTGTGTCATCAATAGGTTCACTAGAAGCATGCAAAGTCCTATCAGTTTTCTTTTTGTTCCTCTTGGAAGGACTAGGTTCATCAATATCATTTCTCTGAGAATCTTGCTCAATTCTCTTAAGATGGCCCTCGGGATACAAAGGTTCCTGAGTCATTTTACCACCTCTAGTCATAACTCTAATGGCATTATCATTTTTCTTACTATTTAATTCATTGAGCAAATCATTCTGAGCTTTAAGTACTTGTTCTACTTGAGTGGTAACCATAGAAGCATGTTTACTAATGAGTTTAAGTTCACCTTTAACTCTAGACATATAATCACCCAAGTGTTCAATCATATAAGCATTTTCTTTCAATTGTCTACCAAAATAAGAATTGAAGTCTTCTTGCTTAACCATAAAGTTATCAAACTCATCCAAACATTGGCTAGCAAACTTAGTAGGAGGGATTTCAGCTTTATCATATCTATAGAGAGAATTTACCTTTACTACCTGTGTCGGGTTATCAAGACCATGTGTTTCTTCAATAGGTGATGTATTAAAACCATATATTTCTTCAACAGACGGTAAATTAAGACCATGTATTTCTTCAATAGGAGGTAAATTCTTAACATCTTCAGCTTTAATACCCTTTTTTTTCATGGATTTCTTTGCCTCTTGCATATCTTCGGGACTGAGAAATAGAACAACCCTTTTCTTCGGAGTTGGTTTAGGAATAGGCTCAGGAGTTGGCTCAGGAGCTGGCTCAGGAAGTGTCCAATTATTTTCATTTGTCAACATATTATTCAATAGAATTTCAGCTTCATCTGGTGTTCTTTCCCTAAAAACAGAACTAGCACAACTATCCAGGTGGTCTCTGGAAGCATCGGCTAGTCCATTATAAAAGATATCAAGTATTTCATTTTTCTTAAGAGGATGATCAGGCAAAGATTAAGTAATTGGAGAAGCCTCCCCCAAGCTTGTGGGAGACTCTCTTCTTCAATTTGCACAAAATTATATATATCCCTTAAGGCAACTTGTTTCTTAGGAGCAGGGAAATTTTTAGCAGAGAAGTAATAAATCATATCCTGGGGACTATGCACACAACTAGGATCAAGAGAATTAAACCATATCTTAGCATCACCCTTTAACGAGAACGGAAATATTTTAAGGATATATAAGTAGCAAGTTCTCTCATCATTAGTGAACAGGGTGGCCATATCATTTAATTTAGTAAGATGTGCCACAACAGTTTTAGATTCATAGCCATAAAAAGGATCAGATTCAACTAAAGTAATTATATCAGGATCAATAGAGAATTCATAATCCTTATCAATAACAAAGATAGGTGAAGTAGCATAAGAAGGATCATATTTCATTCTAGCATTCAGAGTTTTTTGTTTAAGCTTCGCTAATAATTTCTTAAGATCACTTCTATCATTGCATGCAAGAAAGTCTCTTTTAGTTTCTTCATCCATAACATAGCCCTCAGGCACAACAGGCAATTCATATTTATTAGGAGAGCCTTCATCATCACTTTCATCAATATTATCAGTTTCAATAATTTCATTCTCTCTAGCCCTAGCAAGTTTTTCATCAAGAAATTCACCAAGTGGCATAGTAGTATCGAGCATAGAAGTAGTTTCATAATAAGTATCATGCATAGCAGAAGTGACATCATCAATAATATGCGACATATCAGAATTAATAGCAGAAGCAGGTTTAGGTTTCGCAAGCTTACTCAAAACAGAAGGTGAATCAAGTGCAGAGCTAGATGGGAGTTCCTTACCTCCCCTCGTAGTTGAGGGATAAATTTTTGTTTTCGCGTCTTTCAAGTTCTTCATAGTGACCAGCTGATATAAATCCCAAGTGACTCAAAGAATAGAGCTATGCTCCCCGGCAACGGCGCCAGAAAATAGTCTTGATAACCCACAAGTATAAGGGATCGCAACAGCTTTTGAGGGTAGAGTATACAACCCAAATTTACTGATTCGACACAAGGGGAGCCAAAGAATATTCTCAAGTATTAGCAGCTGAGTTGTCAATTCAACCACAACTGGATAACTTAATATCCGTAGTAAGGTATTTAGTAGCAAAGTAATATGATAGTAGTGGTAACGGTGGCAAAAGGTAAAGGTAGCAAAAGTAATATTTTTGTTGTTTTATAGTGATTGTAACAATAGCAACAGAAAAGTAAATAAGCGAAGAACAATATATGGAAAGCTCGTAGGCATTGGATCGGTGATGGAGAAATATGTTGAATGTGGTTCATCATGTAATAGTCATAACATAGCATGACACAGAACTAACTCCAATTCATCAATGTAATGTAGGCATGTATTCCGAATATAGTCATATGTGCTTTTAGAAAAGAACTTGCATGACATCTTTTGTACTACCCTCCCGTGACAACGGGGTCCTAATGGAAACTAAGGGATATTAAGGCCTCCTTTTAATAGAGTACCGGACCAAAGCATTAACACATAGTGAATACATGAACTCCTCAAACTACGGCCATCACCGGGAGTGGTCCCAACTATTGTCACTTCGGGGTTGCCGGATCATAACACATAGTATAGGTGACTATAGACTTGTAAGATAGGATCAAGAACTCACATATATTCATTAAAACATAATAGGTTCAGATCTGAAATCATGGCACTCAGGCCCTAGTGACAAGCATTAAGCATAGCAAAGTCATAGCAACATCAATCTCATAACATAGTGGATACTAGGGATCAAATCCTAACAAAACTAACTCGATTACATGATAAATCTCATCCAACCCATCACCGTCCAGCAAGCCTACGATGGAGTTACTCACGCACGGCGGTGAGCATCATGAAATTGGTGATGGAGGAAGGTTGATGCTGACGACGGCGACGGATTCCCCTCTTCGAAGCCCCGAACGGACTCCAGACCAGACCTCCCGAGAGAGTTTAGGTCTTGGCGGCGGCTCCGTATCGTAAAATGCGATGAATCCTTCTCTCTGAATTTTTCTCCCCGAACACGAATATATGGAGTTGGAGTTAGGTCGGTGGAGCTCCAGGGGGCCCACGAGGCAGGGGGGCGCGCCCCCCACCCTCGTGGCTAGGGTGTGGGCCCCCTGGCCTTGATTCTTTCGCTGGTATTTTGTAAATATTCCGAAATAATTCTCCGTTGATTTTCAGGTCATTCCGAGAACATTTATTTCTGCACAAAAATAACACCATGGCAATTCTGCTGAGAACAGCGTCAGAACGGGATAGTTCCATTCAAATCATGCAAGTTAGAGTCCAAAACAAGGGCAAAAGTGTTTGCAAAAGTAGATACGTGATACGTCTCCAACGTATCTATAATTTTTTATTGTTCCATGCTATTATATTATCAACTTTGGATGTTTATGGGCTTTATTATACACTTATATATTATTTTTGGGACTAACCTATTAACCTAGAGCCCAGTGCCAGTTCCTGTTTTTTTCTTGTTTTAGAGTATCACGGAAAAGGAAAATCAAACGGAGTCCAATTGACCTGAAACTTCACGGAACTTATTTTTGGAAGGAAAGCAACCCGGGAGACTTGGAGTCCACGTAAGCGGAGCAACAAGGAGGCCATGAGGCAGGGGACGCGCCCACCCCCCTGGGCGCGCCATCCACCCTTGTGGGCCCCTCGTGGCTCCCCTGACGTATTTCTTCCATCTATATATATCCATATACCCTAAAACGATCGGGGAGCACAATAGATCGGGAGTTCCGCCGCCAGAAGCCTTCGTAGCCACCGAAAGCCAATCTAGACCCGTTTCGGCACCCTGCCAGAGGGGGGAATCCCTTTCCGGTGGCCATCTTCATCATCCCGGTGCTCTCCATGACGAGGAGGGAGTAGTTCTCCCTCGGGGCTGAGGGTATGTACCAGTAGCTATGTGTTTGATCTCTCTCTCTCTCTCTCTCTCTCTCTCGTGTTCTTGAGGTGGTATGATATTGATGTATCACGAGCTTTGCTATTATAGTTGGATCCTATGATGTTTCTCCCCCTCTACTCTCTTGTAATGGATTGAGTTTCCCCTTTGAAGTTATCTTATCGGATTGAGTCTTTAAAGATTTGAGAACACTTGATGTATGTCTTGTCGTGCGTATCTGTGGTGACAATGGGATATCACGTGATTCACTTGATGTATGTTTTGGTGACCAACTTGCGGGTTCTGCCCATCAACACTATGCATAGGGGTTGGCACATGTTTTCGTCGTGATTCTCTGGTAGAAACTTTGGGGCACTCTTTGAGGTTATATGTGTTGGTTGAATAGATGAATCTGAGATTGTGTGATGCATATTGTATAATCATACCCACAGATACTTGAGGTGACATTGGAGTATCTAGGTGATAATAGGGTTTTGGTTGATTTGTGTCTTAAGGTGTTATTCTAGTAAGAACTCTAGGGTTTTTTGTGACACCTATAGGAATAGCCCAACGGATTGATTGGAAAGAATAACTTTGAGGTGGTTTCGTACCCTACCATAATCTCTTCGTTTGTTCTCCGCTATTAGTGACTTTGGAGTGACTCTTTGTTGCATGTTGAGGGATAGTTATATGATCCAATTATGTTATTATTGTTGAGAGGACTTGCACTAGTGAAATTATGAACCCTAGGCCTTGTTTCAACACATTGCAATACCGTTTACGCTCACTTTTATCATTAGTTACCTTGCTGTTTTTATATTTTCAGATTACAAAAACCTTTATCTACTATCCAAATTGCACTTGTATCACCATCTCTTCGCCGAACTAGTGCACCTATACAATTTAGCGTTGCATTGGGTGTGTTGGGGACACAAGAGACTCTTTATTATTTGGTTGCAGGGTTGCTTGAGAGAGACCATCTTCATCCTACGCCTCCTACGGATTGATAAACCTTAGGTCATCCACTTGAGGGAAATTTGCTACTGTCCTACAAACCTCTGCACTTGGAGGCCCAACAAGGTCTACAAGAAGAAGGTTGTGTAGTAGACATTAAGCTCTTTTCTGGCATCATTGCCGGGGAGGTGAGTGCTTGAAGGTATATCTTTAGATCTTGCAATCGAATCTTTTTCTTTCTTGTTTTAGCACTAGTTTAGTTTATAAAAGAAAATTACAAAAAATGGAATTGAGTTTACCTCATACGCTTCATCTTTTTAATATCTTCCGTGAGTATGATGGAAAGGAAAATTGTGCTCAAATACTAGCAGAAGAATTACATAGAATGCTTGGCATAAAATATGTGAATGATGAGCATGATTGCAATGTTGTTAGTACGAATTCTTTGAATATCCATGATACTAATGATTATTCCACTAGTTATGATGAAAATGTCTCCTATAAACATGTCAATTTTTGTGGAGTGCATTGGGTTTGTAAGTACACACCAAATAGGGAAGATAGATATTGCAAGAGGCATAAGTACTTAGAAACTGAATTGTTGCAAGAAAGGCTAGATGGTTGTGCTGAAAATTTATATTTTCTTGGCCGTATTTGTGGACTTTGCAATAAACAGGGTCATTTAGCTATCCGATGCAAATTGTTTCATGATCTAATCATGTCCAAAAATTGTGATGACTTGATTTCCCTCGCACATTATAATGAACTTAGTTTGCTTATGGGTTATGAAGAAATGAAACGTTTAACTAATCATCTTCCAGAATTTGCCCGTTACAAACTTCTTGGCTTTGATCTAGAGGAAATTTATATGTATTGTGCGGTAAATTGCATTGAAAATCCTTATATTGCCAATTACATAAAGAAAAGAAAACAAATAGAAGATGAAGAGAATACTAATGAAAGGGAAGATACTTCCCAATACCCTTCTATTATTTCTTATGATGAATCATGTAACGAGGAGGAACCTCCTATTCAACCAATCTCATTAATAAGCAGCTCCAAAAAGAGGATTGAACCCACAAATGATGTGGTGAAGAAGAAGAAAAGAAAAAGGAAGAGAGGTAAAAAGATATCTCCCCAAAATAGTGCTGCTCCTATTACTATTGTGCCTCATGAAAATATAATTGTAGAAGATAATGATACTTCTTATGATCTTGAAAATCTTTTTGGCACTTTCTTGGAAGAATATGATAATTGCTATACTATTGGTGCTATCCATACTATTAATGATGAGAGTGATTATGCTTATGATATGAAAAGGCCCAAGCTTGGGGATCCTCTGTTTGATGAAAATGATGTTTTTGAGAATATATTTGCTGCAATTAATGTTTATCCCAAGCTTGGGGATGCTACGTTTAATGAAGATGATATTTTTAGTCCCTCAAGTTTTGGTATGCAAATTTATAATGATGATAGCATGCCTCCTACTTATGATGATTACTATGATGATGCTTATGCTATAAAAAGTAGTGATTATATTTATAAAACTTGTCATGATTATGATTACCCCTTTTCTGAACATTACTCTTTTAATGTGGAAACAATTTATAGTATTCAAGTCTCTTATGATACTCCCACTATTCTGAATGAGAAGAATTTTGCTTATGTGGAGAGTAATAAAAATTATATGCTCGTAGATCATGAAAAGAATGCTTTAGGTGCTGGTTATATTGTTGAATTCATTCATGATGCTATATAAAATTATTATGAGGGAGGAATATATGCTTGTAGGAATTGGAATAATATCAAGTTTCCTCCCTATGTGCTTAAAGTTTTGAAGTTACGCTTGTTTTACCTTCCTATGCCAGCTGATTCTTATTCCCATAAGTTGTTTGCTCACAAAATCCCTATGCATAGGAAGTGGGTTAGACTTAAATGTGCTCGTTATATTCTTCAAGATGCTCTCTTTATCTTTCAATTCTTATCTTTTATGTGAGCACCATTGAAATCATCATGCCTAGCTAGGGGCGTTAAACGATAGCACTTGTTGGAAGGCAACCCAATTTTATTTTTTTTCCTTACTTTTAGCTCCTGTTTAGTAATAAATAATTCATCTAGCCTCTGTTTATATGTGGTTTTATGCTTTTTATTAGTGTTTGTTCCAAGTAGAACCTTTGGGAAGACTTGGGGAAAGTCTTGTTGATCTTGCCATAAAAAACAGAAACTTTAGCGCTCACGAGAACTACTGCCATTTTTATTTGGAAAGTGCTATTTAGTTAATTCTTCTTTCAGATGATTACTAGATAAATTTCTCACGTCCAGTAATTTATTTCAGAATTTTGTGAGTTCCAGAAGTATACGTTTGATCAATATTACTACAGACTGTTCTGTTTTTGACAGATTCTGTTTTCTTTGTGTTGTTTGCTTATTTTGATGAATCTATGAGTAGTATCGGAGGGTATGAACCATATATAAGTTGGAATACATTAGATATAACACCAATATAAATAAAGAATGAGTTCATTACAGTACCTTGATGTGGTGTTTTGTTTTCTTTCGCTAATGGAGCTTACGAGTTTTCTGTTAAGTTTTGTGTTGTGAAGTTTTCATGTTTTGTGTAAAGATTCGATGGATTATGGAATAAGGAGTGACAAGAGCCTAAGCTTGGGGATTCCCAAGGCACCCCAAGGAAATATTCAAGGACAACCAAAAGCCTAATCTTGGGGATGCCCTGGAAGGCATCCCCTCTTTCGTCTACTTCCATCGGTAACTTTACTTGGAGCTATATTTTTATTCACCACATGATATGTGTTTTACTTGGAGCGTCAATTTATTTTGTTAGGATTTGCTTCCTGTTATTTTGAACAATGTTTTGCATCTTTTATTCCAATAAAAGTGGCATTGATAGTCTTTACTATGCCTATGTTACAAGTCTTCATGTTGCTGTTTGAAAACAGAAAGTTTACCGCTGTTGCAATAATTCCCTAGAGAAAGTCAGAATGTGATAAAATGTTGAAACCTTTTTAATATTAAGCTCTGATAAATTTTCTACAGTGGGAATTTTCTTTAATAATTTTTTGAGTTAGGGAAGTATGGATCTTGCTGCACTGTTTACAGACTATCCTGTTTAGGCAGATTGCTGATATGTTTGCATTGTTCGCATATGTTTGCTTCTTTAATGATTCTATTTGAGGATAGGACTATTAAATATGAAGAGGCATTTAGTATGCAATGTTGAATAATAATTTTATTGATTTTCTACAGTAGAGTATGATAAGGTTTTTGCAATGGTTTATACTAACTTATCTCACGAGTCCTTGTTGAGTTTTGTGTGGATGAAGCTTTTGAGATTTAGGGAGACCGTGATATGAGAGGAATTAAGGAGACACAAAAGCTCAAGCTTGGGTATGCCCAAGGCATCCCAAGATAATATTTCAAGAAGTCTCAAGCGTCTAAGCTTAGGGATGCCCCGGTTGGCATCCCACCTTTCTTCTTCAACAACTATCGGTTAGTTTCGGTTCATCCTAAGTTTTTGCTTCTTCACATGATGTTTGCCATTCTTAGAATGTCACTTTATTTAGTTTTGCTTGCTGCTTGAATAAAATACCAAGATCTGAAATTATTAAATGTTAGAGAGTCTTCACATAGTTGCATAATTATCCGACTACTCATAGATCTTCACTTATATCTTTCGGAGTAGTTTGTCGTTTGCTCTAGTGCTTCACTTATATCTTTTTAGAGCACGGTGGTTGTTTTATTTTGAAGAATTAGATGAACTCTCGTGCTTCACTTATATTATTTTGAGAGTCTTTAGAACAGCATGGTAGTTTGCTTTGGTTATGAAACTAGTCCTAATATGATGGGCATCCAAGAAGGATATAATAAAAACTTCCATATAAAGTGCATTGAATACTATGAGAAGTTTGATACTTGATGATTGTTTTGAGATATGAAGATGGTGATATTAGAGTCATGCTAGTTGAGTAGTTGTGAATTTGAGAAATACTTGTGTTGAAGTTTGTGATTCCCGTAGCATGCACGTATGGTGAACCGTTATGTGATGAAGTCGGAGCATGATTTATTTATTGATTGTCTTCCTTATGAGTGGCGGTCGGGGACGAGCGATGGTCTTTTCCTACTAATCTATCCCCCTAGGAGCATGCGCATAGTACTTTGTTTCGATAAATAATAGATTTTTGCAATAAGTATGTAAGTTCTTTATGACTAACGTTGAGTCCATGGATTATACGCACTCTCACATTTCCACCATTGCTAGCCTCTCTAGTATCGCGCAACTTTCGCTGGTACCTTAAACCCACCATATACCTTCCTCAAAACAGCCACCATACCTACCTATTATGGCATTACCATAGCCATTACGAGATATATTGCCATGCAACTTTCCACCGTTCCGTTTATTATGACACACTTCATCATTGTCATATTGCTATGCATGATCATGTAGTTGACATCGTATTTGTGGCAAAGCCACCGTTCATAATTCTTTCATACATGTCACTCATGAGTAATTGCACATCCCGGTACACCGCCGGAGGCATTCATATAGAGTCATATCTTGTTCTAAGAATCGGGTTGTAATTCTTGAGTTGTAAGTAAATAAGAGTGTGATGATCATCATTATTAGAGCATTGTCCCAGTGAGGAAAGGATGATGGAGACTATTATTCCCCCACAAGCCAGGATGAGACTCTGGATGAAAATAAATAAATAAAAGAGGCCAAAGAAGCCCAAATAAAAAAAGACAAAAGAGGCCATAAAAAAGAGAAGGCCCAAATAAAAAAATAGAAAAATAGAAAAATGAGAGAAAAAAAGAGAAGGGGCAATGCTACTATCCTTTTACCACACTTGTGCTTCAAAGTAGCACCAAGATCTTCCAGATAGAGAGTCTCCTATGTTGTCACTTTCATATACTAGTGGGAATCTTTCATTATAGAACTTGGCTTGTATATTCCAATGATGGGCTTCCTCAAAATGCCCGAGGTCTTCATGAGAAAGCGAGTTGGATGCACACCCACTAGTTTCTTTTGTTGAGATTTCATACATTTATAGCTCTAGTGCATCCGTTGCATGGCAATCCGTACTCACTCACATTGATATCTATTGATGGCCATCTCCATAGCCCGTTGATACGCCTAGTTGATGTGAGACTATCTTCTCCTTTTTGTCTTCTCCAAAACCACCATTCTATTCCACCTATAGTGCTATATCCATGGCTCACGCTCATATATTGCGTGAAAATCGAAAAAGTTTGAGAACATCAAAAGTATGAAACAAATGCTTGGCTTGTCATCGGGGTTGTGCATGATTTAAATATTTTGTGTGGTGAAGATGGAGCATAGCCAGACTATATGATTTTGTAGGGATAGCTTTTTTCGGCCATGTTATTTTGAGAAGACATGATTGCTTAGTTAGTATGCTTGAAGTATTATTGTTTTTATGTCAATATTAAACTTTTGTCTTGAATCTTATGGATCTGAATATTCTTGCCACAATAAAGAGAACTACATGGATAAATATGTTAGGTAGCATTCCACATCAAAAATTATGTTTTTACCATTTACCTACTCGAGGACGAGTAGGAATTAAGCTTGGGGATGCTGATACGTCTCCAACGTATCTATAATTTTTTATTGTTTCATGCTATTATATTATCAACTTTGGATGTTTATGGGCTTCATTATACACTTTTATATTATTTTTGGGACTAACCTATTAACCTAGAGCCCAGTGCCAGTTTCTGTTTTTTTTCTTGTTTTAGAGTATCGCAGAAAAGGAAAATCAAACGGAGTCCAATTGACCTGAAACTTCACGGAACTTATTTTTGGAAGGAAAGCAACCTGGGAGACTTGGAGTCCACGTAAGGGAAGCAACGAGGAGGCCACGAGGCAGGGGGCGCGCCCCCCAACCTCGTGGGCCCCTCGTGGCTCCCCTGACGTATTTCTTTCGTCTATATATATCCATATACCCTAAAACGATCGAGGAGCACAATAGATCGGGAGTTCCGCCGCCAGAAGCCTCCGTAGCCACCGAAAGCCAATCTAGACCCGTTATGGCACCCTGCCGGAGGGGGGAATCCCTCTCCGATGGCCATCTTCATCATCCCGGTGCTCTCCATGACGAGGAGGGAGTAGTTCTACCTCGGGGCTGAGGGTATGTACCAGTAGCTATGTGTTTGTTCTCTCTCTCTCTCGTGTTCTTGAGGTGGTACGATCTTGATGTATCGCGAGCTTTGCTATTATAGTTGGATCCTATGATGTTTCTCCCCCTCTACTCTCTTGTAATGGATTGAGTTTCCCCTTTGAAGTTATCTTATCGGATTGAGTCTTTAAAGATTTGAGAACACTTGATGTATGTCTTGCCGTGCGTATCTGTGGTGACAATGGGATATCACGTGATTCACTTGATGTATGTTTTGGTGACCAACTTGCAGGTTCCGCCCATGAACACTATGCATAGGGGTTGGCACACGTTTTCGTCGTGATTCTCCGGTAGAAACTTTGGGGCCCTCTTTGAGGTTCTATGTGTTGGTTGAATAGATGAATCTGAGATTGTGTGATGCATATTGTATAATCATACCCACGGATACTTGAGGTGACATTGGAGTATCTAGGTGACATTAGGGTTTTGGTTGATTTGTGTATTAAGGTGTTATTCTAGTACGAACTCTAGGGTTGTTTGTGATACCTATAGGAATAGCCCAACAGATTGATTGGAAAGAATAACTTTGAGGTGGTTTCGTACCCTACCATAATCTCTTCGTTTGTTCTCCGCTATTAGTGACTTTGGAGTGACTCTTTGTTGCATGTTGAGGGATAGTTATATGATCCAATTATGTTATTATTATTGAGAGGCCTTGTTTCAACACATTGCAATACCGTTTACGCTCACTTTCATCACTAGTTACCTTGCTGTTTTTATATTTTCAGATTACAAAAACCTTTATCTACTATCCAAATTGCACTTGTATCACCATCGCTTCGCCGAACTAGTGCACCTATACAATTTACCATTGTATTGGGTGTGTTGGGGACACAAGAGACTCTTTGTTATTTGGTTGCAGGGTTGCTTGAGAGAGACCATCTTCATCTTACTCCTCCTACGGATTGATAAACCTTAGGTCATCCACTTGAGGGAAATTTGCTACTATCCTACAAACCTCTGCACTTGGAGGCCCAACAACGTCTACAAGAAGAAGGTTGTGTAGTAGACATCAATACGATGGAGGCGTATCAAAGGTCGGCAATACCAAAGGTATATATGATATACATGTTATTGTTGTGTACCTTACCAGCACTCGTAGTAGCTCATGGGTATTTGATATTTGTAACTGAAAACAGGAGCTATGGAATAAGCGGAGACTGGCGAAGGATGAGGTGACGATGTGCGTCGGGAATGGTTCCAAGGTCAATGTGATCGCCGTCGGCACGCTACCTCTACATTTACATACGGGGTTAGTTTTAAACCCCAATAATTGTTATTTAGTGCCAGCTTTGAGCATGAACATTGTATCTGGATCTCGTTTAATGTGAGATGGCTACTCATTTAAATCTGAGAATAATGGTTGTCTATTTATATGAGAGATATGTTTTATGGTCTTGCCCCGCTGGTTAATGGTTTATTCTTATTGAATCTCGAACGTGATGTTACACATATTCATAGTGTGAGTGCCAAAATATGTAAGGTTGATAATCATAGTCCCACATACTTGTGGCACTGCTGCCTTGGTCACATTGGTGTCAAACGCATGAAGAAACTCCATGCAGATGGACTTTTGGAGTCTCTTGATTATGAATCATTTGACACGTGCGAACCATACCTCATGGGCAAAATGACCAAGACTCCGTTCTCCGGAACAATGGAGCGAGCAACCAACTTATTGGAAATCATACATACTGATGTATGTGGTCCAATGAGCGTTGAGGCTCGCAGTGACTATCGTTATGTTCTCACCCTCACTGATGACTTAAGTAGATATGGGTATGTCTACTTAATGAAACACAAGTCTGAGACCTTTGAAAAGTTCAAGGAATTTCAGAATGAAGTAGAGGATCAACATGACAGGAAAATAAAGTTCTTATGATCAGATCGTGGGGGAGAATATTTGAGTCACGAATTTGGCACGCACTTAAGGAAATGTGGAATTGTTTCACAACTCACTCGCACTCTATTAGATATGGTGCAATCTATGATGTCTCTTACCGATCTACCGCTATCATTTTGGGGTTATGCTTTACAGACTGCCGCATTCACTTTAAATAGGGCTCCGTCGAAATCCGTTGAGACAACACCATATGAATTATGGTTTGGGAAGAAACCTAAGATGTCATTTCTGAAAGTTTGGGGATGCGATGATTATGTCAAGAAACTTCAAACTGAAAAGCTCGAACCCAAATCGGAAAAATGCGTCTTCATAGGATACCCTAAGGAAACTATTGGGTATACCTTCTACCTCAGATCCGAAGGCAAGATCTTTGTTGCCAAGAATAGATCCTTTCTAGAGAAAGAGTTTCTCTCGAAAGAAGTAAGTGGGAGGAAAATAGAACTTGATGAGGTATTACCTCTTGAACCGGAGAGTAGTGCAGCTCGGGAAGATGTTTCTGTGGTGCCTGCACCGACTAGAGAGGAAGTTAATGATGATGAGCATGAAACTTCGGATCAAGTTGCTACTGAACTCCATAGGTCCACAAGGACACGTTCCGCACCAGAGTGGTACGGCAACCCTATCCTGGAAATCATGTTGTTAGACAATGGTGAACCTTCAAACTATGAAGAAGCGATGGCGGGCCCGGATTCCAACAAATGGCTTGAAGCCATGAAATCCGAGATAGGATCCATGTATGAAAACGAAGTATGGACTTTGACAGACTTGCCCGATGATCGGCGAGCCATAGAAAATAAATGGATCTTTAAGAAGAAGACAGACGCGGATGGTAATGTGACCATCTATAAGGGTCGGCTTGTCGCTAAGGGTTATTGACAAGTTCAAGGGGTTGACTACAGTGAGACCTTCTCACCCATAGCGAAGCTGAAGTCCATCCGAATCATGTTAGCAATTGCCGCATTCTATGATTATGAGATATGGCAAATGGACGTCAAAACGGTATTCCTTAATGGTTTCCTTAAGGAAGAATTGTATATGATGCAGCCGGAAGGTTTTGTCGATCCTAAGAATGCTGAGAAGGTATGCAAGCTCCAGCCCTCAATCTATGGGCTGGTGCAAGCATCTTGGAGTTGGAACATTCACTTTGATGAGATGATCAAAGTGTTTGGGTTTACACAGACTTATGGAGAAGCCTGTGTTTACAAGAAAGTGAGTGGGAGGTCTGTAGCATTTCTCATATTATATGTGGATGACGTACTATTGATGGGAAATGATATAGAATTCTTGGAAAGAATAAAGGCCTACTTGAATAAGTGTTTTTCAATGAAGGACCTTGGAGAAGCTGCTTACATGTTAGGCATTAAGATCTATAGAGATAGATCGAGACGCCTCATTGGTCTTTTGCAAAGCACATACCTTGACAAGATATTGAAGAAGTTCAATATGGATCAGTCCAAGAAGGGGTTCTTGCCTGTATTGCAAGGTGTGAGATTGAGCACGGCTCAATGCCCGACCATGGCAGAAGATAGACAAAAGAAGAGTGTCATCCCCTATGCCTCGTCCATAGGATCTATTACGTATGCCATGCTATGTACCAGACCTAATGTAAACCTCGCCGTAAGTTTAGTAGGAAGGTACCAAAGTAATCCCAGCATGGAACACTGGACAGCGGTCAAGAATATCCTGAAGTACCTGAAAAGGACTAAGGATATGTTTCTTGTTTATGGAGGTGACGAAGAGCTCATCGTAAAGGGTTACGTTGATGCTAGCTTCGATACAGATCTGGATGACTCCAAGTCACAAACCGGATACGTGTATATTTTGAATGGTGGGGCAGTCAGCTGGTGCAGTTGCAAGCAAAGCATCATGGCGGGATCTACATGTGAAGCGGAGTACATGGCAGCCTTGGAGGCAACAGATGAAGCAATCTGGATGAAGGAGTTCATTACCGACCTAGGAGTTATTCCCAATGCGTCGGGCCTGATGACTCTCTTCTGTGACAACACTGGAGCTATTGCCCTTGCCAAGGAGCCTAGGTTTCACAAGAATACCAGGCATATCAAGCGTCGCTTCAACTCCTTTCATGAAAATGATGGAGACATAGATATTTGTAAAGTGCATACGGACCTGAATATCACAGATCCATTGACTAAACCTCTTTGCACGAGCAAAAGATGATCAACACCAGAACTATATGGGTGTTCGATTCATCACAATGTAACTAGATTATTGACTCTAGTGCTAGTGGGAGACTGTTGGAAATATTCCCTAGAGGCAATAATAAAATGGTTATTATTATATTCCCTTGTTCATGATAATTGTCTATTGTTCATGCTATAATTGTGTTATCCGGAAATCGTAATACATGTGTGAATACATAGACCACAACAAGTCCCTAGTGAGCCTCTAGTTGACTAGCTCGTTGATCAATAGAAGGTTACGGTTTCCTGACCATGGACACTGGATATCATTGATAACGAGATCACATCATTAGGAGAAAGATGTGATGGACAAGACCCAATCCTAAGCATAGCACAAGATCGTGTAGTTCGTCTGCTAAAGCTTTTATAATGTCAAGTATCTTTTACTTGGACCATGAGATTGTGAAACTCCCGGATACTGTAGGAATGCTTTGGGTGTGCCAAACGTCAAAAGTAACTGGGTGGCTATAAAGGTTCACTATGGGTATCTTCGAAAGTGTCTGTTGGGTTGGCTCAAATCGAGACTGGGATTTGTCACTCCGTATGACAGAGAGGTATCTCTGGGCCCACTCGGTAATGCATCATCATAATAAGCTCGATGTGTCTAAGCATTTAGTCACGGTATCATGCATTACGGAACGAGTAAAGTGACTTGCCGGTAACGAGATTGAATGAGGTATTGGGATACCGACGATCGAATCTCGGGCAGGTAACGTACCGATTGACAAAGGGAATTGTCTACGGGCTTGATTGAATCCTCGACATCGTGATTCATCCGATGAGTGCATTGTGGAACATGTGGGATCCAACATGGGTATCCAGATCCTGCTGTTGGTTATTGGCCAGAGAGATGTCTCAGTCATGTCTGCATGATTCCCGAACCCGTAGGGTCTACACACTTCAGGTTCGGTGATGCTAGAGTTGTTATGGAAATTAGTATGCAGTTACCGAATGTTGTTCGGTGTCCCGGATGAGATCCCGGACGTCACAAGGATTTCCGGTATGGTCCGAAGATAAAGATTTATATATGGGAAGCCCTTATTCGGTCGCCGGAAGTGTTTGGGGGTTTATCGGTATTGTACCGGGACCACCGAAAGGGTTCCGGGGTCCACTGGGAGGTTCCACCTGCCCCGGAGGGCCCTATGGGCTGAATATGGAGGGGAACCATCCCCTAGGTGGGCTAGGTGCCAAATCCCCCTAGGGCCCATGAGTCTAGGGTTTAGGGGAAACCCTAAAGGGGGCGCCCCCCTTGGCTTGGGAGGCAAGCCACCTTCCCTTGCCACCCCCTCTAGATCCATCTGGAGGGGGCCAGCCCCCCTCTCCCTTGCCCCTATAACTAGAGGGAAGGTGGGAGGGCTTCCACACCCCTTCTCCTGGCGCAGCCCTCTCCCTCCCCAACACCTCCTCCTCCTCCGTAGTGCTTGGCGAAGCCCTGCCGGAGAACTGCAAGCTCCACCACCACGTCGTCGTGTTGCCGGAGCTCTTCCTCAACTTCTCATCTCCCCTTGCTAGATCAAGAAGAACGAGTCGTCCTCGGGATGTATGTGTGTTGATCGCGGAGGCGCCGTTGTTCGTTGCTTAGATCGGAATCAACCGCGATCTAAATCGCTGCGAGTACGACTCCTTCATCCGCGTTCTTGTGTCGCTTCCGCATCGTGATTGAGGAAGTCCTAGATTAGGGGGTGTCCGGATAGCCGGACTATAACCTTTGGCCGGACTCTCGGACTATGAAGATACAAGATTGAAGACTTTGTCCCGTGTCCGGATGGGACTTTCCTTGGCGTGGAAGGCAAACTTGACAATACGGATATGTAGATCTCCTCCCATTGTAACCGACTCTGTGTAACCCTAGCCCTCTCCCGTGTCTATATAAACCGGAGGGTTTTAGTCCATAGGACGAACAACAATCATACCATAGGCTAGCTTCTAGGGTTTAACCTCTTTGATCTCGTGGTAGATCTACTCTTGTACTACCCATATCATCAATATTAATCAAGCAGGAGTAGGGTTTTACCTCCATCGAGAGGGCCCGAACCTGGGTAAAAACATTTTGTCCCTTGTCTCCTGTTACCATCCGCCTAGACGCATAGTTCGGGACCCCCTACCCGAGATCCGCTGGTTTTGACACTGACATTGGTGCTTTCATTGAGAGTTCCTCTGTGTCGTAACCTTTAGGCCTGATGGCTCCTTCGATCATCAACAACGATGCGGTCCAGGGTGAGACCTTTCTCCTCGGACAGATCTTCATGTTCGGTGGCTTTGCACTACAGGCTAATTCGCTTGGCCATCTGGAGTAGATCGAAAGCTACGCCCCTGGCCATCAGGTCAGATTTGGAAGTTTGAACTACATGGCCGACATCCGCTGAGACTTGATCTTCGACGGATTCGAGCCACAGCCGGGCGCGCCGCATTGTCACGATGGGTATGACCTAGCTCTGCAGTCGAACAGTACCCTACAGGCCGCGCCCGCATCAGCTCCAACCCTTAGCTCGGAGCCAACTACGCCGATCGAGGACGGGTGGCTAGACACCGCCTCGGGGGCTGCAGTCTCAATGGCGATCGAGCCAAACACCAGCCTCATCCTCTACGAAGCCCGTGACTCCAAGGTGCTAGACTCTTTTCCGGACTCCGAACCTTCCGTGCCCCTGCCAATTGAATCCGATTGGGCACCGATCATGGAATTCACCGCCGCGGATATCTTTCAGCACTCGTCCTTCCGCGACATTCTGAATTCACTAAGGTCTCTCTCTTTGTCAGGAGAGCCCTGGCAAGACTATGGCCAACAGGATTGGGATGCGGACGATGAAGAAATTCGACGCCCACCCACCACCCACTTCATAGCCACTATCGATGATCTAACCGACATGCTCGACTTCGACTCCGAAGACATCGATGGTATGGACGATGATGTAGGAGACGAACATGAACCAGCGCCTATAGGGCACTGGAAAGCCACCTCGTCATATGACATATATATGGTGGATACACCCAAAGAAGGCAATGGCGACGGAACAACGGGGGACGACCCCTCCAAGAAGCAACCCAAGCGCCGGCGTCAGTGGCGCCGCTCTAAGTCACGCCAGAGAAAAAATGGTGATGCCGGCATGGGAGATAATAACACCCCGGACAGTGCCCTCCAGCAAGATTCAGCGCAGGAGGATGGAGAAGCCAGCCCCCCTAAGAGAGCGGCAGACAGAGAAGAAGAGGATGATAATTACATGCCTCCCTCCGAAGATGAGGCAAGCCTCGGCAGCGACGAATTTGTCGTGCCTGAGGATCCCGTCGAACAAGAGCACTTTAAGCGTAGTCTTATGGCCACGGCGAGTAGCCTTAAGAAAAAACAGCAACAACTTAGAGCTAATCAAGACTTGCTAGCCGAGAGATGGACGGAAGTCCTTGCGGCCAAGGAATACGAACTCGAACGCCCCTCCAAGAGCTACCCAAAGCGCAGGTTGCTACCCCGTTTAGAGGAGGAAGCACTTAAGCCTACATCACCAGCGCATGATGCGGCTGACCGGCCACCTCACGGCCGCGACAGAGAGTCCTCCCGGCCCTCCACTCAAGCCGCACCCCGACGTCGCTCAAAAAATACCAAGGCACGGGGAAATGCGCTAGACCTGTGAGATATGTTGGAAGACAGGGCAAGGCAAACAATACCGATCTACGGATCGCGCGGGCGCCCCATGATGCGAGACGATAACCGTCACGCCGGATACAGTAAATCCGGCCGGGCCGAACACAGCAGACAAAGCTCATTTGAGCTACGTCGTGATACAGCCCAGTACAGAGGTGCCGCACACCCACTATGCTTCACAGATGAAGTAATGGATCATCAAATCCCAGAGGGTTTGAAACCCGTAAACATTGAATCATACGATGGCACAACAGATCCTGCGGTATGGATCGAGGACTATCTCCTTCATATCCACATGGCCTGTGGCAATGATCTACACGCCATCAAATACCTCCCACTCAAGCTTAAAGGACCATCTCGGCATTGGCTTAACAGCCTACCAGCAGAATCAATTGGTTGTTGGGAGGACCTGGAAGCCGCATTCCTCGACAATTTCTAGGGCACTCATGTGTGACCACCAGACGCTGATGACCTGAGCCACATAATTCAGCAGCCAGAAGAATCTGCCAGACAATTCTGGACATGGTTCCTAACCAAGAAAAATCAAACCGTCGACTGTCCGGACACAGAGGCCCTAGCAGCCTTCAAGCATAACATCCGTGACGAGTGGCTTGCCGGCACCTTGGACAGGAAAAGCCGAAATCTATGGCAGCCCTCACGACACTCATGACCCGCTTTTGCGCGGGAGAAGACATTTGGCTGGCTCGTAGCAATAACATGACCAAGACCCCTGGTAATTCAGATACCAAGGACAGAAATGGCAGGTCGCGTCGCAACAAGCACAAGCGCCGCATTAACAGCGACAACGCTGAAGATACAGTAGTTAATGCCGGATTCAGAGCCTCTAAGCCCGGTCAGCGGAAAAAGCTATTTAAGAGGAACACTCTGG
Source organism: Triticum dicoccoides (assembly GCF_002162155.2). Classification (NCBI taxonomy): domain Eukaryota; kingdom Viridiplantae; phylum Streptophyta; class Magnoliopsida; order Poales; family Poaceae; genus Triticum; species Triticum dicoccoides. Next base: position 17,763,626 of record NC_041388.1, read on the forward strand.
GCCCGTCCAATTTGGACCGTATACTCGATCGCTCGTGCCAGATACATGGCACCCCTGAAAAACCAGCCAATCACACCAACAGGGATTGTTGGGTGTTCCAGCAGGCCGGCAAGTTAAATGCCGAAAACAGAGACAAGGGGCTGCACAACGACGAGGACGAAGAGCCCCGGCCGCCGAACAATAGTGGACAGAAGGGCTTCCCCCCACAAGTGCGTATGGTGAACATGATATACACAACCCACATCCCCAAAAGGAAGCGGAAGCGTGCACTCAGGGACGTATACGCGTTGGAGATAGTTGTCCCTAAGTTCAACCCATGGTCCTCCTGCCCGATCACTTTTGATCGAAGGGACCACCCCACTAGCATCCGCCATGGCGGATTCGCCGCATTGGTTCTAGACCCAATCATTGATGGATTTCACCTCACTAGAGTCCTTATGGACGGCGGCAGCAGCCTGAACCTGCTTTATTAGGATACAGTGCGGAAAGTGGGCATAGATCCCTCAAGGATTAAACCCACAAAAACAACCTTTAAAGGCGTCATACCAGGTGTAGAGGCCAACTGTACAGGCTCAGTTACACTTGAAGTGGTCTTCGGATCCCCGGATAATTTCCGAAGTGAGGAGTTAATCTTCGACATAGTCCCGTTCCGCAGTGGCTATCACGCACTGCTCGTACAAACCGTATTTGCAAAGTTCAATGCGGTGCCACACTACGCATATCTCAAGCTCAAGATGCCAGGCCCTCGAGGAGTCATTATGGTCAATGGAAACACCGAACGCTCTCTCCGAATGGAGGAGCACATGGCGGCCCTCGCAGCGGAAGTACAAAGCAGCTTCTCAAGGCAATTCTCCAGTCCGGCTATTAAATGTACGGACACCATCAAGCGCGCCCGGAGTAACCTACAACAAGACCACCTGGCACGTTCCGAGCAAGCGTAGAAATACGGCCCCAACCCCAGCCCTCGTGAAACCGCGAAATCAGTACTACGCATACATAACTACTCTCTGAAAATACCATGGGCACAGGGGGAAGGGGCACGACCACGGCACGCCCAAAAATGCGGCTCAACCACACTAGGGGCTGCCGATTTTGTCATTATTTCCTACTTTCAGGACTCCACTCTTCGGAAGGCCTGTCCGGCAGTACAACCACCGAACACACGATGCAACAACCAAGGAGGCAGAAAGCTACGTCGAATTCCCAGGTGGTCTCTATAACGAGCAAAATACCTGTCTTACATACCGTCTCGCAGCTCGCCCCTGGAGGGAGACATGTTAAATAGTCCCATCTCTTTTTTATCGCACTATTTGTATCGTTCTGCTTTCACAACAGCCTTTTAAAATAAACAATGTTTAGCTTCAGCTTATTATTGCATTATCTATTCATTTCTTTTTCAACACATATGTTCAGTTATGACATTTAGCACCCGTACACTTTGTTACGGTCCATACGCCAGGGGCTCAAGCACCCCATAATACGGCATGAGAATTCCGAACACTTTCACAAAGTGTGGCCCTCCGAACTTATAACATTATATGCATCAGCTCCGAACCATGTCTTTGGTCAATAGTTGGGTTTGCCCAGCTCCCATGTTTTGGTACCTTACGTTCCGCTATATCGGCTAAGGTAGCACTGGGAGAACTACTGCGATTGTGCCCCGGTTGAGCTGGGCTAAGCACCTCGGTAGAGAAAGCTAAAACTGACTATCATGATAGGGCGAGAGCTGGTCGCTGTTTGGGAGGTTTCGAGTCCCTAAAGACTTATGCCGCTTAGAGCGAGGAGTCGGCTTTGTCCGGTCTAGGCGTGTATAGCGCCCCGAACTCGGTCTTCCAAACACTAGGGGCTTCACCGAAATTTAAAATTATAGAATTCTCTGGCTAAGTGAGAGTGATAACGCATTATAGTCTGATTACCTTGTTCGTTGTGCTGAGCACCTCCCTCGAAGGACCCAAGAATGGGAAAAAGAGTGCTCAGGTTTATCCCGAACATCCCGGCACTAGTGGCATGGGGGCAGAAGCCGACGACTCGCCATCTCCCAGACTCGATAAACGGCCACATAGAAGGTAATATTTTAAATTAAAACAAGTGTTGCATAGCGCATATGAACAAGTTTTCAACGCACAGGATAAAACGAACAAGTTCACTCAAATATTACATCTTTGGAACAGTTGTCCGCCACAAGGCGGGCGCCCATCAGGACGCCCTCATAATGCATCTCGGGGTGGCGACGCTCCTTGCATTGCGGTGGCCCGTCCTTCACAAGCTTCTCCGCATCCATCTTGCCCCAGTGCACTTTAGCATGGGCAAGCGCCCTACGGGCACCTTCGATGCAGACGGAGCGCTTGATGACTTCAAGCCACGGACAGGCATCCACCAGCCGCCTCACCAGCCCGAAGTAGCTCCCAGGCAGGGCCTCTCCAGGCCACAGCCGAACTATAAGGCCCTTCATGGCCTGTTCGGCCACCTTATGGAGCTCGACCAGTTGCTTCAGCTGGTCGCTCAAGGGCACCGAGGGTCCGGCCTCAGCATACTGAGACCAGAACACCTTCTCCGTCGAGCTACCCTCCTCGGCCTGGTAGAAGGCGGCGGCATCTGACACGCTACGGGGCAAATCTGCGAATGCTCCTGGAGAGCTCCAGATTCGGGTAAGTAACAAGTAATTCACTTTCACGTGCTTGCTTTGCATAAAGAATGCCTTACCCGCCGCTTTCTTCTTCATCGCCTCAACTTCCTGGAGGGCTTTCTGGGCTTCGGCCTTGGCAGACTTGGCGCTTTCAAGGGCCGCTGCGAGCTCGGACTCTCGCGTATTTGAGTCAAGCTCCAAATTCTCATGCTTTTTCATGAGAGCCTGGAGCTCTTGCTGCACCTCGCCAACCCGCACCTCATGTTTCTCCCGCTCGGTGCGCTCCGTGGCCGCCTTCTTTTCGGCCTCGAAAAGCGCTTGCTTAAGGGTCGCCACCTTTGTCGTGGCCCTAAGACACCAATAGGGATCCTGTCATTTTTTGCAACTGCATCTTTTTAAATATACTCCACAAGGTATTACTTACCTTCTTTTTCCTCGAGCTCCTTTTTAGCAAGGCCAAGCTCTTGCTCGTACCGCTTGAGGCTCTGCTTCAGCGCATCCACCTCTGAAGTCAGTGCGGCAGAGGCCAGCAGCGAAGCCTACATACGCATATTGACTTAATTATGTTAGACTCCTGCGAATATTCTTAGATCCTCTATTCGGCTTTTCTTTCCCAACTCCAAACAGAGCATCAGGGGCTACTGTCTATGCGGTAATATTTTCACATATTTTTCGCATACCTCAAAGCCTGTTAGCAGGCTGGCACAAGCTTCAGTTAGCCCGCTTTTGGCGGACTGAACCTTCTGGATCACCGCACACAAAATAGGGCGGTGCTCCTCGTTGATGGAGGCGCCGTTAAGCACCTCCAGCAAATTATCCGGTGCCTCCGGTTGGACGGAGCTCACCGGTGTCGTAGGCTTGCCCTTCTTAATAGGGGGCCGCCTGCCAGACTCCAGAACCATTGAAGGTTCCGGTGCAGTGTCCGGCCCAGGGCCGGACTTGGAGCCCTTGGGGTTTTTTCCCCTTTGTGCCTGGAGTCTGGGAGGTCGCCCTGCGGCGCCTCCAGGACCACCTCCTCTTGGCTTGGGACCTTTTGGGACAACACCTCGGTGTCGTCCGT
>NC_041388.1:17767599-17829367 GCF_002162155.2 Triticum dicoccoides
AGCAGTCGGAAGTGAAAAACTATTCACATCCGACGAATCCAGGGAGCCGCTCGACAACACGTCGAGCCGGGCTTTGGGCGGACTTCATAATTATATTCGGTGTCAGGAGAAGCTGTGCAATAAAGGAATGCCATGAGTCACTCAGGTATCCGATTTTGCCAGGGGCTTGGCCCTGAGCGGCCACTCCTCTTTGTCGTCGTCGGTGTTGGTGGAGTAGTTCGTAGGGAGGGTCCTCCCTTTCTTGGACCCTCCGGCCTCCCCAGTTGGGGTGGCCTTCCTTTTCTTTTCTCCCCCTGCTGGGGAAGCGACCTCTCTTTCCTCCTCCTCGTCTTCATGGGAGGAGTGCGCCTCAGAGTCATTGGATGATGGGTCCGACTCCACCGGGCGTCGGGAACTCTTCCGGGTTCCTGTGGCCTTCTTCTTGGCCTTCTTCTCCGGCACCACGTAAGGTGCCGGAACCAGCAGCTCCACCAAGCGGGCGTCCGCTGGGTCTTCAGGCAAAGGAGCTGGACAGTTGATCTGTTCATCCGTCCTCTGCCAGTCCTGTCAAAGGCATGGGGGCTTAGATCCTGCATAGAGTCAAACTATGAAAGACAAATATCCTGTAAGAGGTAAAAACAGCTTACCGCGTTGGCTTGACGCTGTGCGCTGAATCCGTGATCCTCGGTAGCGGATGTGGGAGCCTCGGCGCCCTTGAATAGCACCTTGCAGGCATCTTCGTACGTTGTGTCGAAGAGCCTGCTCAGAGTTTGGTGCTGGGCCGGGTTGAACTCCCACAAGCTAAAATCCTGTTGTTGGCACGGGTCAAACTCCCACAAGCTCAAACCAGGTTTTGGACACATGTTTGGAGTCCAGTCAGCTCTCTTTTTTTACCCCATGGCAGGCCCTTCTCTTTCTAGGAGGTGAGCCGCGTAGGGATTCCGGATCGGAACTCGGGGGCTGCGACCCATTCAGGGTCACGCGGCTCGGTGATGTAAAACCACCCCGATTGCCACCCCTTTATGGTCTCCACGAAGGAGCCCTCGAGCCATAAGATGTTGGGCATCTTGCCCACCATGGCGCCTCCGCACTCCGCCTGGCGGCCACCCACTACCTTCGGCTTGACATTGAAGGTCTTCAGCCATAGGCCAAAGTGGGGCTGGATGCAGAGGAAGGCCTCGCACACGATGATGAACGCCGAGATGTTGAGGATGATGTTCGGGGCCAAATCGTGGAAGTCCAGGCCATAGTAGAACATGAGTCCCCGGACAAATGGGTGGAGAGGGAAGCCTAGTCCATGGAGGAAATGGGTGAGGAACACCACCCTCTCATGGGGCCTGGGGATGGGGATGAGCTACCCCTCGTTTGGGAGCCGGTGCGCGATGTCATCAGACAAGTATTCGGCTTTCCTTAGCTTCTTGATGTGTCCCTCCGTAATGGAGGAGACCATCCACTTGCCTCCCGCTCTGGACATGGCTGGAGAAGGTTGAGGTGGGGACTGCGGACTTGGGCGCTGGAGCTTGAGTGCACGAAAATGGATGAGCAAAGGAGGAACAAGGCATGGATGGAAAGGCGGATCCTTATCCCCTTATATGGGCGGACGAAACTATGCGTCCCCACCAGCCTGGTAAAACTCGCTTATCTCCCAAGCGCCGTAATCAATGGCGCGGTTGGGTTACCCACGCCCGTATTGATGAGAATCCCGGGATAAGGGGACACGATCTTTGCTTCGACAAGCGTGCCAAGGAAACCGCCTCGCAAAACGCGCTAAGGTGGGATAGTAAAACGGTTCAAATAAAGGCTTGGGTGTGGCGTGATGACACGCTACGGAATACATCAGCAGATTAGATTTGTGTAAATATTATTCTCTCTACGACAGTATGTGGAACTTATTTTGAAGAGCCAGACACGATCCTTGTGTTCAAAATCTTCTATGAAGTATTCGGAGGAGGAACCCGCCTTGCAATGTTGAAGACAATCTGCACGCCGGACTCGTCGTCATTGAAGCCTGGTTCAGGGGCTACTGAGGGAGTCCTAGATTAGGGGGTGTCCGGATAGCCGGACTATAACCTTCGGCCGGACTCTCGGACTATGAAGATACAAGATTGAAGACTTCGTCCCGTGTCCGGATGGGACTTTCCTTGGCGTGGAAGGCAAGCTTGGCAATACGGATATGTAGATCTCCTCCCATTGTAACCGACTCTGTGTAACCCTATCCCTCTCCTGTTTCTATATAAACCGGAGGGTTTTAGTCCATAGGACGAACAACAATCATACCATAGGCTAGCTTCTAGGGTTTAGCCTCTTTGATCTCGTGGTAGATCTACTCTTGTACTACCCATATCATCAATATTAATCAAGCAAGAGTAGGGTTTTACCTCCATCGAGAGGGCCCGTACTTGGGTAAAAACATTGTGTCCCTTGTCTCCTGTTACCATCCGCCTAGACGCACAGTTCGGGACCCCCTACCCGAGATCCACTGGTTTTGACACCGACAGCGATCTTCAAGGGTATGAAGATACACTCCCCTCTCTCTCGTTGCTAGTCTCTCCATAGATTGATCTTGGTGACGCGTAGAAAAATTTTAATTTCTGCAACGATCCCCAACATGGATGATGTGGACTACCTTGTTGAACACAACACAATGGATGATTTTTTTTTCTTATTATCAGGAATGGATGGGACCTATGGTAGGACCACTTTTGAAGATGATCCCGAATAGCAATCACTGAGAAGGGCGGCCCATGGGAATTTGCACAATGGCAGTGCAAGCTGGGAACAAAAATGCTAATGTTGGGAATGTTCCAAGCATCATATCTGCCTGAGATTCAGATCTAGTTAGTAAGAGGATACTTCAGACTCAACATGTTTGAAAAGAAGAATTGCAACACAAATCGATGAGATAACGTTGCAAGATTCTAGGGAAATGATCTACGATAGCAAGCTCCAAAACATGAGCTGGTTCTGCTACATACAGTTGAACATGCTGACCAAGACAGGCATGACCAGATAGTAGTCTTACAACGAAACACTACCGAGTTCTATTTGGGAACCATCATCGAGGATACCTAAGTCCTTACATAAGTCCGGATTAGCTCTTAAGAAGGAACTTCTTCTCCTTGAACAAATCAATCAGTGGCTTGGTGTGCTAAGGATACATATAGAATGAAGGTTGCAAGTCTCCAGACCACAGAATACTTCGCACATATGCATGACTGACTTGGGATGATTCCAGGGAAAGCAAAACAAGTTTTCTCAAATTCAGGGTGGCAAGTTGCACCAAATGCACGTGAGTTAGAGAAAGTCACTTCTTTCATCCAAACATATACCTCATGAACGGAACATGAAGGCATTGTTCACAAAGTTTCCAACACTAGCTGGATGTTCAACACGAATCATGGAGAAGATAAAATCCTGCTGATGGGCTCAACAACAATTCATCCAGGTTTCCATACAAACGGAATTCCAAAACTATGTGAACAAGGCGATAGTATTGGTCAGACCCAAAAGATATAATGGTGTATGCTCGAGGGACAACCACGAGTAGGACAACATTATGAACATCGTTGGTTCTGATTTGATTTGAGCATAGCCCATAGTCAAATCAAAGTTTGGATAAGACGATAGCACCAACAACTGAACACGAGGACCAATCGATGAAGATATCACCTTTCTTCAACACACACACACACACACAAGATATACCTTTGGAATGAACTAAGTCAAATAAATCTTTATCTTCCAACTCCCCAAGTTGTTGTTTAGCTCAACCGACTAGTTCAGGGTATCCAACACAGAATCTTGGAGAATGGGTGGTTTGGAGGAAAGCCAACATGATCACGAACTCAACATAGCGGTCAGGTGACAACCTGGTAATACTTTCCGAGAAGATATTCGAAACATCACGAACCACCGATATGTTACTAAGCTCGAGAACAATCTTGCTTTTCAGAGCAAGATGATATTATCAAATAAGCAAGGGATTGAATAGTCCTAACTCATTGATCGAAGAGTGCACCAGGAATAAGGACTAGGTAGCACAATCTATCTTAGAATGATGATTCAATAACCAACACACTAAGAATGAGAATATTGTCCATTTACTACCAAGCATCGAGTTGCTCGGAGTATTGATTTCACACATCATGACTCACATGTCGGCATTCCGGTTACAATAATGCGGGAACCGAGGAGTGAACAATTATGGCAAGAAGTCTCATTGCGTCAAAAATTCATAAGAGGTGGTGCAATTCTCATGAAAATCTTGACATAAAGGGGGTAATACTCCAAGGTAGAATAGAACAAAAGCTGGTTTAGCATTTTGATCTGTGGAATACAATTGCTTTGACCCAATCCTAGATATGGATGAGGTACTGGAGTTTGTTTCTCCTAGTCATTCCATAATAGAATGGCTTGATGGATCACAGGAATAATAGGCATCGATAACACCAATGCACAACTACTCTTGACCAACAATTGACAGACGAAGGTCAGATAATAGCTAAAGAGGGACAACTCAAAGGAACATATATCTTTATGAGTTGTAGATGCATAGATTAGTATGTCGAGCAAAGCACAACATTTCTTCCGGATAACCCATGCAGAACGGTAGAACTGGCAGATTCACAATATAATGGAGAACTCATCAAGAGCACTTTGGTTGCGATCTTTTGGTTCAAAAGAACTTCTGCCATATTGGTTCATAGTATTGGAAGAACGATATACCACGGACCTCAAATACTATCACAAAGGTTACTAATATCCTAAAGGTACTAGCAAACACTATCAACGAGAAGTAAGTAAAGCGAATCTTTGGTCAAGAACCCAGGAGTAGGATACCTACTACTAAATGGCATCACGGTATGCTTTTGAGAATGACGGCCAGAATCATCACATTGGGAACACTAATCATGGCTAGATTACTAGGTGGTTCTCTAAGACACCTAAGGTCATAATAATAGCTCCAACATATATGTCGAGGTAATGGAGTACCTCAACTCAATAATTAGTGTGGTCAATCTGGCCTAAAAGGACATCGGGAATGGGAAGAAGGGATTTGCAAATGCATCAGACTATTTAGAAACCTGGGATGACTCGGGCAGCATAACGGCTGTAATTGCTCAAAAATATTTGAGACATCCAGCAAAATGGTAGCATAACCACTTAACATCACCATATCAAGGTTTTGAGATCAATTGTTCAACACACGGAAGTAGTAGGAACTAAAGTGGGGCTTGAAACTTATCAATCATATAAGTCTACAGATTAGTAACACGTGATCCTGATAGAAGATGAGAAGCCTACTTCTTAATCCCCGTATAAGAGAAGAGGATGAGTCAGATCAGAAGGGCATAAGGTAAAGGAGTAAAAAGAGCCTTACGTTCCCTTAAACAACCAATTGCTTTTTATAACTAAAGCATTTCTAGACTCAACTTTGACCAATTTGGCTTGGTAATCCTACATGCAGTCAGGCTCGGATACCAAAGTTGTCAGGACCCCGATCCTAAGTCGCACCGATCTAGCATGTAACTCATCATATCACTTTGCGGCCTCACGCGCGGTATTCCCACGGGTACCACCTTACCTGGCCCAGGACTGTCGGTGTACAAAAAGAGGGGTACACTTTTTGTACCCCTATAACTGTGCACGGGCAGTCTGAGCCACGGGAACCACCACACCAAGCAAGGCAAGGGAGGTGAGCCAGGGTAAGACCGAAGCTCAAGAGAACTAGAACGACGCCAAGGCCAAGACCACGAAGAGCAAAGGGGACGAAGCGGACTCCCCCAGCAAGATCCTTGCCGGGAGACAGTTTTAGCAACCCCGGCAAGACCCTTGTCGCGGCAACTCGCCCCACACCTACGGAGCAAATCACCCTTGAGTCCACTGCCCCCATGGGGCAAGGATTTGGGAAACATCCCCGTGGTGGCATGCAGATCTTTTTGAAGACATTCAAGATCAGATACACACTATAGAAGATGACGACCCTTGGCGGGATCCCAACCGAGGAAAACCACAAGGCCCCCGGCAAGCACCTTGCCGGGGATGACAACAGGTGCCTCGGCAAAACCCTTGCCGGGGCCCCGCCAAGGCCCTTGCCAAGGACATCCACAGGACCACCACCAGGCCCACGCTGACTAAACCTCCACCGCCGTTCGCATGCAGCTGCCGACCCAACCAGCTGGGCAGGCACCTGCGTGGCGGCATGCAGATCTTCGTGAAGACCCACCATTGCGCCACCTCAGCTGCCTGCCTACCGACATGGCATCTCAGGCATCGCTGGCCAGGGCGCGTGTCGACACAAGAAGGAGCGGCGACGGACGAGACAGGTTTCTCCCCCGTCCCCGATAAAGCAAGGACACCTAAGAAAGACGCATTAAATGCGCCTTGTCATGTAATGCGAGGGATAACCTCGCATCACTGTACCCTTTCCACCTCCTGTGTGCCACTGTGGCAACCCCTTTTTCTATAAAAGGAGGCCCGAGGCGACCAGAGGAAGGATTCGGCTTTTTGGAGCTCCTCACACCCCATAGCTAGCTCAAGAACACAGATATACAATCCACCAAAGCAGGAGTGGGGTTTTACGCATTCTCGCGGCCTGAACCTGGATAAACGAACCGTGTGCTATCTGTTTGATCCGCTCTTCTCACGACCCCGTGCCCCGCTAACCACAGTAGGGATTCTTGTGATCCCATAGGTGTCGTTCCCACCGACATCTCTGGCGCGCCAGGTAGGGGCGCAGTTGTGAGAATCAGCTTTAGCAGTTAGCCCGGCACTCCTTCATCTTCGTGACCCTTGGAGAAGAAAGGAGGCCAGAAGATCGGCATTCGAGCGATTGCAAACAGAAGCTAAGTTGCACTGAACCCTTATTTGTTCTATCCTTCTTATATGAGGTTATTCCCCCCCCCCCAGAGATGTCACGCCTTTGTATGAGAAACCTGCACGCCAGGGGGATCTCCCACGATGGGCAACGCCATTGCCCTGTTTCGAGTCCGCTCAACAGCTCAAGAGGCTGCGTCGAGAATGGCAGAGTAGCCTTCCGCGATCAACAACGCTCTTGATTCTGACTCGAGTCACGCTCGACAGTTCGAGCGGCTGCATTCAGAACGGAAAGGTGGCTCGTCCGGCAGCACGCATACCCAGCCGGCCCATGGGGATCCGTCCCCAAAACGCCGCTAGGGGCTTCCGCGCCGGCGAGCCTACCCAATCGACGTAGGGCGCGCATACAAAGAGGAATTGAACGGGGAAATAACATGCACGAAATTAAGAGTACTGCAAAGTTATATTACATCACATCATTGCTGCGGTTCTAACTAAAGATGAAATTTGTCTTGGTCGTGAACCTGCAGCGGTGGTGAAGAACGGGATGCCTAATCCCGGCGCTGGCCTTCCACCCTCTTGATTTCGTCGATGCTGCTGATGACGGGATTGATGTGCTCCTTGAGCACCGTGAGGTCAGTACCATCCGGCAAGCTATCCGTCGCGGCATCAAAGTCGAGGTCGGGATTCCAGTACGCCATCTTGGTGAGGACCTTGGTCATGACCCCCCGGCAAAGTCGCCGGGCTTCCCCGGCCAACGTGGCCGCTCTGCTGGAGTCTCCAAGGACGCCCTCGAAGAACTAGGTCATCTTGGCGTTGACGGTCCCACTGTGCTCAGGGGCATACCTCACGTTTGGCATCCCCATGGTGGCCAACTACGAGGTGACCCTGCCGGCGATGTCCTCCAGACGGCTGATCCATCTGTTCTCGCCCGCCACATATTCCTGGTGGGAGGCGGCCTCGTTCGCCCACAGCTTCTTCTCCTCCTCCAGGCTCCTGGTCAAGGTCTCCTCCCGAGCAAGGCTCTCCAACAACATCTTCTCGAGATTCTCCAGCTTCAGCTTGAGATCTCTGATGGAGTTTTGCGCTTCGGAGAGCTCCCCAGCCCTGCTAATGACCGCTACTTGTGCCTCTACCAAGGCGCTGTTGAGCATGCTCTTCTCGTTGGACAGCTTGAGGGCCTGCTCCTTCAGCTCATCCCGCTCCACCTCCAACTCCCTTACTTTGCCGGCATGGGCCAGAGCCTGGGCATCGGGTGCCTCCTTGTGCCTCTGCTCCAGCTCGCAAGTCCGCCGCGCGACAAGGGCCTTGAGCTCCTCATCCTTGCCACGGAGCGCTGCGGCAAGCTTCGCCTCACGCACGGTAAGGTCCTCTTCCTGGGAATCCAGTGCGGCTTGATGCTGGTTCTGGACGGCCTCGGTCGCGGCAGCCAAGTTCGCCGCCTTTTCCTGGGCCTTCTCGATGTTAGGCATCTTCATGGTGAGCTCGACATTACGCTTGGCCAATACGTCCTGAAAGGCCCTCTGCTCCTCGCGAGTCTGGTAGAACCAGGTCTGCGTCTCAGCAACGCGCTCCTTGAAATCCACCTCCGCCTGGACCACCGTTGCCGTCCTGGACTTAACCTTGTCTAGACGGACACGGTAGAGTGCCTGGAGTTTTCGGAAGTTGGCCCCCATAGCGCGGAAAAGCTGCTCTTCTGGAAAACCATCACCGCCAACGCCCGGCTCATCGACAACCTCGAGCCTGGTGGCGGCAAGCACCTCACCGTCAAAGACTTCCCCTTCGGCGGGCGCTCGGGAACTTGACGCCCCTGGGAGATGGACGAAAAGATCGTCCCCCACCTTCAGATATCTGCCGGGGCCCGAGGTTGAGGAGGAGGGAGGCTGATCATCAACCACCTCTTCCTCGGCAGTGGCCTTGTCGGCTTCCCGGGCAGGCCCATCGTTGGTGCCCTCGGCAGAAGCCTCACCGGTTGCCTTGGCGTCCCCTGCAGTGGTGTCCTCGGCAGCATCCTTGGCGGCCTCATCAGCGGCGACCTCGTCAGCATCCCTGGCGGCCTCCTCGGCGGCAATCCTGGCGGCCTCCTCGGCGGCAATCCTGTCGGCCTCCGCCGTGGCCTCCTCAGCAATATTCCCAACAACAGTATCCACGTCCTCCATACCTATTGAAGGAGGGCCTAGGTAGTAATGGGAGCATTGAAGCCAAGAAAAAGAATAAGGGAAAACAGAGACGAAGGACAGGCGACTCACCAGTGCCAGGCTGTGAAGCAGAAGTCCCCTCCCCGCCAACATTCGGCGCCGTGGCAGAGTCGCCAGCGCCCAAGTTCCCCTCTTCCTCCATGGGTGTGGGTGTCGGTGTCAAAACCGGCGGATCTCGGGTAGGGGGTCCCGAACTGTGCGTCTAGGCCGGATGGTAACAGGAGGCAAAGGACACGAAGTTTTATCCAGGTTCGGGCCCTCTTGATGGAGGTAAAACCCTACGTCCTGCTTGATTAATATTGATGATATGGGTAGTACAAGAGTAGATCTACCATGAGATTGGAGAGGCTAAACCTTAGAAGCTAGCCTATGGTATGATTATTGTTCTGTATGTTGTCCTACGGACTAAAACCCTCCGGTTTATATAGACACCGGAGAGGGTTAGGGTTACACAAAGTCGGTTACAATGGTAGGAGATATACATATCCGTATCGCCAAGCTTGCCTTCCACGCCAGGGAAAGTCCCTTCCGGACACGGGACGAAGTCTTCAATCTTGTATCTTCATAGTCCAGTAGTCCGGCTGAAGGTATAGTCCGGCCATCCGGACACCCCCTAATCCAGGAATCCCTCAGTAGCCCCTGAACCAGGCTTCAATGATGACGAGTCCGGCGCGCAGATTGTCTTCGGCATTGCAAGGCGGGTTCCTCCTCCAAGTACTTCATAGAAGATTTTGAACACAAAGGTAGTGTCCGGCTCTGCAAAATAAGTTTCCACATATTGCCATAGAGAGAATAATATTTACACAAATCTAATCTTCTGACGTATTCCGTAGTGTGACGCACCACGGCCAAGCCTTTATTCGAATCATTTTATTATCCCATCTCAGCGCATCATGCGAGGCGGTTTCCTTGGCATGTCTTGTTAAAGCAGATATCGTGTCCCCTTATTGCGGGATTCTCATCAATACGGGCGTGGGTAACCCAACCACGCCATTGATTACGGCGCTTGGAGATAAGCAAGTTTTACAAGGCTGGTGGGGACATGTAGTTGCGTCCACCCATATAAGGGGATAAGGATCCACCTTTTCACCTATGCCTTCTTCCTCCTTTGCCTATCCATTTTCGCGCACTCGAGCTCCAGTGCCCAAGTCCGCACTCCCCACCTCAACCTTCTCTAGCCATGTCCGGAGCGGGAGGCAAGTGGATGGTCTCCTCCGTCACGAAGGGACACATCAAAAAACTGAGGAAGGCCGGATACTTGTCTAACGACATCGCGTGCCGGCTTCCCAAAGAGGGGCAGTTCCTCCCCACCCCAAGGCCCCATGAGAGGGTAGTGTTCCTTCCCCACTTCCTCCGTGGACTGGGCTTTCCTATCCACCCATTCGTCCGGGGATTCATGTTCTACTATGGCCTAGATTTCCATGATCTGGCCCCGAACTTCATCCTCAACATCTCGGCGTTTATCGTCATGTGCGAGGCTTTCCTCTGCATCCGCCCCCATTTCGGCCTATGTCTCAAGACTTTCAATGTCAAGCCAAAGGTGGTACGCGGCAACCAGGCGGAGTGCGGAGGCGCCATGGTGGGCAAGATGCCCAACGTCTTATGGCTCGAGGGCTCCTATGTGGAGACCCTGAAGGGGTGGCAATCGGGTGGTTTTACATCACCGAGCCGCGCGACCCTGAGTGGGTCACAGCCCCCAAATTCCGGTCCGGACCCCCAAAGCGGCTCACGTCCTAGAAAGAGATGGGCCTATCGTGGGGTAGCAAAGGAGAGGTGACTGGACTGCAAACATGCATCCAAACCCTGGTGGACAAGTAGCTCAAGCTTGTCAACATAGTCCAGGTTATGCTCATCCGCCGGATCCTCCTGTGTCAACAAAGGGCATTCAATCTGTGGGAGTTCAACCCGGCGCAGCACCAAACTCTGAGCAGGCTCTTCGACACGAAGTACGAAGATGCCTGGAAGGTGCTTTTCAAGGGCGCCGAGGCTCCCGCATCCGCCACTGAGGATCATGGATTCAGCGTGCAGTGTCACACTAGCGCGGTAAGTTGTTTGTACCTTTTACAGGGTATTAGTTTTTCATAGTTTAACTCTATGCGGGATCTAAGCTCCCCTACCTTTGATAGGTTTGGCAGGCGAAGTCCGGACAGATCGACTGTCTGGCTCCTTTGCCCGAAGACCCAGCCGATGCCCGCTTGGCGAAGCTGCTGGTTCCGGCACCTCATGTGGTGCCGGAGAAGAAGGCCACGAAGAAGGCCGCGGGGACTCGAAAAAGTGTCTGGCGCCAGGAGGTGTCGGGTTCATCATCCGACGGCTCCAAGGCGCCTTCCTCCCGTGAAGACGAGGAGGAGGAAGAAGAGACCTCTCCCCCTCCAGCGGGGGGAGAGAAGAAAAGGAAGGCCGCCCCCACTGGGGAGGCCGAAGGGTCCAAGAAGGGGAAAACCCTTCCTCCGGACTACTCCACCGACGCTGACGACGGCGGATATGAGTGGCCGCTCAGGGCCAAGCCCCTGGCGAAATCGTAAGTGTCCGGATACCAGAGTAATTCATAGTATTCCTTTGTTGCACAGCTTTCCCTTATGTCAAATATGATTATGCAGCCCACCCAAAGACCGGCTCGACGCGTCGTCGAGCGGTTCACTGGACTCGTCGAATGTGAATTTGCTTCCGACAGTCACCTCCCCCCGCCCTACGGACGACGCCGAAGTATTGTCCCAACAGGTTCCAAGTTAGGAGGAGGTGGTCCTGGAGGTGCCACAAGGTGACCTCCCGGACTCCAGGAGTAAAGGGGATAAAACCCCCCAGTGCTCCAAGTCCGGCCCTAGGCCGGACACCGCTCCCGAACCTTCAAAGGTTCCAGAGTCCAGCGGGCGACCTCCTTCCAAGAGGAGCAAGCCCACCGTGCTGGTGACCCCCATACAACCGGAGGCGCCGGACAATCTGTTGGAGGTGCTCAAAGGCGCCTCCATCGGCGATGAGCACCGCACCATTATGAGTGCGGTGGTCCAGAAGGTTCAGTCCGCCAAGAGCGGACTGACTGAAGCTTGTGCTAGCCTTTTAACAGGCTTTGAGGTAAGTAAAGAATGTGTAAATAATATTACCGCATAGACAGTAGCCCCTGATGCTCTATTTGGTGTTCGGGAAGAAAAGCCGAATAGAGGATCAAATAAAATTGCAGGAGTCTAACAAAAAGGAGTCAATATGCGTATGCAGGCTTCTCTGCTGGCGTCCGCCGCACTGACTATGGAAGTGGACACGCTAAAGCAGAACCTCGAGTAGTCCGAGCAAGAGCTCGGGCGTGCCAAGAAGCAGCTCGAGGACAAGGAAGGTAAGAAATACCTTGTTTAAATATATATATATATATATATAAAGTGCAATTGCAAAAAATGACAGGATTATCGTGGCTATTGTAGGGGCCACGTCTGAGGTGGCGACCCTTAAGCAAGCGCTGGTCGAGGCCGAGAAGAGGGCGGCCATGGAGCGCACCGAGCGGGAGAAGAATGAGGCCCAGGTTGGCAAGGTGCGGCAAGAGCTCCAGGCTCTCATGAAAAAACATGAGAGTTTGGAGTTTGCCTCAAAGACGCGAGCGTCCGAGCTCGCGATGGCTTTTGAAAATGCCAAGTCTGCCAAGGCCGAATCCCAGAAGACCCTCCAGGAGTTGGATGCGGTGAAAAAGATAGTGGCAGGTAAGGCATTCTTTATGCAAACCAAACACATAAACGTGAGTTACTTGTTACTTACCCGAATCCGGAGTTCTCCAGGAGCATTCGCAGATCTTCCCCGTAGCGTGTCCGATGCCACCGCATTCTATCGAGCCGAGGAGGGCAGCTCGACAGAGAAGGTGTTCTGGTCTCAGTATGCTGAGGCCGGACACCCCATGCCCCTGAGCGACCAGCTGAAGCAACTTGTCGAGCTCCACAAGGCGGCCGAATAGGCCATGAAGGGCCTCATAGTTCGGCTGTGGCTTGGAGAAGCTCTGCCTGGGAGCTATTTCAGGCTGGTGCGGCGGCTGGTGGGGGCCTGTCCAAGGCTCGAAGTCATCAAGCGCTCCGTATGCATTGAAGGTGCCCGTAGGGCCCATGCCCATGCTAAGGTGCACTTGGGCAAGCTGGATGCTGAGAAGCTTGTGAAGGACGGGCCACCGCCGGGGAAAGAGCATCGCAAGCCCGAGAATTATTATACGGATGTTCTGAAGGGTGCCCGCCTTGTGGCGGATGAATGTTCCAGCGATGTAATCTTTGAGTAAAACTCGCTCGTTTTGTCCTGTGCGCTGAAAACTTGTTCATATGTGCTAAGCAATGCTGTTGGAATTTAAAATATTACCTTCTGTGCGGCTGTTTATCAATTCTGAGAGATGGCGAGTCGTCGGCTTCTGTCCCTTGCCGCTACTGCTGGGGTATTCGGGGATAAACCTGAGCGCTCTTTTTCCCATGTTTGGGTCCTTCGAGGGAGCCGCTCAGCACAACGAACAAGGCAATCGGACTATAATGTGTGAACACTCTCACTTAGCCATAGAATTCTATAATTTTAAATTTCGGCGAAGCCCCTGGTATTCGGAAGACTGAGTTCGGGGCGCTATCCACGCCTTGGCCGGACAGAGTCGACTCCTCGCTCTAAGCGGCATAAGTCTTTAGGGACTCGAAAAACCTCTCGAACAGCGACCAGCTCTCGCTTCATCATGACAGTCAGTTTTAGCTTTCTCTACTGAGGTGCTCGACCCAGCTCAACTGGGGCACAATCGCAGTAGTTCTCCTAGTGCTACCTTAGCCAACACAGCGGAACGTAAGGCACCAAAACATAGGAGCCGGGAAAACCCAACTATTGACCCAAGACATGATTCGGAGCCGATGCATATAATGCTATAAGTTCCGGGTGCCGCACTTGTTAAAGTGTTCGGACTTCTCACACCATATTGAGGGGTACTAAAGCCCCTGGCGTATTTTTGCCATACCAAAGTGTACGGGTGCAACATGTCGTTAAGGAACATATTTGTAAAAAAAGAATAATGCAAAAATAGACAAAAGCTATGCATTGTTTATTAAAAAAAAGGGCTGCGATCAAAGCAGAACGATACAAATAATGCGATAAGCAAAAGGTTGGACTATTTAACATGTCCGTTCCAGGGGCAGGCGGCAGAATGGTATGCGAAACAGGTATACTGCTCGTGATAGAGACCACCTGGGAGTTCCGTAATGCGGCATGGCTTGTCTGCTTCCCTGGTTCTTGCATCGTTTGTGCGGCAATTGAACTGCCGAACAGGCCTTCCGAAGAATGGAGTCATGAAAGTAAGAGAAAATTAAAAAATCGGCAGCCCCTGGTGCGGTTTAAGCCGTGTTTTGGGCGTGCCGTGATGGTGCCCCTCCCCCTGTACCCATGATGTTTCTAGAGCGTAGTTATGTACGCGAAGCACTGGTGTCGCATTTGTGCGAGGGCTGGGGTTGGGACCGCATTGCTACACCTGCTCGGAACGTGCCAAGCGGTCTTGTTGTAGGTTACTCCGGGCGCGCTAGACGGTGTCCGGACGTTTAATGGCCGGACCGGAGAACTGCTTGGCGAGGCTGCTTTCTACATCCGCTGCAAGGGCCGCCGTGTGCTCCTCCGTTTGGAGGGAGCGTTCGGTGTTTCCGTTGACCGTAATTACTCCTCGAGGGCCTGGCATCTTGAGCTTAAGGTATGCATAGCGCGGTACCGCATTGAACTTGGCGAATGCGGTTCGCCCGAGCAGTGCGTGATAGCCACTGCGGAATGGGACTATGTCGAAGATTAACTCCTCGCTTCGGAAATTATCCGGAGATCCGAAGACCATTTCAAGTGTGACTGAGCCTGTACAGTTGGCCTCTACACCTGGTATTACGCCTTTAAAGGTCATTTTGGTGGGCTTAATCCTCGAGGGATCTATGCACATTTTCCGCACTGTATCCTGGTAAAGTAGGTTCAGGCTGCTGCCGCCGTCCATAAGGACTCTAGTGAGATGAAATCCGTCAATAATTGGGTCTAGAACCAATGCGGCGAATCCGCCATGACGGGTGCTAGTGGGATGGTCCCTTCGATCAAAGGTGATCGGGCAGGAGGACCATGGGTTGAACTTTGGGGCGACTGGCTCTACCGCGTATACGTCCCTTAACGCGCGCTTCCGCTCCCTCTTGGGGATGTGGGTTGCGTATATCATGTTCACCGTCCGCACTTGTGGGGGAAAACCCTTCTGTCCACTGTTGTTCGGCGGCCGGGGCTCTTCGTCGTCATTGCTATGCAGCCCCTTGTCAGTATTTTCGGCATTTAACTTGCCTGCCTGCTTGAACACCCAACAATCCCTGTTGGTGTGATTGGCCGGCTTTTTGGGGGTGCCATGTATCTGGCACAAGCGGTCGAGTATTCGGTCCAAACTGGACGGGCCCCTAGGATTTCTTTTGAATGACTTTTTCCGCTGACCAGATTTATAGCCTCTGAATCCGGCATTAACTGTCGTATCCTCAGCATTGTCGCCGATAATGCGGCGCTTCTGCTTGTTGCGACGCGACCTACCACTACTGTCCCTGGTATTCGAATTACCATGGTTCTTGGTCTTATTGTTGCTACGAGCAAGCCAGCTGTCTTCTCCCGCGCAAAAGCGGGTCATGAGTGTCGTGAGTGCTGCCAAAGATTTCAGCTTTTCCTGTCCAACGTGCCGGGCAAGCCACTCGTCACGGATATTGTGCTTGAAGGCTGCTAGGGCCTCTGCATCCGGACAGTCGACTATTTGATTTTTCTTTTTTAGGAACCATGTCCAGAATTGCCTGGCCGATTCCTCTGGCTGCTGAATTACGTGGCTTAGGTCATCGGCGTCTGGTGGTTGCACATAAGTGCCCTGGAAATTGTCGAGAAATGCGGCTTCTAGGTCCTCCCAACAACTGATTGATCCTGCTGGAAGCTGTTAAGCCAATGTTGAGTTGGTCCTTTAAGCTTGAGTGGGAGGTATTTGATGTCGTGGAGATCATCACCGCGGGCCATGTGGATATGAAGGAGATAATCCTCGATCCATACCACAGGATCTATTGTGCCATCATATGATTCGATGTTTACGGGTTTGAAACCCTCGGGGATTTGATGATCCATTACTTCGTCTGTGAAGCATAGTGGGTGTGCGGCGCCTCTGTACTGGGCTATATCACGACGTAGCTCCAATGAGCTTTGTCTACTGTGTTCGGCCCTACCGGATTTGTGTCTGGCGTGAAGGTTACCGCCTCGAGTCGTGGGGCGCCCACGCGATCCGTAGATCGATCTTGTCTGCCTTGCCTTGTCCTCCAACATATCTCATAGGTCTGGCGCATTTTCCCGTGCCTTGGTACGGGGTGCGGCTTGAGTGCAGGGCCGAGAGGCCTCTCCGTCGCGGCCACGAGGTGGCCGGTCGGCCGTATCAAGTGCTGGTGATGTAGGTTTAAGTGCTTCCTCCTCTAATCGGGGTAGCAACCTGCTCTTTGGGTAGCTCTTGGAGGGGTGTTCGAGTTTATGCTCTTCGGCCGCAAGGACTTTAGTCCATCTGTCGACTAGCAAATCTTGATCAGCTCTAAGCTGTTGCTGTTTTTTCCTGAGGCTTCTTGCCGTGGCCATAAGCCTGCGTTGAAAACGCTCTTGCTCGACAGGATCCTCTGGCACGACGAATTCGTCGTCGTCGAGGCTTGCCTCATCTTCGGAGGGAGGCGTATAATTATCGACCTCGACCTCTCTGTCTGCCGCTCTCTCATGAGGGCTGGCTTCTCCATCCTCCTGTGCTGAATCTTGCTGGAGGGGGTTTCCTTCGGCACTCTCCGGAGTATTATTATCTCCGGTGCTGGAATCACCGTATTTGCTTTGGCGGGATTTTGAGAGGCACCGCTGACGCCGGCGCTTAGGCTGTTCCTTGGAGGGGTCATCCTCCGCTGTTCCATCGCCATCTCCTTCTTTTGGGGTGTCCACCATGTATATGTCATATGACGAGGTGGCTTTCCAGGTCCCAATAGGCGCTGGTTCTTCATCGTCTCCTGCATCGGCGTCCATACCGTCGATGTCTTCGGAGTCGATATCGAGCATGTCGGTTAAATCGTCGACAATGGCTACAAAGTGGGTGGTGGGTGGGCTTTGAATTTATTCATCGTCCGTATCCCAACCTTGCTTACCGTAGTCTGGCCAGGGCTCTCCTGATAAAGAGAGAGACTTTAGTGTCTTTAGAATATCGCCGAAAGGCGAGTGCTGAAAGATGTCCGCGGCAGTAAACTCCATGATCGGCGCCCAATCGGATTCGATCGGCAGGGGCACGGAGGGTTCAGATTCCGGAGAGGAGTCCGGCTCCTTGGAGTCACGAGTCTCACGGAGTGCGGGGCTGGTGTTCGGCTCGATCGCCGTTGGGATCGCAGCCCCCGAGGCGGTGTCTAACCACCCATCCTCGATCGGCGCAGTTGGCTCCGAATTAAGGGTCGAAGCCGATGCGGGTGCGGCCTCCAGGACACTGTTCGGTGGCAGAGCTAGATCATGCTCGTCGTGACAGCGCGACGCGCTTGGCAGTGGCTCGAATCCGTCGAAGCTCAAGTCCCCGCGGATGTCAGCAGTGTAGTTTAAACTTCCAAATCTAACCTGACGGCCAGGGGCATAGCTTTAGATCTGCTCCAGATGGCCAATTGAATTGGCCCGCGGTGCGAAGCCGCCGAAGACGAAGATCTGTCCGGGTAGGAAGGTCTCACCCTGGACTTCATCGCTATTGATGATCGTAGGAGCCATCAAGTCTGACGGCGATGACACAGAGGAACTCTCAATGAAAGCACCAATGTCAGTGTCAAAACCGACGGATCTCGGGTAGGGGGTCCCGAACTGTGTGTCTAGGCCAGATGGTAACAGGAGGCAAGGGACACGAAGTTTTACCCAGGGTCGGGCCCTCTTGATGGAGGTAAAACCCTACGTCCTGCTTCATTAATATTGATGATATGGGTAGTACAAGAGTAGATCTACCACGAGATCAGAGAGGCTAAACCCTAGAAGCTAGCCTATGGTATGATTGTTGTTCTGTATGTTGTCCTACGGACTAAAACCCTCCGGTTTATATAGACACCGGAGAGGGTTAGGGTTACACAAAGTCGGTTACAATGGTAGGAGATCTACATATCCGTATCGCCAAGCTTGCCTTCCACGCCAAGGAAAGTCCCTTCTGGACACGGGACAAAGTCTTGAATCTTGTATCTTCATAGTCCAGGAGTCCGGCCGAAGGTATAGTCCGGCCATCCGGACACCCCCTAATCTAGGACTCCCTCAGTGGGCTTCGTGCTTGATGCCCTTGCCGGGGACGCCCCTCGCGGCAGCGTAGTCGATGGGGGTGGTGTGCTGGGGGTAGCCCTCTGCGGCTCCTCCAGCTGCCGCTCCCCTCCTGCAAACCCGACAAGGTCAACACCATAGCATTGAACGCCTACCACGTGTCGATAAGAGGAGGGTGGCGAACTTACACTGGGAGCTGTGCTGGGGGCTGTTGTCCGGGCTGCTCAGCACCACCAGTGGCAACTTTGAAGCACTGGACGAGGCCTGGCCGCCCGCCAAGGCCTTGGCCCTCTTCACCCTCTGGGCCAACGTCTCTGCATCCCTGCAAAAGCAAAAACGGATCAAGATAAGTTACTTAATTCAGGGGAATGGAAATGGCGGTAAGGGACGGAGTACTTACTCGTCACCCGTCTCCTCTTCCTCCACCACTTCCCTTTTCCTCTTCGGGCTGAGAGGCCCAAGATCAAAAGCAACCTCCGTGTCAACATCCGAGTCGACATCTTCCAGAGGAGGTGAAGAGGGCGGGGTTTGTGCGTGCCCAGATGAGGAAGGGGCTATTGTCTTCTTTTTCTCAGGGGCCTTCGTCAGTCCGCCTCTTGGCTGCCGTGGCCCTCGTGTGACGCCTAGACCCCTCCAGGGTCAATTGAGGCCGCGTAGCCCTGCCGGGCGGACCGGCTCGCCGGAGCCAGCCCGCTGCAGGACTCTCCCTCTTCCCTTGGTTGGCGTCGAGCCCGCCACCACGTCCCACTCCTCTAACGACTCGTCGCCCGCGTCTTCGACAAGCGGAGCTCCAGTGTCGACACCAAGGCCAAGACCACGAAGAGCAAAGGGGACGAAGAGCACTCCCCCGGCAAGATCCTTGTCGGGAGACAGTTTTAGCAACCCCGGCAAGACCCTTGCCGCGGCAACTCGCCCCACACCTACGGAGCAAATCACCCTTGAGTCCACTGCCCCCATGGGGCAAGGATTCGGGAAACATCCCCGTGGTGGCATGCAGATCTTTGTGAAGACATTCAAGATCAGATACACACTATAGAAGATGACGACCCTTGGCGGGATCCCAACCGAGGAAAACCACAAGGCCCCCGGCAAGCACCTTGTTGGGGATGACAGCAGGCGCCTCGGCAAAACCCTTGCCCGGGCCCCGGCAAGGCCCTTGCCAAGGACATCCGCAGGACCACCACCAGGCCCACGCCGACTAAACCTCCACCGCCGTTTGCATGCAGCTGCCGACCCAACCAGCTCGGCAGGCACCTGCGTGGCGGCATGCAGATCTTCGTGAAGACCCACCATTGCGCCACCTCAGCTGCCTGCCTACCTACATGGCATCTCAGGCATCGCTGGCCAGGGCGCGTGTCGACACAAGAAGGAGCAGCGACGGACGAGACAGGTTTCTCCCCCGTCCCCGATAAAGCAAGGACACCTAAGCAAGACGCATTAAATGCGCCTTGTCATGTAATGCGAGGGATAACCTCGCATCACTGTACCCTTTCCACCTCCTGTGTGCCACTATGGCAACCCCTTTTTCTATAAAAGGAGGCCCGAGGCGACTAGAGGAAGGATTCGGCTTTTTGGATCTCCTCACGCCCCATAGCTAGCTGAAGAACACAGATATACAATCCACCAAAGCAGGAGTAGGGTTTTACGCATCCTCGCGGCCCGAACCTGGATAAACAAACCGTGTGCTATCTGTTTGATCCGCTCTTCTCACGACCCCGCGCCCCGCTAACCACAGTAGGGATTCTTGTGATCCCATAGGTGTCGTTCCCACCAACAAGGACCGTTTGCGCCTTTTGGCTCACGTATATGATAGTGTCGCTAGCATCAATATGACAAAGAACCCGGGCTGACATGACTAGTCGTAAACCCAAGGTGGCACTAACTTACAGGGACAGGCATACATGACCTAGCAACAAATGTGTCGGTCATCAACATATGAACCCAAGTCACAGCAAGCTACAAGGACTTAAAGGAACAACGTGTGACATTTCCCCTAAGGGACGGACACAGGAACGAAGAAGGACACATGCCGGCTAGCCTAAGTGTTCTAGAGCAGTAGCAAGCTACCATGGCTCAGTGGAAGCACTAGGAGACATTTCCCGATAAATAGGCTACCAAGAATAAACAACAAGGTTGTCGGATCCCACACATACCTAGCATTTCAATAACATACACACAATATGCTCGGTATGTGCAAATACAACATGGCATCACAACAAAACTCTACGACTCAAAGTATTTATTCATTAGGCTCCAAGGAGCCGGATATTACAAACATGGGTCTGATGACCCAGCATTCAAGTCATACAAGCAACAAGCACAAGCGGAAGCTTAACTTGTCTGAGTACAGACAACTACAAATGAAAAAGGCTGAGAAACCTGACTATATACCAGACCCTTCCGAGGGCACAAGATCGTAGCTGAGGTAACAAGCTAAACGTTGAAGTCCACGTGGAACTACTAGTGAGACTGAAGTCTCTCTGTAAAAACATACATTAAGCAAACGTGAGTACAAATGTACCAAGCAAGGCTTACATCAGAACTAGCTACATATGCATCAGTATCAACAAAGGGGGTGGTGGAGTTTAACTGCAGCAAGCCAGCTTTGACTCCGTGGCTATCCTAAACTATGATTGCAAGTAACTCTTTTTAGGTGGCGCACACGAGTCCACATATTCACCATATCAATACACGACTAAGGATCCGCTCCTGTCTCCCTACGAGAATGCCATCCATAGCACTCACGCTTATCTTGCACATTTTAGAGTATCCACTTTCACTTGTCTATGAACTGTATAGGCAACCCAGAGGTCCTTTACCATGGACGCGGCTATTCGAATAGATGATGTTAACCCTGCAGGGGTGTACTTCTTCACACACGCTCTCGCCACTTACCGCCATGTACACGTCATCTATCTCGGCAACCTTCAAGTGGAGGCCTGGCGAGGGTGTCGGCCATGACCTGACTAACCACACAAGTCTCTAGTCCAGGTTTATCGCCTATTCGGGTTCCATCCACAAGGAGATCCAGTCGGGGTGTCGCTCACGGCCCCAAACGATGTGTGCAGGGTTCCCGGGACACCAAACGGGCGACTCGGTACACCGTGCCATGGTGTATCTACCGCATCATAGCCCACCCCTAGGGTCAGCGCTACGCACAGCCTCCCACACATATCCTACAAACACCAGAAACTAGTTGCAACTCCTGCATAGAGATCAAGGCGATTAATAAGTTAAGAGAGTCAATTAAGGATCCCAATGTGTGGTAGTAGTTGTTCATGGATCACAAACACAGAACTTAGTTCCTGAGGACAGTTTCAATGAGACAACCCACCATGTACTCCTACATGGCCTCTCACCGCTACCTTTACCAAATCGTGTTCACACACTTAGCTCTCAACAGTAGGACATGTTCACAACTTTCCAATTCATACCCGATGAATCAGACCTGACTCAACTCTAAGCAGTAGCAGGCATGACAACAAACATGAATGAGTAGGCACATCAAGGCTCAAACAACTCCTACTCATGCTAGTGGGTTTCATCTATTTACTATGGCAATGACAGGTCATGCAGAGGAAAGGGGTTCAACTACCGCAACATGTAACAGTTGAATCGTTGTTGTCCTAATGCAGTAAAAGAGAGCAGGAGCGAGTGAGTGGGATTGTATCGGAATGAACAAGGGGGTTTTGCTTTCCTGGCACTTCTGAAGATAATATAGCTCTTCATCGGTGTCATCGAACTCATCGTCGGAACGTCGTCTACTCAAAGGGGACAATTACCAGCAAACAAGGAAGAACACAATCAATGCAATGCTCAATATGATGCATGATCGGGACATGGAAAAATGAGTGTGTTGAGCTAATGCAACTACAACCAGGTGGGTTTGAGTCATTTTGAACCAAAGGTTCAATCCCAAACTCAACTTATGAATTTAAATAGTGCCTTATCATGTTTTTCACTAGACAGCAAGGTTAAGTTGCTTAAACATGCATTAAACTAGTATAGATGGAAAGATTGGATTTTTCTGATCATTTTTCATATATAAAACTTTGCATTTGGAGTTACAGATTAATTTCTATGATTTTTAGAAGTTTAGAGCATTTTCTAGAATTTCTTGAATTGTTTTAATCCAGAAAATGGTTAACTGCGTCAACATGACGTCAGTGTGACGTCAGCACGTCAAAGGCGCCAGCCCAGGTCAAACCTGACGGCTGGGACGCACATGTCAGTGTCTAACTAATCAACCTAAGTTAATTAGCTCTAAACTAATACTAAACTAGACTAGTTAAAACCTTGGGCCCACATGTCAGCCATGTTCAAGAATTCATCCGATTAACCAGTTAACTTGCCGATTAATCCCTACTCATAGGGTCACCGACTAGCCGATAAACTGATAAGTCGTTCGATTAATTGATTAAATGGCCGATTAACATGCCGATTAGCCTATTAATCCCCTACTCGCCAGCCAACCGAGCAGTTACCAATTAACGATTTCCTCAGCAATGCATGTCAGTATTAACAGGGCTAATTAAGTTTAGTTAGCGCTTAACCTAAATTAGCAGGGGCCTGGGCGCACTTTTTGGCAACCCAGGAGAGGTCAAGCAGGGGTCAAACCCGGGTCAGCGGGGTCAAACCCACCGTCGACTCGACGCTGGAGAGTCCAGACACGGCGGAGCGCGTCTGAAATCGCCCACAGGCAACCATTTGGACGGTGGATTGGTGCTACGCGCAGCTGAGGCTCGTGCGCAACTAGAACTGCAAGCAGAAGGGGTTGGCATGGACGGAGCTAACGGCGGCGAGCTCTTTTGCGGCCGCCAGAGTTCGGGAGAGGTTGAAAATGGTGTTGTGGGGCACGTCGGAGCGAACAGTCGGGTGCTATAGCCTCCTGGTGATGTGATGAGAACGGTAATGCGCTCGGTTTCAAGCTTACGCGTATGTGGCTATGGCGGCGACATGACCGGCGGAGCCGAGCTCTCGGCCGTGATGGCCAAGGAGGTTAGGGGGCAGCTCGAGCAACGTGGAAAGGGGGAGAAGGAAGAGGAGCTCACGGCGAGTGCAGCGGTGGCCTCGGCGAGCTAGGGGAAGGGCTGGTGATGGCGGGAGGTCTCCGGCGATCTTGGCGGACCGAGGTTGAAGAAGAGGGCGATGCAGGCGCTGCAGCACGTCCCCGGTTGCGTGGGGCGTCGAGGAGGAAGACGGAGCCGAGGCGGTTCTCTTGGTCATGCTGACTTGACTAGGGAGGGCCAGTGGCCGCGGTGGCGGTGGACGGGGCGACGAGCTCCGCTCGGTGGCTGTGTGCGAGAGAAACAGAGGAGGAGAGAGAGAGCAGCGAGTGAGGGGGAGTGCGATAGGTCTCTGGGCATCTCCATGGCGCGTTCAGAAGAGTCGGGCGTCGCAGTGGAAGCAGGAGCTGGCGCGAGCGCAGCGACTGTCGGTGTCAAAACCGGTGGATCTCAGGTAGGGGGTCCCGAACTGTGCGTCTAAGGTGGATGGTAAAAGGAGGCGGGGGACACGATGTTTACCCAGATTCGGGCCCTCTCGATGGAGGTAATACCCTACTTCCTGCTTCATTGATCTTGATGATATGAGTATTACAAGAGTTGATCTACCACGAGATTGTAGAGGCTAAACCCTAGAAGCTAGCCTATGATTACGATTGTTCTTGTCCTACGGACTAAACCCTCCGGTTTATATAGACACCGGAGGGGGCTAGGGTTACACAAAGTTGGTTACAAGGGAGGAGATCTGCATATCCGAATTGCCAAGCTTGCCTTCCATGCAAAGGAGAGTTCTACCCGGACACGGGACGAAGTCTTCAATCTTGTATCTTCATAGTCCAACAGTCCGGCCAAAGTATATAGTCCAGCTGTCCGAGGACCCCCTAATCCAGGACTCCCTCAGTAGCCCCTGAACCAGGCTTCAATGATGATGAGTCCGGTGCACAGATTGTCTTCGGCATTGCAAGGCGGGTTCCTCCACCGAATACTCCATAGAAGATTTCAAACACCAGGATAGTGTCTGGCCCTGCAAAACAAATTCCACATACCACCATAGAGAGTATAATATTTCCACAAATCTAATCTGCTAACAACTTTTCATAATGTGACATCACGCCATGGCCTGGTCATTATTCGAACTATTTTTCTCAACCAGCCAGTGCACATATTGCGAGGCGGTTTTCTTGGCACGTCTTGTCAAAGCAGAGACCGTGTCCCCTTATCACGGGATTCTCATCAATATGGGCGTGGGTAACCCAACTGCGCCATCAATCACGGCGCTTGGGGAACAAGCGAGTTTACCAGGCAGGTGGGGAGGCGCATAGTTTCTTCCGCCCTTATAAAAGGATAAGGACTCCTCCTTTTCACCCACGCCTTCTTCTTCCCTGTCCATCCATTCTTGCGCACTCGAGCTCCAGCGCCCAAGTTCGCATTTTCTCCGCAAAACCACTCCAAACATGTCCGGAGCGGGAGGCAAGTGGATGGTCTCCTATGTCACAGAGGAGAACATTACGAACCTCCGGGAAGCCGGATACCTGGCCGCAGATATCGCGCACCGGCTCCCAGACGCGGGGCAGATCGTCCCTACTCCAGAACCCCATGAGAGGGTTGTATTCCTCCCCCACTTCGTCCGCGGGCTGGGATTTCCCCTCCACCCATTCGTCCGCGGGCTCATGTGCTACTACGGGCTGGACTTCCATGTTCTAGCCCCCAACTTCATCCTCAACATCTCGGCGTTTATCGTCGTGTGCGAGGCCTTCCTCCGCATCAAGCCCCACTTCGGCCTGTGGCTGAAGATCTTCAACGTGAAACCAAAGGTGGTGGTCGGCCAGCAAGCAGAGTGTGGAGGCGCCATGGTGGGCAAAATGCCCAGCGTCACCTGGCTCGAAGGCTCCTATGTGAAGACCGTGAATGGGTGGCAATCGGGGTGGTTCTACATCACCGAGCCGTGCGACACCAACTGGGCGGCGGCCCCCGAATTTCGATCCGGCATCCCCACGCGGCTCACCTCCTGGAAAGAGAAGGGCCTATCCTGGGGTTCATCGGTAGAGCTGACCGGACTCTAGAACTGTGTAAAAAATATGATAAGCAAGAAAATCAAGCTCGTCAACATGGTCCAGGTCATGCTCTTCCGCCGGATCCTCCCGTGTCAAAGACGGGCATTCAATATGTGGGAGTTCGACCCGGCCAAGCACCAGATGCTGGGAGAGCTTTTCAACACGACACACCAAGACATTTGGAGGGTGTTGTTCAAGGCCGCCGAGGTACCTCCTCCCCTTACCGAGGATCACAGACTCAACGCGAAGCGCCCTGCCAATCCGGTAAGCGCTTTATATCTCATAAGAGGTTCCTTTCCCTAGTATAATCATGTGAGGGATCTGAGCCTCCACGTCATTTAACAGGAATGGGTCGCGACAGCGGAGCGGATCGATTGTCCGGCCCCACTGCTCGAAGATCCAGCAAGGGCTCTCTTAACGGAGATGCTGGTTTCGGCGCCCTATGAGGCGCCGGAGAAGAAGGCTAAGAAGAAGGCCATAGGGACCAGGAAATGTCTCCGGCGCAAGGTCGTATCGGAATCATTGTCCGATAACACCGAGGCGCCCTCCTCCCACGAAAATGAGGAGGAGGAAGAGGAAAGTTCTCTCCCCCCCCCCTAGCCGGGGGAGACAAGAAAAGGAAGGCCGCCCCATCAGGGGAGGCCGAAGGGTCCAAGAAGGGAAGGACTCTCCTTCCGGACTGCTCCACGGCGGCCGCTTTTAGCGACGAGGAGTGGTTACCCAGGGACAAGCCCCTGGCGAAGTCATAAGTATCTGGATACCATAATAGTTCTTGGTATGTTTTATGTTATTGCTTCTTATCATGCCGAACATGATCATGCAGCCCATCCAAAGCCCATATCGACGTATCCTCTTCGGATGAGTCTTTGGGCCTGTCAGAGATGAATAGCGATTCACTCCCGACCGCCTCCTCCCCCCGCCCTACGGACGACGTCGATGTGTTGTCTCAAAGGGTACTAAACCAAGGCGAGACAGTTCCGAAGGCGCCCCAAGGTGACATTCCGGGCGCTGGGTGCACGCGGGGCAAGACTCCCATGAGCTCTAATGCCGGGGGCAGCAAGTCTAGCCCCCAGCCGAATACTACGCCGGAACCTCCAGTGGTTCCGGGTTCTGTCACACGACCCCTCGCCAAGGGGGGGCAAGCCGTCTGTGCCGATGGCCTCTGCCCATCCAAAGGCATCAGACAATTTGCTGGGAGCGCTTCGCGGTACTTCCATTGACGAAGAGCACCGCACTATCATGAGTGCGGTGGTCAAGAAGGTTCGGTCCGCCAAAAGCGGACTGACTGAAGCATGTGCCAGCCTCCTAACAGGCTTTGAGGTAAGTAATCAAATTATGAGAAAATGTTACAGCATAGATAGTAGCCCCTGATGCTTTGTTTGGTGTTCGCAAAGAAAGGCCGAACACAGGATCAAATAACAATCACAGGAGTCTAATTAGAATATGTTTATGTGAATAAGCAAGCTTCACTGCTAGCCGCTGCCGCTCATACGGCGGAGGTCTCCGCACTGAAGCGGGACCTTGAGCGTCCGGGGAAGAGCTCGGCCTTACCAAGAGGCAGCTCTAAGAGAACAAAGGTAAGTAATACCTTGTCTGTTTATTGATAAAGAAAAAGGAAACTGGTTGTTAGATCACAGGATCGTCATGAATCTTGCTAGGGGCCACGTCTGAAGTGGCGGCCTTGAAGAAGGCGCTGTCCGAGGCCGAGGGCAAAGCGGCCAAGGAGCACGCCGAGCGAGAGAAGCAAGAGGCCCGAGTCGGCGAGGTTCAGGAAGAGCTCCAGGAGTTTGTCAAAAAGTATGAGTCCTTGGAGCGTGAATCTAAGACGCAAGGGTCCGAGCTTGTGAAGGCCCTCGAGAACGAACAAAATGCCAAGGCCGATGCCCAAAAGGCCCTCCAGGAAATTTAGGCGGTCAAGAAGATAGCGGCAGATAAGGCATTCATTATGCAAAGCAAGCATGTGAAGGAAACTTTCCTTTTACTTACCCGAATCTACTGGGCCGAGGAAGGGAACTCGACGGAGAAGTTGTTCTGGTCTCAGTATACTGGGAGCAAACATCTAATGCCCTTGAGCGACCAGTTGAAGCAATTGGTCGAGCTTCACAAGGCAGCCGAACTGGCCATGAAGGGCCTCCGAATGTGGCCTGGTGAGCCCCTGCCTGGCAGCTATTTCAGCCTGGTAAGACGGCTTGTGAATTCCTGCCCCCGGTTTGAAGTCATAAAGCGGTTTGTCTGCATTGAGGGTGCACGCAGGGCGTTTGCCTGGGCGAAAGTGCACTGGGCAAAGATGGATGCCGAAAAGCTGGTGAAGGAGGGGCCGCCGGAGGGCAAGGAGCATCGCCACCCCGAAAAGTATTATGACAGTGTCCTGAAGGGTGCTCTCCTTGTGGCGGAGGAATGTGCTAAGGATGTAATATTTGAATGAATGTACTCGTGTGATCCTGTAATGTGAAACGAGTTCATGTACGCTATGTAACGCTTGTTAATTTAAAATATTACCTTCTGTGGGCCGTTTATAAGATTTGAGAGTTGGCCAGTCGTCGGCTTCTGCCCCCACATAACTAGTACTGAGGTGTTCGGGATAAACATGATCACTCTTTATCCCAGTTTTGGGTCCTTCGAAGGAGGTGTTCAGCGCAATGAACCAGGCAATCAGACTATAAAGCTTTATCACTCTCACTTAGTTATAGAAGTCTACAATTTTAAATTTTGGCGAAGCCCCTAGTATTCGGAAGGCCGAACTTGGGGCGCTATGTACGCCTAAGTCAGACAAGGCCGACTCCTCGCCCAAAGCGGAAAAAATCTTGAAGGATTTGAGACCTCTTGAACAGCGACCAGCTCTCACCCCATCATGCAGTCAGTTTTCGGCTTTCTCTACTGAGGTGTGCTACCTCTTGAGCACCGCATTGGATTTCCCCGAAGAGGAAGGGATGATGCAGCAAAGTAGCATAAGTATTTCCCTTAGTTTTTGAGAACCAAGGTATCAATCCAGTAGGAGGCTACGCTCGAGTCCCTCGTACCTACGCAAAAACAATAGCTCAACTCAACCAACGCGCTTAGGGGTTGTCAATCCCTTCACGTTCACTTACGAAAGTGAGATCTGATAGAGATGATAAATAATACTTTTGGTATTTTTTGTATAAAGATGCAAAGTAAATAAAGTAAAAGCAAAGCAATAATAAAGTGATGGAGATTGATATGATGAGAAAGAGACCCGGGGCCATAGGTTTCACTAGTGGCTTCTCTCAAGAGCATAAGTATTCTAAGGTGGGTGAACAAATTACTGTTGAGCAATTGACAGAATTGAGCATAGTTATGAGAATATCTAGGCATGATCATGTATATAGGCATCATGTCCGAGACAAGTAGACCGAAATGATTATGCATCTACTACTATTACTCCACTCATCGACCGCTGTCCAGCATGCATCTAGAGTATTAAGTTAAAAATAGAGTAACGCCTTAAGCAAGATGACATGATGTAGAGGGATAGTTTCGTGCAATATGATAAAAACCCCATCATGTTATCCTCGATGGCAACAATACAATATGTGCCTTGCTGCCCCTTCTGTCACTGGGAAAGGACACCGCAAGATTGAACCCAAAGCTAAGCACTTCTCCCATGGCAAGAAGAAACAATCTAGTAGGCCAAACCAAACTGATAGTTCAAAGAGACTTGCAAAGATAACCAATCATACATAAAAGAATTCAGAGAAGATTCAAATATTATTCATAGATAGACTTGATCATAAACCCACAATTCATCGGTCTCAACAAACACACCGCAAAAAGAAGATTACATCGAATAGATCTCCACAAGAGAGGGGGAGAACATTGTATTGAGATCCAAAAAGAGAGAAGAAGCCATCTAGCTACTAGCTATGGACCCGTAGGTCTGAAGTAAACTACTCACACTTCATCGAAGGAGCTTGGATGATGATGTAGAAGCCCTCCGTGATTGATGCCCCCTCCGGCGGAGCTCCGGAACAGGCCCCAAGATGGGATCTCGTGGATACAGAAAGTTGCGGCGGTGGAATTAGGGTTTTGGCTCCGTCCCCGATCGTTTGGGGGTACGTGGATATATATAGGAGGAAGAAGTATGTCAGTGGAGCTTCGAGGGGCCCACAAGGTAGGGGGCGCGCCCTAGGGGGGCGCCCCCTACCCTCGTGACCACCTTGTGGCTTCCTTGACGGAGGGTCCAAGTCTCCTGGATCTTATCTGATGAGAAAATCATGTTTCCGAAGGTTTCATTCCATTTGGACTCCGTTTGATATTCCAGTTAACAGGTTAGTTCCAAAAATAATATAAAAGTGGATAATAAAGCCCAATAATGTCTAAAACAGTAGATAATATAGCATGGAGCAATCAAAAATTATAGATACGTTGGAGACGTATCAAGCATCCCCAAGCTTAATTCCTGCTCGTCCTTGAGTAGGTAAATGATAAAAACAGAATTTTTGATGCGGAGTGCTACTTGGCATAATTTGAATGTAATTGTTCTTAATTGTGCTATGAATATTCAGATCCGAAAGATTCAAGACAAAAGTTCATATTGACATAAAAATGATAATACTTCAAGCATACTAACTAAGCAATTATGTCTTCTCAAAATAACATGGCCAAAGAAAGTTCATCCCTACAAAATCATATGGTTTAGTCATGTTTCATTTTCGTCACACAAGAATGCTATCATCATGCACAACCCCGATGACAAGCCAAGCAATTGTTTCATACTTAAGTAATCTCAAACCTATAAACTTTCACGCAATATATGAGCGCGAGCCATGGACATAGCACTATGGGTGGAATAGAATATAATGAGGGGGGTTATGTGGAGAAGACAAAAAAGGAGAAAGTATCACATCAACGAGGCTAATCAATGGGCTATGGAGATGCCCACCGATTGATGTTAATGCAAGGAGTAGGGATTGCCATGCAACGGATGCACTAGAGCTATAAATGTATGAAAGCTCAACAAAAGAAACTAGTGGGTGTGCATCCAACTTCCTTGCTCATGAAGACCTAGGGCACTTGAGGAGGCCCATTGTTGGAATATACAAGCCAAGTTCTATAATGAAAAATTCCCACTAGTATATGAAAGTGATAACATGAGAGACTCTCTACTATGAAGATCATGGTGCTACTTTGAAGCACAAGTGTGGTAAAAGGATAGTAACATTGTCCCTTCTCTCTTTTTCTCTCATTTTTTTGGGCCTTATTTTTTTATGGACTTTCACTTTTTTTTGGGCCTTCTCTCTTTTTTATGGCATTTCTCTTTTTTTTCCTCACTTGGGACAATGCTCTAATAATTATGATCATCACACTTCTATTTATTTACAACTCAATGATTATAACTCGATACTAGAACAAAGATGACTCTATGTGAATGCCTCCGACGGTGTACCGGGATATGCAATGAACCAAGAGTGACATGTACGAAAGAATTATGAACGGTGGCTTTGCCACAAATACTATGTCAACTACATGATCATGCTAAGCAATATGACAATGATGAATGTGTCATGATGAACGGAATGATGGAAAGTTGCATGGCAATATATCTCGGAA
The DNA here is from genome assembly GCF_002162155.2 of Triticum dicoccoides. Taxonomy (NCBI): domain Eukaryota; kingdom Viridiplantae; phylum Streptophyta; class Magnoliopsida; order Poales; family Poaceae; genus Triticum; species Triticum dicoccoides. The sequence goes on from NC_041388.1 coordinate 17,798,476, forward strand.
TGGCTATGGAAATGCCATAATAGGTAGGTATGGTGGCTGTTTTGAGGAAGATATAAGGAGGTTTATGTGTGAAAGAGCGTACCATATCACGGGGTTTGGATGCACCGGCGAAGTTTGCGCCAGCTCTCAATGTGAGAAAGGGCAATGCACGGTACCGAAGAGGCTAGCAAGGATGGCAGGGTGAGAGTGCGTATAATCCATGGACTCAACATTAGTCATAAAGAACTCACATACTTATTGCAAAAATCTACAAGTCATCAAAAACCTCGGCACTACACGCATGCTCCTAGGGGGATAGATTGGTAGGAAAAGACCATCGCTCATCCCCGACCGACACTCATAAGGAAGACAATCAAATAACACCTCATGCTTTAAATTTGTTGCATAACGTTTACCATACGTGCATTCTAAGGGGCTTGCAAACCTCAACACAAGTATTTCTCAATTTCACAACTACTCAACTAGCATGACTTTGATATTATTACCTCCATATCTCAAAACAATCATCAAGCATCAAACTTTTCTTAGTATTCAACACACTCATAAGAAAGTTTTATTATTAATCTTGCATACCAAGCATATTAGGATTTTAAGCAAATTACCATGCTATTAAGACTCTCAAAATAATATAAGTGAAGCATGAGATATCAATAGTTTCTATAAAACAAATCCACCGTCGTGCTCTAAAAGATATAAGTGAAGCACTAGAGCAAAACTATAAAGCTCAAAAGATATAAGTGAAGCACATAGAGTATTCTATCAAATTCCTAATCATGTATGGCTCTCTAAAAAGGTATTTACAGCAAGGATGATTGTGGTATACTAACAAGCAAAGACTCAAATCATAAAAGATGCTCCAAGCAAAACACATATCATCTGGTGAATAAAAATATAGCTCCAAGTAAAGTTGCCGATAGAAGTAGACGAAAGAGGGGATGCCTTCCAGGGCATCCCCAAGCTTTAGCTTTTAGGTGTCCATAGATTATCTTGGGGGTTCCATGGGCATCCCCAAGCTTAGGTTCTTGCCACTTCTTGTTCCATAATCCATCAAATCTTTACCCAAAACTTGAAAACTTCACAACACAAAACTTAAAGTAGAAAATCTCGTTAGCTCCGTTAGCGAAAGAAAACAAAAGACCACTTCAAGGTACTGTAATGAACTCATTATTTATTTATATGTGTGTTATATCTACTGTATTCCAACTTCTCTATGGATTATAAACTATTTTACTAGCCATAGATTCATCAAAATAAGCAAACAACACACGAAAAACAGAATCTGTCAAAAATAGAACAGTCTGTAGTAATCTGTATCTAGCGCAAGATATGGAACCCCAAAAATTATAAAATAAATTGCTTGACGTGATGAATTTTTCTATTAATCATATTCAAAAAGAATTAACTAAATATCACTTTCCAAATAAAAATGACAGCAGTTCTCGTGAGCGCTAAAGTTTCTGTTTTTTAGAGCAAGTTCAACAAGACTTTCCCCAAGTCTTCCCAACGGTTCTACTTGGAACAAACACTAATTAAACACAAAAAACACAACCAAAACAGAGGCTAAATAATTTATTTATTACTAAACAGGAGCAAAAGGCAAGGAATAAAAATAAAATTGGGTTGCCTCCCAACAAGCGCTATCGTTTAACGCCCCAAGCTAGGCATAACAAGCAAGAATTGATCTAGGTATTGCCATCTTTGGTAGGCAATCCATAAGTGGCTCTCAAGATAGATTCATATGGTAATTTTATTTTATTTCTAGGGAAGTGTTCCATTCCCTTTTTTAATGGAAATTGAAATCTAATATTCCCTTCCTTCATATCAATAATTGCACCAACCGTTCTAAGGAAAGGTCTACCGAGAATAATAGGGCAAGAAGGATTGCAATCTATATCAAGAACAGTAAAATCTATGGGCACATAATTCCTATTTGCAACAATAATAACATCATTAATTCTTCCCATAGGTTTCTTAATAGTGGAATCCGCAAGATGCAAGTTTAGAGAGCAATCATCAAAATCATGGAAATCTAGTAAATCACACAAAGTTTTGGGAATAGTAGAGACACTAGCACCCAAATCACACAAAGCATAAAACTCATAATTTTTACTTTTAATTTTAATAATTGGTTCCCACTCATCATAAAGTTTTCTAGGGATAGAAACTTCCAATTCAAGTTCTTCTTCATAAGATTGCATCAAGGCATCAACGATATGTTTAGTAAACGCTTTATTTTGACTATAAGCGTGAGGAGATTTTAGCACGGATTGCAACAAGGAAATACAATCAATCAAAGAGCAATTTTCATAGTTAAATTCCTTGAAATACATAATAGTGGGTTTATCAACATCTAGGGTTTTAATTTCTCCAATCCTACTTTTATCAAATTTAGCATCAAGATCAACAAATTCTGAATTCTTAGAACGCCTTCTAGGTAAAGGTGGATCATATTCAGTCCCATCATTATCAAGATTCATATTTCAAAACAAAGATTTAATAGTGAACACATCAGTAACTTTTAGATCTTCATCATTATTTTCATAGGAACTAGAATAACACGCTTTTTATAAAGGCATCTTTCTTAGCACGCATCCTAGCGGTTCTTTCTTTGCACTCGTCAATGGAAATTCTCATGGCTTTGATAGACTCATTGATATCATGCTTAGGTGGAATAGATCTAAGTTTCAAAGAATCAACATCAAGAGCAATTCTATCAACGTTCCTAGCCAAATCATCAATCTTAAGCAATTTTTCTTCAATCATAGCATTAAAATTCTTTTGCGAAGAAATAAATTCTTTAATATTAGATTCAAAATAAGAGGGCATATTATTATAATTTCCATAAGAATTGTTGTAGGAATTACCATAATTATTAGAGGGATTACTAGGATAAGGCCTAGGATTGAAATTTCCTCTATACGCGTTGTTACCAAAATTGTTCCTACCAACAAATTTCACATCCATAGATTCATTATTATTCTCAATCAGAGTAGACAAGGGCACATCATTAGGATTAGAAGAAACACTCTTATTAGCAAATAATTTCATAAGTTCATCCATCTTTCCACTCAAAACATTAATTTCTTCTATCGCATGCACCTTTTTAGTAGATCTTTCAGTATGCCATTGAGAATAATTTACCATAATATTATCTAGGAGTTTAGTAGCTTCTCCTAAAGTGATTTCCGTAAAAGTGCCTCCCGCGGCTGAATCTAAAAGATTTCTAGAAGCAAAATTCAATCCGGCATAAAAATTCTGAACAATCATCCACAAATTTAAACCATGAGTAGGGCAATTACGTATCATTAATTTCATTCTCTCCCAAGCTTGTGCAAAATGTTCATGATCAAGTTGTTTAAAATTCATAATATCGTTTCTAAGAGCGATGATCTTAGCGGGAGGAAAATACTTAGAGATAAAAGCATCTTTGCACTTGTTCCAAGAATCAAGACTATATTTAGGCAAAGACAAAAACCAAGCTTTAGGACGATCTCTAAGCGAAAAAGGAAATAGCTTCAATTTAACAATATCATTGTCGACATCTTTCTTCTTTTGCATGTCACACAAATCAATGAAGCTATTAAGATGGGTAGCGGCATCTTCACTAGGAAGGCCGGAGAACGGATCTTTCATGACAAGATTCAACAAAGCAGTATTAATTTCACAAGATTCAGCATCGGTAAGAGGAGCAATCAGAGTGCTAAGGAAATCATTATTGTTGGTATTGTTGAAGTCAACAATTAGTATTATCTTGAGCTATCGCGACAAACAAGCAACTAACACATGAGCAAACAAAAAGCAAACGGGCAAAAAGGCAAATGGATAAAGAGAGGGAGGAAGGAGAAAGAGAGGGCGAATAAAACGGCAAGGGTGAAGTGGGGGAGAGGAAAACGAGAGGCAAATGGAAAATAATGTAATGCGGGAGATAGGGATTGTGATGGGTACTTGGTATGTTGACTTTTGCGCACACTCCCCGGCAACGGCGCCAGAAATTCTTCTTGCTACCTCTTGAGCATTGTGTTGGATTTCCCCGAAGAGGAAGGGATGATGCAGCAAAGTAGCGTAAGTATTTCCCTCAGTTTTTGAGAACCGAGGTATCAATCTAGTAGGAGGCTACGCTCGAGTCCCTCATACCTACACAAAAACAATAGCTCAACGCAACCAATGCACTTAGGGGTTGTCAATCCCTTCATGGTCACTTACGAAAGTGAGATCTGATAGAGATGATAAATAATATTTTTGGTATTTTTGGTATAAATATGCAAAGTAAATAAAGTAAAAGCAAAGTAAAAGCAAAGCAATAATAAAGTGATGGAGATTGATATGATGAGAAAGAGACCCGGGGGCCATAGGTTTCACTAGTGGCTTCTCTCAAGACCATAAGTATTCTACCGTGGGTGAACAAATTACTATTGAGCAATTGACAGAATTGAGCGTAGTTATGAGAATATCTAGGCATGATCATGTATATAGGCATCACGTCCGAGACAAGTAGACCAAAACGATTCTTCATCTAATACTATTACTCCACTCATCGACCGCTATCCAGCATGCATCTAGAGTATTAAGTTAAAAACAGAGTAACGCCTTAAGCAAGATGACATGATGTAGAGGGATAGTTTCATGCAATATGATAAAAAAACCATCTTGTTATCCTTGATGGCAACAATACAATACGTGCCTTGCTACCCCTTCTGTCACTGGGAAAGGACACCGCAAGATTGAACCCAAAGCTAAGCACTTCTCCCATGGCAAGTGAGGGAGTCCTGGATTAGGGGGTGTTCGGATAGCCGGACTATACCTTCAGCCGGACTCCTGGACTATGAAGATACAAGATTGAAGACTTCGTCCCGTGTCCGGATGGGACTTTCCTTGGCGTGGAAGGCAAGCTTGGCGATGCGATATTCAAGATCTCCTACCATTGTAACCGACTCTGTGTAACCCTAACCCTATCCGGTGTCTATATAAACCGGAGGGTTGTAGTACGTAGGGAAGAATCAACTACATACAGAATCATACCATAGGCTAGCTTCTAGGGTTTAGCCTCCTTGATCTCGTGGTAGATCTACTCTTGTACTACCCATATCATCAATATTAATCAAGTAGGAGTAGGGTTTTACCTCCATCGAGAGGGCCCGAATCTGGGTAAAACAAAGTGTCCCCAGTCTCCTGTTACCATCCGGCCTAGATGCACAGTTCGGGACCCCCTACCCGAGATCCGCCAGTTTTGACACCGACATTGGTGCTTTCATTGAGAGTTCCTCTATGTCGTCGCCTTTAGGCCCGATGGCTCCTTCGATCTTCAACAACAACGTGGTCCAGGGGGAGACTTTTCTCCCCGGACAGATCTTCGTCTTCGGCGGCTTCGCACTGCGGGACAATTCGCTTGGCCTCCTTGAGCAGATCGAAAGCTACGCCCCTGGCCATCAGGTCAGGTTTGGAAGCCTAAACTACACGGCTAACATCCGTGGAGACTTGATCTTCGGCGGATTTGAGCCACAGCCAGGCGTGCCGCACTGTCTCGAGGGGCATGATATAGCTCTACCACCGAACAGCGCCTTGGAGGCCGCACACGCATCAGTCTCAACCATTGATTTGGAACCTACTGCGGCGATCGAGGATCAGCGATTGGACGCCGCCTCAGGGGCTGCGATCTCAAAAGCAATCGATCCGAACTCTAGCCCCGCACTCCGCATGGCCCGTGACTCCGAGGAGCCGGATTCCTCTCTGGACTCCGAGCCCCCCGCGCCCCTGCCAATCGAATCCGATTGGGCGCCGGTAATGGAGTTCACCGCAGCGGATATCTTTCAGCATTCGCCTCTTGGCAATATCCTGAATTCTCTTAAGTCTCTCTCTTTATCAGGAGAGCCCTGGCCGAACTACGGTCAGCAAGGGTGGGATACAGACGGTGAGGAAATTCAAACCCCACCCACCACCCACTTTGTAGCCACTGGCGACGATTTAACCGACATACTTGACTTCGGCTCCGAAGACATCGACGGCATGGACGACGATATAGGAGACGAACAAGAACCAGCACCTGTAGGGCGCTGGAATGCCACCTCGTCATATGACATATATATGGTGGATACTCCCAAAGATGGAGATGGCGATGGAACAATGGGGGACAACGCCCCCAAGAAACAGCCAAAGCGCCGGCGACAGCGCCGCCGCTCTAAATCCCGCCAAAGCAAAAACGGTGATTCCGGCACGGGAGATAACACTACCCCGGATAGCTCCGAAGAACACCCACCCCAGCAAGATTCGGCACAAGAAGATGCAGAAGCCAGCCCTCATGAGAGAGCGGCAGACCAAGAGGTCGAGGACTACTATATGCCTCCCTTCGAAGACGAGGCAAGCCTTGAAGACGACGAATTCGTCATACCATCAGACCCCGCCGAACAAGAGCGTTTTAAATGCAGGCTCGTTGCAACCGCACGCAGCCTAAAAAAGCAGAAGCGGAAGCTAAAAACAGCGGAAGATGCACTCCGGATCAGATGGAGCAAGGTAATCAATACCAGAGACAAGTACGGCGACAGTCGCCGCACTAAAAGTTATCCGAAAAGAAAGCTACTGCCTGAATTTGACGAAGAGGCCTCAGAACCCTCGCATTCAAAAAACGAAGAAGCCACACGGTCGGATAGACGACCTCACAAAACGACAAACGGCGCCACAATCAGATTGGCATGCAACCCATTCAAGGATTCGCATCACGGCCCAGTCAGGTCCATTTATGGGCCAAGAAAGCAAGCTCTTGTAAGCAACGCTATGAAGCCGTCATCAGAGTCCGGCATACCCAAATACAGGGGTGCCGCACACCCCCTGTGTTTCACCGATGAGGTCCTGGACTACGAATTCCCAGAAGGATTCAAACCCGTAAACATAGAGGCATACGATGGAACAACAGACCCGGGAGTCTGGATCGAGGATTACATCCTCCACATACATATGGCTAGAGGAGATGATCTCCACGCCATAAAATATCTACCCCTCAAGCTTAAAGGGCCAGCCCGACATTAGCTTAAAAGCCTTCCCGAAAACTCAATCGGAAGCTGGGAAGAGCTCGAGGACGCTTTCCGAGCAAACTTTCAAGGGACCTATGTCCGCCCTCCGGATGCAGACGATCTTAGTCACATAAATCAACAACCCGGAGAATCAGCTCAGCAGTTCTGGAACAGATTCCTTACTAAAAAGAATCAGATAGTCGACTGTCCGGACGCCGAAGCCTTAGCAGCTTTCAGGCACAATGTCCGAGATGAATGGCTCGCCAGACACCTCGGCCAAGAAAAGCCAAGAACAATGGCCGCACTAACAAGCCTCATGACCCACTTTTGTGCAGGAGAGGACAGATGGTTGGCAAGATGCGGCCCCAGCGACCCAAGTACATCCGAAACCAGAGATGGAAACTGAAGACCGCGACGCAACAAGGACCGTCGCTGGACTAAAGACAAAAGTCCGAAGAGCACGGCAGTCAACGCCGGATTCAAAAGCTAACGACAAAATCAGGAAAAATCGCCCCCCCCCCCAGGATAACAGGGACGATCCATCCAACCTAAATAAAATCCTGGATAGAATATGTCAGATACACAGTACCCCCGGGAAGCCTGCTAACCATACCCATAGAGACTGTTGGGTCTTCAAACAATCCGGCAAACTCAATGCCGAACACAAGGGGCTCGACACACCAAGCGAAGACGAGGACGAACCCCAACAGCAGAGCTCCAGGAAACAAAAGAACTTCCCACAAGAAGTAAAAACAGTGAACCCACTTCACATAACAAAACATGCGGTGCCCGTAAAGGTACGCACCACACGGCCCGTCCCCAAAGGATCCTACCACTGGTTGTCAAAACCAATCACTTTCGATCAGCTAGATTATTCTAGGAATATCAAGAATGTAGGATGGACTGCCTTGATACTCGATCCAATAATTGGTGGACTCAAGTTTTCCAATGTCCTCATGGACGGCGGCAGCGGACTAAACCTGATATATCAGGATACAATACGGCACATGGGGATAAACCCAGCCAGAATCCGCCGTAGCAAAACCTCCTTTCAAGGAGTAACACCTGGTCCAGATACCCATTGTACGGGTTCTCTCCGGCTCACAGTCGCATTCGGGTCTGCCAATAACCTCCGCCGTGAAAAACTGACCTTCCACGTCGTCCCGTTCTCAAGTCGCTATCAAGCACTACTGGGACGTGAAGCTCTCGCTCGATTTAACGCAATACCACATTATGCATCTCTTACGCTTAAGATACCTGGTCCACGAGGTATCATCTCGTTGATGGGGAAGCACTAAAAGTGCGCCTCCCCAAGCGGAGGACAGTGCGGCCACCTTAACAGCCCCACAGGAAAATGGCCTCACCGGCCAAAAACCTTCAAAATAGGTCATTTAAAAGACCACGAACACAGATAGACGAGTTCGGTGCAAAAACATCATTGATGGAGGCATAGAAGCCATATATCCCCGCACAAGGGGCTCCACGCATATACAATAAGAGACAATAAAGCTCAAACTTACATATCTTACTTTATGTTCTGTTTGTTTAAAAAAAACTTTTTCGGCACGACTCGTTTTGAACTCAGTTCCTCTCTTTTACAGATGAACGTCGTGCGGCGCCCATCTAGGATACGGCACAACGGAGACACAGGCGCAGACGTGCAGTAGGGACCCGCTCTAAAGGATTCTTTTTAGATTAAGACCCTACGTAAACCTTTTTTCACTGTCTCTTGTTGCTACACATCCCCTGGTTTTTCTCTTTCTAGTATAACCAAGGAGGAGGCTGGCGTCTTGGCATGTGGCCACGTCAGAATTTTTGCACGTACCTGGACACTAGGGGCTTTTTCAATAAAGAGTGTTGTTTGGCCCGCACTCACAAAGACCGAACACCTTAGGGAGTGTTCGGCGTCACGAGTTTTGGCATTATATGCATCAGCTCTGAATCATGTCTTTGGTCAAATGTTGGGTTGCCCGGCTCCTGAGTTTGGCTACCTTATGTTCCGCTCTATCGGCTAAGGTAGCACCAGGAGAACTACTGCGATTGTGCCCCCGGTTCGGCCAGGGCGAGCACCTCAGTAGAGAAAGCCGAACACTGACTGTCATGATGTAGCGCCAGACTGGTCAGCCACTCGATGACCGATCGGAATCTATCGGATTCCCCCGCTTTGACGAGGACCGCTGCCCGGTCAGGCACATACGCGCCCCGAATTCGGACGAGCGCAGTGGCCATCAAGGAGCTACCTAAAGAGTCTCATTTTCAAACTCCTATGGCTAAGTGAAAGTGTTAAAGCATTATAGTCCGGTTGCCTGGCCCGCTGCGCTATCACCTCCTTTGTAGGACCAAGACGTTGGGTTAAGTGTGAGAATGCGCCTTCCGCGAGCACCCCCGCACTATGTGTGTGGGGGATGAAGCCAACGACTGCCATCTTTCAGATTCTATACATAGATATGTATATATATATATATATATATATATATATATATATATATATATCTTAAAATGGCCGACTAGAAGGTGTTTACAATACTTGGAGGCACAAGTATAAAATAAAGCCACTATAGTTTATCAAAACATTACTTTATAATTACATATGCTGTCATAACATAGCATCTTTCGGGCACTGCGTCTCTATTACATGAGCGCCTTCAAGAACTTCCTGAAAATAGTGCTCGGAAGGTACTCGGCTTTGGTCCGAATCTCGGGACGCAACAACAGTGGTCTCCATTTCTGCCCAGTATGTATTAACACGGGCAAGAGCCATCCATGCGCCCTCTATGCATGCTGACCTCTTAATTGCATCTATACGCGGCACCGCGTCAAGGAACTGCTGCACCAAGCTGAAATAACTCTTCGGCTCCGATCTCCCCGGCCACAGATGGTCCATGACGTACTTCATGGCGAGTCCGGACAACCTATTCAGATCGGCCCATTGAGCCAAACGGTCATCCACTGTGAGTGGAAGCTCTGGATTATGAAACTGCGACCAGAACAGCTTTTCCACTTCGCAACCTTTCTGATTTCAAAAGTGTTCGGTCGCATCAGCAGCACTCGTTGCCAAGTCCATATAGGTGTCCTTCACACTCCACATTCGGTCGAATGGAGCAAACTTCAGATCACAAACCTTCCTCCGCAGCATAAAGGGCTTTCCAGCCGTAATCTGTTCGGCCTGACGCAACTCCTCTTTCGCAGCTCTCATCGCAGAGCGAGCGTCCTTGGCATCAGCAACGGCCTTCTCTAAGTCCGACTGTCTCGCCCGGTCTTCTTTCTCAAGAAGTTTGCAACGGTCTGCAGCGATCTTTAACTTCCCGGCCATCTTGGCCATCTCCTCTTTGCTTCGGCAGTGAGCAGCCTGTTCGGCTCTCAGCTCTTCAAGGGCCTTCTTGGCAGCCGCATCGCTTTTTCTGGCTTGCTCCTTAGCCCGGGCAAGTTCTGCCCTAAGATTCTCCACGGCGGCCGTACCATCTGCGTCAAACACACACATTATAAGACACTGGCATAAAGCTCCTCTTACCTAACGCCGCCTGAAGAATTACATACCTTGAGCCTCATCAAGTCACTTGTTGACAAGCGCGATATCGGCATCTGCCACGTCCAGTTGCCGCTTTAGTTCGGCCAAATCATTAGTCCGGCTGGATTCCAGACACCTCGCCACCTATGTTCAAAGGCGACATATTAGACCTGGGATTATGATCCTCTACGTGTCGTCATTCCTTGACAACACGCAGAGTATCAGGGGCTACTATCTACACAGGGCGCATCTTATTCATGCGCAACCAACAAAAGTGTACATTATCTAAACGTACCTCAAAACTCGTCAGTAAACTTTTGACGGCCTCATGCAATCCGCTTTCTGCGGATGAAATCCTTTCAACCACCATGCCTATCAAGGCACGGTGCTCTTCTGAGATAGAAGCTCGCCCCAGCAGAATCTTTAGTTCTTCTGGCTGAGCACCAGATGGTGCCGGACTTGTACTGTGGCCTCTATCAAAGGCCGGACGCGGAGAATGTTGGGGGGCCGTACTACCACCTCCCATCCCTGCCGGATTTTGAGAAACCCTCCGCGACGACACCTCAGGGTCGCCCGCCTTGCTGGGCGGCACGGGAAGGGGAGGCGATCCGCTCTCCATCATCTCTGGAAGAAGATCCCTCGAAGACGAGCTCTGCTGCGAAGGGCTGAGGTCCAAACTACAAGGTAAAATTTCGGTTAAATCTTCCCAGGTGCAAAATCAAGGATTTCTCTCAAAAGGAAAATCTTTTCTTCACTTACGGCTCGCTTGAGGGCTGATCCCCTTGAGGGCATAGTCCGGCCGCGGAACTCCCCGGCGCTGGACCCTCTGTCGCGAATTTTCTCCCCTGTTTCAAGACTACGGCCTCCGGGTCATCAGAGGCGGCTCCCTTCTTTCCCTCAGGAGAGGAATTGTCGGTTCCCTCCCTCGGAGCAGCTTCCTTCGAGGAAACCATAGCTTCCTTAGCCTCCCCCTCCAAAGGCATTCTTTCCAGCATCCTGACCAGCACGGGATCCGGCCTGGTTTCAGGAAGGGGAGCCAGACACCTGATCAGCTTTGCCTTCGCTATCCAATCCTGTTTAAAAGGACGGCTCTTTTAGGGGCAAGTTTACGACAATTAAATGGATAGAAGGTCTGGGCACAAGGTTGCTTACTTGAGTATCCGGGCGATTGCAGCTTAGACCTGCGTCCTCGGTTAAATCCAGACACATCTCTTGTGATCCAAAGAACAGTCTATACATCTCTGCAGGCGTTGCGCCCATGAAGCTCTGAAGAACTCGCGGTCCCTCCGGATTAAACTCCCACAGGCAAAGGGGGCGACGTTTGGCGGGCAATGTTCGGCGAATCAGCATGACCTGCATCGCCTTGACTAGGTTGAGGCCTCCTTCTAAGAGATCCCTAATGCATCCCTGCAACAGGGGCACGTCTTTGGGTAACCCCCAATCTAATCCTTTGTTGACCCATGACGTTAGCCGTGATGGGGGACCCGAACGAAAGGCAGGAGGCGGCGCCCACTTGGCACTCCTAGGAGCAGTGATATAGAACCATTCTCGTTGCCACAAGCCGAGCTCCTCTTTAAAAAAGCCCTCGGGCCATGGAGCATCGGCATTCTTACTTATGACAGCGCCTCCGCACTCGGCATGCCGTCCCTCAATCATCTTCGGCTCCACTCCAAAAGTCTTGATCCATAATCCAAAGTGAGGGGTAACACGGAGGAACGCTTTGCACACAACGATGAATGAGGAAATATGGAGGATGGACTCCGGAGCTAGGTCATGAAGTTCCAGCCCGTAATAAAACAGTAGCCCCCTCACGAAGGGATCCATCGGGAAGCCTAACCCCCGGAGGAAGTGAGACATGAACACTACGCTCTCACCGGGCTGGGGGCTGGGAATAGCCTGCCCTTTAGCAGGAAACCTATGCAGAATTTCAGCGGTCAAGAACTTAGCCTCCCTCAACTTTAGCACGTCCTCCTCCGTGACGGAGGAGGGCATCCATCGGCCTTGAAGGTCGGAACCGGACATTGTCGAAGGTCCGAAGCGCTTGCAATCTGGGCCTAGGGTGTTGGGACTCGAGGCGACGGGCGAACTCATTTGAGATTGAAAAGGGGGCAAAACCTCGGTCCCTTTATAAGAGGTTGAATACCAAGAGCCCTCCCCGTAACCGCTCAGGACTCGCCTTTAATCGAGAAAAATGTACTAACGGGCATGATTGGGTAACTCACATCCGTATTTGTGAGAATCCCGTAAAAAGGGTACACGATCTCTGATTTAACAAGACAAGCCAAGGAAACCGCCTCGCAAAACGTGCTAAGGCGGAAAAGTAAAAACAATTCGAGTAAAAGACTTGGCTGTAGCGTGATGGCGCACTACAGAATACGTCAGCAGATTTGATTTGTGTTAATATTATTCTCTACGGCAATATGTGGAAACTTATTTAACAGAGCCGGACACTATTCTTGGTGACTACAATCTTCTATGAAGGACTTGGAGGAGGAACCCGCCTTGCAATGTCGAAGACAATTTGCGCGCCGGACTCGTCGTCATTGAAGCCTGGTTCAGGGGCTACTGAGGGAGTCCTGGATTAGGGGGTGTTCGGATAGCCGGACTATACCTTCAGCCGGACTCCTGGACTATGAAGATACAAGATTGAAGACTTCGTCCCGTGTCCGGATGGGACTTTCCTTGGCGTGAAAGGCAAGCTTGGCGATGCGATATTCAAGATCTCCTACCATTGTAACCGACTCTGTGTAACCCTAACCCTATCCGGTGTCTACATAAACCGGAGGGTTGTAGTCCGTAGGGAAGAATCAACTCCATACACAATCATACCATAGGCTAGCTTCTAGGGTTTAGCCTCCTTGATCTCGTGGTAGATCTACTCTTGTACTACCCATATCATCAATATTAATCAAGTAGGAGTAGGGTTTTACCTCCATCGAGAGGGCACGAACCTGCGTAAAACAAAGTGTCCCCAGTCTCCTGTTACCATTCGGCCTAGACGCACAGTTCGGGACCCCCTACCCGAGATCCGCCGGTTTTGACACCGACAGCAAGAACAACCAATCTAGTAGGCCAAACCAAACTGATAATTCGAAGAGAATTGCAAAGATAACCAACCATACATAAAAGAATTCAAAGAAGATTCAAATATTATTAATAGATAGACTTGATCATAAACACGCAATTCATCGATCTCAACAAACACACTACAAAAAGAAGATTACATCGAATAGATCTCCACAAGAGAGGGGGAGAACATTGTATTAAGATCCAAAAAGAGAGAAGAAGCCATCTAGCTACTAGCTATGGACTCGTAGGTCTGAAGTAAACTATACTCACACTTCATCGGAGGGGCTTGGATGATGATGTAGAAGCCCTCCGTGATCGATGCCCCCTCCGGCGGAGCTCTGGAACAGGCCCCAAGATGGGATCTCGTGGATACAGAAAGTTGCGGCGGTGGAATTAGGGTTTTGGCTCCGTCCCCGATCGTTTGGGGTACGTGGATATATATAGGAGGAAGAAGTACGTCGGTGGAGCTTCGAGGGGCCCACGAGGAAGGGGGTGCGCCCTAGGGGAGCGCCCCTACCCTCGTGACCACCTCGTGGCTTCCTTGACGGGGGGTCCAAGTCTCCTGGATCTTATGTGATGAGAAAATCATGTTTCTGAAGGTTTCATTCCATTTGGACTCCGTTTGATATTCCTTTTCTTTGAAACCCTAAAACAGGCAAAAAAAAAGCAATTCTGGGTTGGGCCTCCGGTTAATAGGTTAGTCCCAGAAATAATATAAAAGTGGATAATAAAGCCAATAATTTCTAAAACAGTAGATAATATAGCATGGAGCAATCAAAAATTATAGATACGTTGGAGACGTATCAAGGTGCTCGTCCGGAAGAACTGGGACACAATCGCAGTAGTTCTCCCAGTGCTACCTTAGCCGATATAGCGGAACGTAAGGTACCAAAACATGGGAGTCGGGCAAAACCAACTATTGACCCAAGACATGATTCGGAGCTGATGCATATAATGCTATAAGTCCGGGGTGCCGCACTGTCGAAAGTGTTCGGACTTTTCTTGTCGTGTTATGGGGTACACTGAAGCCCCTGGCGTGCTGGACATACCAGAATGTACGGGTGCAATTTGTCGTAAATAAATAAACAAGAAAAAAGATGAAGAAATGCAATAATAAGCTAACGATGTACATTGTTATTTAAATGATACGTCAAAGAGTATGTATACAAGTAGTGCAATAAGCAAAAATAGGACTATTTGACATGTCCTATCCAAGGGCAAGCTGCGTGTGGGGATGTAAAACAGGTATAGCGATCGTTATCAGAGACCACCTAGGGATTCCCTTGTACGTCAAAGATTCTTGTTTCCTTGGTGTTTCCTTCCTGTGACGGGTCCGATAATCAGATGATCAAAGAGGGCCTTCAGAGAATAGGGGCCTGAAAGGAAGGAAATTTTAAAGGTATATGGGTCCTGAAGCGGTTGAGCCGCATTGTGGGCCGTGCCTCCGCCTATGCCCATGGTATCTTGAGTGCGTAATTATGTACGCGCGGCGCAAATTTCGCCGCTTGAATGGGACTAGGATGGAGGACGAATTGCTAGGCGAGCTCTAAACGTGCCTGGCGATCCTCTTGCAGCGTACTCTGGACTCGCTTGAAGGTGTCCGGGGTCTTTTTCGTTGAATTGGCGGTTTGCCTCATAAGGCTGCCTTGCGCCTCTGCTGCGAGGGTCGCGGTGTGCTCCTCCATGCGGAGCGAGCGCTCTGTGTTTCCATTGACTGTTATAACCCCGCGAGGTCCTGGCATTTTGAGCTTGAGGTATGCATAATGCGGTACCGCATTGAATCTGGCAAATGTTGTTCGTCTGAGCAGTGCGTGATAGCCACTGCAGAAGGGGACGATATCGAAGATTAAGTCCTCGCTTCGGAAGTTGTCCGGAGATCCGAAGACCACTTCAAGTGTGATTGAGCCCGTACAATAGGCCTCTACACCTGGGATGACACCTTTAAAGGTGGTTTTGGTGGGTTTGATCCTTGAGGGGTCTATACCCATTTTGCGCATTGTATCCTGATAGAGCAGGTTCAGGCTGCTGCCACCGTCCATAAAGACTCGAGCGAGGTGAAATCCGTCAATGATGGGGTCAAGGACCAATGCGACAGAACCGCCATGGCGGATACTAGTGGGGTGGTCCCTGCGATCGAAGGTGATTGGACAAGAGGACCATGGGTTGAACTTTGGGGCGACTGGCTCCATCGCATAGACGTCCCTCAGTGCACGCTTCCATTCCCGCTTGGGAATATGGGTTGCGTATATCATATTTACCGTTTTCACTTGGGGAGGAAATTTCTTCTGTCCTCCAGTGTTTGGTGGCCGGGGCTCCTCCTCGTCGTTGCTATGCAGCCCCTTTTCCTTGTTTTTGGCGTTCAACTTGCCGGCCTGTTTGAACACCCAACATTCTCTGTTGGTGTGGTTGGCTGGTTTATTGGGGGTGCCGTGAATTTGACATGAATGATCGAGTATGCGGTCCAAGCTGGATGGTCCCGAATTGCTTCTTTTGAACGGCTTTTTCCGTTGACCGGATTTAGAGCCACTGAATTCGGCATTAACTGTCGTGTCTTCGGCATTGTCGCCGTTGTTGCGGCGCTTGCGTCTGTTGCGGTGTGGCTTGTCGTTGCTATCTTTGGTGTTTGAATTGCCAAGGTTTCTTGATGTGTTGTTGCTGCGAGCCAGCCAGCTATCCTCACCCGCACAAAAGCGGGTCATGAGTGTCGTGAGGGCTTCCATGGATTTCGGCTTTTCTTGGCTGAGATGTCGGGTGAGCTTCTCGTTGCGGATATTATGCTTAAATGTTGCTAAGGCCTTGGCATCCGGACAATCGATAATTTGGTTCTTTTTAGTTAGGAACCGAGTCCAGAATTTCCTGGCTGATTCCCCTGGCTGTTGGGTTATGTGACTCAAGTCATCGGCATCCGGTGTTCGCACATAAGTGCCCTAGAAGTTGTCAAGGAATGTGTCTTCCAAATTCTCCCAACTGCCAATGGAGTTTGCCGGCAGGCTATTGAGCCAATGCCGAGCAGGCCCTTTGAGTTTTAATGGGAGGTACTTGATGGCATGTATATCGTCATCGCACGCCATGTGGATATGGAGGAGGAAATCTTCGATCCATACTGCAGGGTCTATTGTACCATCGTATGATTCAATGTTCACGGGTTTAAATCCTTCTGGGAATTCGTGATCCATTACTTCATCAGTGAAGCATAGGGGGTATGCGGCGCCTCTATGCCGGGCTATATCACAACGCAGTTCATACGAGTCTTCTCTGCTGTATTCGGCCTGGACGGATTTGCTTTTAGTATATCCAGCGTGACAGTCGTCGTCACGCGTTGGGGCGCGCCCCCGTGATCCGTAGGTTGATCGTGTATGTCCTGCTTTGTTTTCCAGTACGTCTCGCAGGTCCTGCGTGTTTCCCCGGGCCTTGGTATTTTTGTTTGACTGGCGACGGGGTGCGGGCTGGACTTAGGCCTAATATGCCGCTTTGTCTTGGCCACGAGGTGGTCGGTCAGCTGCATCGTATACGCTGGGAGTGTAGGATTTAATGCTTCCTCCTCGAGTTGGGGTAGCAACCTACGTTTTGGGTAACTTTTGGTTGGCTCGAGTTTGTACTCCTCGGCTGCCAGGACCTCAGTCCATCTATCCGCTAGCAGATCTTGGTTAGCTTGAAGTTGTTGTTGCTTTTTCTTTAGGCTTTTTGTTGTGGCTATAAGCCGGCGCTTGAAGCGCTCCTGTTCGGCGGGATCCTCAGGCATGATAAATTCTTCGTCACCAAGGCTCACCTCGCCTTCGGAGAGAGGCATGTAATTGTCATCCTCTGATTCTCTGTCTGCTGCCTATTCCTTAGGGCTGGCTTGCCCATCCTCCCGCTCGATGCCTAGCTGGAGGGGATTGTCTTCGTCTTTGGCGCTATCCGCGGCGTTATTGTTTCTTGTGCCTGTATCACCGTTTTTGCTATGGCGGGGCTTAGAGCGGCGCCATTGACGCCGGTGCTTAGGTTGCTTCTCGGGGGGATTATCCTCTGTTGCATTATTGCCATCGCTTTCTTTGGGGGTGTCCACAATGTATATATCATATGATGAGGTGGCAGTCCAGCGCCCTGTGGGCGGTGGTTCCTGTTCTTCTCCTACATCATTGTCCATATCATCAATGTTTTCGGAGCCGAAATCAAGCATGTCAGTTAAGTCATCGACAGTGGCTATTAAGTGGGTGGTGGGTGGGGGACGAATTTCTTCGTCGTCCTCTTCCCACTCAAGTCGGACACAGTTCGGTCGAGGGTCTCCTGACAAGGAGAGAGACCTCAATGAATTTAGCACGTCGCCCAAGGGCGAGTGTTGAAAGATATCCGTGGAGGTAAACTCCATGATCGGTGCCCAATCAGATTCGATAGGCATGGATGCAGGCGGTTTAGAGCCTGTGCCCGGGGATGAATCCAAGGGTCCGGCAACACAAGTCTCAAAGGGGGTGAAGTCAGTGTTTGGCTCTATCGCTGCTGAGTGTGCGGCCTCCATGGCGGGGTCCATCCACCCGTCCTCTATCGGCACGATCTGCTCCGGATTGAGGGCCGGAGTAGCCACAGGTGTGATCTCCCGAACACCGCCCAGCGGCAGAGCTAAGTCATGCTCATCGCAGCTGTGTGGCGCACCTGGAATGGGCTCGAATCCATCAAAGATCAAGTCTCCGCGGATGTTGGCAGCATAGTTCAAGCTTCCAAACCTGACCTGATGGACAGGGTCGTAGCTTTCGATCTGCTCCAGATGGCCAAGCGAATTGGCCTACAGTACGAAGCCGCCGAATACGAAGATCTATCCGGGGAGAAAAACCTCACCCTGGATCGCATTGTTACCGATGATCGAAGGAGCCATCAAGTCTTATGGTGACGACATAGTGGAACTCTCAATGAAAGCACCAATGTCGGTGTCAAAACCGGCGGATCTCGGGTAGGGGGTCCCGAACTGTGTGTCTAAGGCGGATGGTAACAGGATGCGGGGGACACGATGTTTACCCAGGTTCGAGCCCTCTCGATGGAGGTAATACCCTACTTCCTACTTGATTGATCTTGATGATATGAGTATTACAAGAGTTGATCTACCACGAGATCGTAGAAGCTAAACCCTAGAAGCTAGCATGTGATTATGATTGTTCTTGTCCTACGGACTAAACCTTCCGGTTTATATAGACATCGGAGGGGGCTAGGGTTACACAGTGTCGGTTACAAGGGAGGAGATCTGCATATCCAAATTGCCAAGCTTCCTTCCACGCAAAGGAGAGTCCTACCCGGACACGGGACGAAGTCTTCAATCTTGTATCTTCATAGTCCAACAGCCCGGCCAAAGTATATAGTCCGACTGTCCGAGAACCCCCTAATCCAGGACTCCCTCAGCGACCATGCGCCCCTGCTCCTACTGGCAGGAGGTAGACGACGCGGTGAGGAGGTGGGCTAGGCCCTCTACAGTGTTGGGCCGCAGCTGCGCCGCTAGGTGGGCTGCGTCAGGTAAGTCCACACTCTCTCTCTTTACTAATTTGTTTTTGTTTTTCTATTTTTCTACAACTTTAGAGCTTTATTAAAAATACTAAAACTAACTCAAAAATCATGAACTTCTCATGCCCACTGTTTGGAATATTTCCAATAGTAAAATTTTAGTTTATGATTATTTGGACATTTAAAATATTTTATAGTATTTAATGCCCAAATGCAAATAGAGTATGATTTGATCCAGTGACCTTATGCTATCCTAGAAAATTGTGCACCATTTTTGTCAGAGGTTCTAGACCAAGGCAAAGATGATGAACATTTTAGAAGGGCATTTCAGGTTCATTGAAAAGAATTTTAGTAAACCCTAGTTGGTTTAGGTGGTGCTAGGGTTTCTGTCATCCCCATTTCAACTTTCTGGGTGATGTAAACATGATGCAACACCAGATGCTAGCACTAGGCAGACCAGAACTAGGGATGTGATAATATAGTAGATATGATCAACATAAGATGTTCACCATTGAAAATTACTCCATCTCACGTGATGATCGGACATGGTTTAGTTGATATGGATCACGTGATCACTTAGATGATTAGAGGGATGTCTATCTAAGTGGGAGTTCTTAAGTAATATGATTAAATTGAACTTTAATTTATCATGAACTTAGTCCTAATAGTATTTGCATATCTATGGTGTAGATCAATTGCTTGCGTATAGCTTCCCCGTTTTATTTATGATATGTTCCTAGAGAAAACTATGTTGAAAGATGTTAGTAGCAATGATGCGGACTAGCTCCATGATCTGAGGATTATCCTCATTGCTCCACAGAAGGATTATGTCCTTGATGCACCACTAGGTGAAGGACCTATTGCTGGAGCAGATACAGACGTTATGAATGTTTGGCAAGCTCGGTATGATGACTACTTTATAGTTTAGTGCGACATGCTTTATGGCTTAGAACCGGGACTTCAAAAACATTTTGAATGCCACGGAGCATATAAGATGTTCCAAGAGCTGAAATTGGTATTTCAGACTCATGCCTGATACGTCTCCATCATATTTATAATTTTTGATAGCTCCATGCTATATTATCTACTGTTTTGGGCAATATTGGGCTTTATTTTCCACTTTTATATTATTTTTGGGACTAACCTATTAACCGGAGGCCCAGCCCAGATTTTTTGTTTTATGCCTATTTCAGTGTTTCGAAGAAAAGGAATATCAAACGGAGTCCAAACGGAACGAAATCAACTGGAGAAGTTATTTTTGGAAGGAAACCTACCGGATAGACTTGGACCCTACGTCAGAAGATGAAGGAGGAGCTCACGAGGGTAGGGGCGCGCCCCCCTGCCTCGTGGCCCCCCTTCGGTCCACCGACGTACTCCTTTCACCCATATATACCCACGTATCCTAAAACTTCCAGAACGGAGAATAGATCGGGAGTTCCGCCGCCAAAAGCCTCCGTAGCCACCGAAAACCAATCTAGACCCGTTCCGGCACCCTATCGGAGGGGGCAATCCCTCTCCGGTGGTCATCTTCATCATCCGGGTGCTCTCCATGACGAGGAGGGAGTAGTTCTCCCTCGGGGCTGAGGGTATGTACCAGTAGCTATGTGTTTGATCTCTCTCCCTCTCTCGTGTTCTTGATTTGGCACGATCTTGATGTATCGCGAGCTTTGCTATTATAGTTGGATCTTATGTTTCTCCTCCCCCTCTACTCTCTTGTAATGGATTGAGTTTCCCCTTTGAAGTAATCTTATCAGATTGAGTCTTCAAAGATTTGAGAACACTTGATGTATGTCTTGCCGTGGATATCTGTGGTGACAATGGGATATCACGTGATTCACTTGATGTATGTTTTGGTGATCAACTTGCGGGTTCCGCCCATGAACCTATGCATAGGGGTTGGCACACGTTTCTGTCGTGATTCTCCGGTAGAAACTTTGGGGCACTCTTTGAGGTTCTATGTGTTGGTTGAATAGATGAATCTGAGATTGTGTGATGCATATCGTATAATCATACCCACGGATACTTGAGGTGACATTGGAGTATCTAGGTGACATTAGGGTTTTGGTTGATTTGTGTCTTAAGGTGTTATTCTAGTACGAACTCTAGGGTTGTTTGTGACACTTATAGGAATATCCCAACGGATTGATTGGAAAGAATAACTTTGAGGTGGTTTCGTACCCTACCATAATCTCTTCGTTTGTTCTCCGCTATTAGTGACTTTGGAGTGACTCTTTGTTGCATGTTGAGGGATAGTTATGTGATCCAATTATGTTATTATTGTTGAGAGGACTTGCACTAGTGAAAGTATGAACCCTAGGCCTTGTTTCAACACATTGCAATACCGTTTACGCTCACTTTTACCACTAGTTACCTTGCTGTTTTTATATTTTCAGATTACAAAAACTATTATCTACTATCCATATTGCACTTGTATCACCATCTCTTCGCCGAACTAGTGCACCTATACAATTTACCATTGTATTGGGTGTGTTGGGGACACAAGAGACTCTTTGTTATTTGGTTGCAGGGTTGCTTCAGAGAGACCATCTTCATCCTACGCCTCCTACGGATTGATAAACCTTAGGTCATCCACTTGAGGGAAATTTGCTACTTTCCTACAAACCTCTGCACTTGGAGGCCCAACAACGTCTACAAGAAGAAGGTTGTGTAGTAGACATCAATGCCCAAGTAAAGAGGTATGAGACCTCTGACAAGTATTTTGCCTACAAGATGGAGGAGAATAGCTCAACTAGTGACCATGTGTTCAAAATGTCTGAGTACTACAATCACTTGAATCAAGTGGGAGTTAATCTTCCAAATAAGATAGTGATTGACAGAGTTCTCTAGTCACTATCACCAAGTTACTAGAACTTCGTGATGAACTATAATATGCAAGGGATAACGGAAACGATTCCCAAGCTCTTCCCGATGCTGAAATTGGCAAAGGTAGAAATCAAGAAAAAGTATCAAGTGTTAATGGTTGACAATACCACTAGTTTCAAGTAAAAGTGCAAGGGAAAGAAAGAGAACTTCAAGAAGAATGGCAAGAAAGTTGCCACTCCCGTGAAGAAGCCCAAAGCTAGACCTAAGCCTGAATCTGAGTACTTCTACTACAAAGGGAATGGTCACTGGAAGCGGAACTACCCCAAATACCTAGCGGATAAGAAGGATGGCAAAGTGAACAAAAGTATATTTGATATACATGTTATTGATGTGTACTTTACTAGTGTTCATAGTAACCACAAGGTATTTGATACTGGTTCAGTTGCTATGATTAGTAACTCGAAACAGAAGTTGCAAAATAAACAGAGACTAGTTAAGGGTGAGGTGACGATGTGTGTTGGAAATGATTCCAAGGATGATAAGATCACCATCGGACACTCCCTTTACCTTCGGGATTAGTGCTGAACCTAAAATAAATGTTATTTGGTGTTTGTGTTGAGCATGAATATGATTGGATCATGTTTATTACAATACGATTATTCATTTAAGTCAAAGAATAATTGTTGTTCTATTTACATGAATAAAACCTTCTATAGTCATACACTCGAAATAAATGGTTTATTGAATCTCGATCGTGTTGATACACATATTCATAATATTGATGCCAAAAGATGCAAAGTTGATAATGATAGTGCAACATATTTGTGGCACTACCATTTAGGTCATATTGGTGTAAAGCGCATGAAGAAACTCCATGCTGATGGGCTTTTTAAATCACTTGATGCTTGCGAACCATGCCTCATGGGCAAGATGACTAAGACTCCGTTCTTCGGAACAATGGAGTGAGCAACTGACTTATTGGAAATAATACATACTGATGTATGCAATTCTATGAGTGTAGAGGCTCGCGGCGTGTATCGTTATTTTCTGACCTTCACAGATGATTTGAGCAGATATAGGTATATCTACTTGATGAAACATAAGTCTGAAACATTTGAAAAGTTCAAAGAATTTCAGAGTGAAGTGGAAAATCATCGTAACAAGAAAATAAAGTTTCTACAATCTGATCGTGGAGGAGAATATTTGAGTTACAAGTTTGGTCTTCATTTGAAACAATGTGGAATAGTTTCGCAACTCACGCCACCTAGAACACCTTAGCATAATGGTGTGTCCGAACGTCGTAACCGCACTTTATTAGATATGGTGAAATCTATGATGTCTCTTACCGATTTACCACTATTGTTTTGGGGTTATGCATTAGAGACAGCTGCATTCACGTTAAAAAGGGCACCATCTAAATCTGTTGACAACACTCTGGTTTGGCAAGAAACCCAAGTTGCCGTTTCTTAAAGTTTGGGGCTGTGATGCTTATGTGAAAAAGCTTCAACCTGATAAGCTCGAACCCAAATCGGAGAAATGTGTCTTCATAGAATACCCAAAGGAGACTGTTGGGTACACCTTCTATCACAGATCCAAAGGCAAGATATTTGTTCCTAAGAATGGGTCCTTTCTAGATAAGGCGTTTCTCTCGAAAGAAGAGAGTGGGAGGAAAGTAGAAATTGATGAGGTAACTATAGCTTCTCCCTTATTGGAAAGTAGTTCATCACAGAAATCAGTTCCAGTGATTCCTACACCAATTAGTGAGGAAGCTAATGATGATGATCATGAAACTTCTGATCAAGTTACTACCGAACCTCGTAGGTCAACCAGAGTAAGATCCGCACCAGATTGGTACGGTAATCCTGTTCTGGAGGTCATGTTACTTGACCATGATGAACCTACGAACTATGAGGGAGCGATGATGAGCCCAGATTCCGCAAAATGGCTTGAGGCCATGAAATCTGAGATGGGATCCATGTATGAGAACAAAGTGTGGACTTTGGTTGACTTGCCCAATGATTGGCAAGCCATTGAGAATAAATGGATCTTCAAGAGGAAGACAGACGCTGATAGTAGTATTACTATATACAAAGCTCGAATTGTCACAAAAGGTTTTCGACAAGTTCAAGATGTTGACTACGATGAGATTTTCTCACTCGTAGCGATACTTAAGTCTGTCCGAATCATGTTAGCAGTTGCCGCATTTTATGAAATCTGGCAAATGGATATCAAAACTACATTACTTAATGGATTTATTAAAAAAGAGTTGTATATGATGCAACCAGAAGGTTTTGTCAATCCTAAAGGTGCTAACAAAGTGTGCAAGCTCCAGCGATCCATCTATGGACTAGTGCAAGCATATCGGAGTTGGAATATACGCTTTGATGAGTTGATCAAAGCATATAGTTTTATACAGACTTTAGGAGAAGCCTGTATTTACAAGAAAGTGAGTGGAAGCTCTGTAGCATTTCTGATATTATATGTGGATAACATATTGTTGATCGGAAATGATACTGAATTTCTGGATAGCATAAAAGGATACTTGAATAAGAATTTTTCAATGAAAGACCTCGGTGAAGCTGCTTACATATTGGGCATCAAGATCTATAGAGATAAATCAAGACGCTTGATAAATTTTTCAATAAGTACATACCTTGACAAGTTTTTGAAGTAGTTCAAAATGGAACAGTCAAAGAAGGAGTTCTTGCGTGTGTTGCAAGGTGTGAAGTTGAGTAAAGACTCAAAACCCAGCCATGGCAGAAAATAGAAAGAGAATCAAAAGTCCTTCCCTATGCCTCAGTCATAGGTTCTATAAAATATGCTATGTTGTGTATCAGACCTATTGTATACCATAGCATGAATTTGGCTAGGGAGTACAATAGTGATCTAGGAGTAGATCACAGGATAGCGGTCAAAATTATCCTTAGAGGACTAAGGAAATATTTCTCGGTTATAGAGGTGATAAAAGAGTTCGTCGTAAAGAGTTACGTTGATGCAAGCTTTTTACACCGATCTAGATGACTCTAAGTCTTGATATAGATACATATTGAAAGTGGGAGCAATTAGCTAGAATATCTCTGTGCAGAGCATTGTTGACATAGAAATTTGCAAAATACTTACGGATCTGAATGTTGCAGACCCGTAGACTAAGCTTCTCTCACAAGCAAAACATGATCACTCTTTGGGTGTTAATCACATAGCGATGTGAACTAGATTATTGACTCTAGTAAACCCTTTGGGTATTAGTCACATGAAGACGTGAACTAATCACATAAAGATGTGAACTATTGGTGTGAAATCACATGACGATGTGAACTAGATTATTGACTCTAGTGCAAGTGGGAGACTGCAGGAATTATGCCCTAGAGGCAATAATAAAGTATTTATTTATATTTTCTTATATCATGATAAATGTTTATTATTCATGCTAGAATTGTATTAACCGGAAACTTAGTACATGTGTGAATGCATAGACAAAATGAGTGACACTAGTATGCCTCTACTTGACTAGCTCGTTAATCAATGATGGTTAAGTTTCCTCGCCATGGACAAGAGTTGTCATTTTATGAACGGGATCACATCATTAGAGAATGATGTGATTGACTTGACCCATCCATTAGCTTAGCACTATGATCGTTTAGTTTATTGCTATTGCTTTCTTCATAACTTATACATGTTCCTATGACTATGAGATTATGCAACTCCCGAATACCGGAGAAACACTTAGTGTGCTATCAAACATCACAATGTAACTAGGTGATTATAAAGATGCTCTACAGGTGTCTCTGATGGTGTTTGTTGAGTTGGCATAGATCGAGATTAGGATTTGTCACTCCGATTGTCGAAGAGGTGTCTCTGGGCCCTCTCGGTAATGCACATCATTCTAAGCCTTGCAAGCAATGTGACTAATGAGTTAGTTGCAGGATGATGCATTACGGAATGAATAAATAGACTTGCTGGTAACGAGATTGAACTAGGTATTGAGACACCGACGATCGAATCTCGGGTAAGTAACATACCGATGACAAAGGGAACAACGTATGTTGTTATGCGGTTCGACTGATAAAGATCTTCGTAGAATATGTGGGAGCCAATATGAGCATCCAGGTTCCACTATTGGTTATTGACCGGAGATGAGTCTCAGTCATGTCTACATAGTTCTCCAACCCATAGGGTCCGCACGCTTAACATTCGATGAAGATCAGTATTATGAGTTTATGTGTTTTGATGTACCGAAGGTTGTTCCGAGTCCCGGATGTGATCACGAACATGCCGAGGAGTCTCGAAATGGTCGAGACATAAAGATTGATATATTGGATGACTATATTTGGAAACCAGATGAGTTTCGGGGGTCACCGGATATATATCAGAGTACTGGACACTACTAGGAAAAGGGCTATAGATGGAATTGACACTAATGGCGCACCAGATATGTGGTGCGCCATTAGTATATACTAATGGCGCACCACCCTCTGATGCGCCATTAGTGTTGAAACTACTAATGGCGCACCCTGCCCACGGTGCGCCATTAGTACCAAATTTTTTTTTGAACTAGTGCGCCTGTCCAAACATACTAATGGTGCATCCTCTGGTGGTGCGCCATTACTAGTTGTAACTAGTAATGGCGCACCAGCCAGAAGGTGCGCCACTAATGTTATTTTTTTATTATTGTTTTTATTCCTTTTTTTGCAAAAGTACTAATGGCGCACCACCAGGGGGTGCGCCATTAGTAACCTGGATTACTAATGGCGCATTTGTTGTTGGTGCGCCATTAGTAAGTGGGCAGCAACAAGATATTTTGGACAGCCTCTCCTCCCACACTCACTTTCTCCCCACTTCATTCTCTCCACCGCCTCCTCCTTGTCTCGGGTGCCTCCTCTTTTTCACCTCATTTCCACCATAGATTCATTCAAATTAAGTGGTTAAGTTACCTTGTTTTGCTAGGTAAGTAAGGGGGAAGCTATATTTATGTTGTTCTCCCTACAACAATGTGCACATGCACTTTTTATGCCCTAGCTAGATCTATGTATGTTTGTGGTGTTGCATATGTTTGTGGTGTTGCATATGTGTTTGTGTTTGGAGGTGTACCGGTATTTGAAATGCGATAGTTGCCAATATTTTGCCGGAATGTTGATTCATTTCCGTTTCGGCGAGAATTTTGGCATTAAGCATTCTTTTTGGTCCTATTTTTAGGGAAAGTCATGCCAAATTTTTTCTTGGTTCTAAAATATCGTTTTGCTCTACCCCGCAGGCGACCATGGTCCGCACGATGACTGAAGGCATCGTGAATAGGTTTTTGAGGTCCGCGAAGGCCGAGATGCTTCAAAAGAACGAGACGGAGATAAGATGTCCGTGTCGAAGATGCAAGCTGAATAGCCTTATTGCGGACCCGGATTCCGGGCAGGTGCGGGACCACCTGCTCTTGCGTGGTTTCATGGATGGCTATCGGTGGCAAGGTGATGAAGATGACTACGAAGTCGTCCATGGGGGCCGGGCAAGAAATGAGGAAGGGCAGCAAGACAACCACCGCGGCTCGGGGGGGCGAGAAGACGAAGAATCCCCAGGAGATGATCACGACGGTGATGCTGTACACAGTCATCATGTAGAAGATGTAGGACATGATGATGATGCCGGCGGAGCAGACGACGCTGGACCATCGATGGGCTGGGTGCAGGACCCTCATATTCAAGAGCTGCTTCTCAAGCAGACGAATAACGCAAGAGCTGCCGCCCGAGAGAAAGCCAAGATGGATCAACTTGAGTTAGACGCGGTTACTCCATTGTATGAAGGATGCAGGCCCGAGCATACCCGCCTGAAAGTAACACTCATGGCTCTGGAGATGAAGGTAAAACACAAAATGACCGACGCATGCCTCGACGAGAACATGTCATTCTGGCACGAACGTCTTCCCAAGGGGAACAAGTGCCCGACCAGTTTGGAGGAGGCGAAGAAAATCGTGTGTCCTCTGGATTTACCGCACGTGAAATACCATGTGTGCATGAACAGTTGCATCATTTATTGGGACGAGCATGCGGAGTCTACCATATGTCCGGTGTGCGGTGTCACTCGATACAAGAAGAGGAAGAAAGCTCCTCGAAAAGTGGTGTGGTACTTTCCGATCACTCCTCGTCTGCAGCGGTATTTCGCGGATCCTAAGGTAGCAAAGCTCCTACGTTGGCACGCGAATAGGGAGGATAAGAAGCGATAAGATGAGGCAAATGATCCGGAGATAGATAAAAAAGACAAGATGCTGAGTCACCCTAAGGATGCGAGCCAGTGGCAAGCGTTGAACTTCGAATACCCAGAATTTGGGAACGATCCAAGGAACATCGTGCTGGGCGCGAGCACCGATGGAGTCAATCCGTTTGGCAGCCAGAGAAGCACACATAGCACCTGGCCTGTGTTTGTGTGGATGTACAACCTTCCCCCCTGGTTGTGCATGAAGAGGAAGTACATTCACATGAGTATGCTAATTGAAGGGCCGAAACAACCAGGGAACGACATCAATCTGTATCTGGGGCTGCTGAAAGAGGAGCTTGACACGCTGTGGAAAACGCCAGCCAATATGTGGGACGCCGCAGAGAAAGAATATTTCCCTATGAGAGCCGCACTGCTCACGACGGTGCACGACTATCTCGGTTATGGATATCTTGCGGGGCAGGTAGTCCACGGATTTTCTGGATGCGTAAGGTGCATGGATGACACAACGTATCGCCAGCTAGATAGAGATCCCGGGTCTTCGAAAACCGTGTTCATGGGACATCGAAGGTGGCTTCGCGATGATGACCCGTGGAGGAAACGCAAGGATCTGTTCGATGGTGAAACCGAACCCCGAAAACGCCCGTGTACGAGGAGCGGCAAGGAAATAGACAAGCTGTTGAAAAATTGGAAAGACTGCCCACTGCCGGGAAAGAAGCAAAAGGCGCCAGAGCCGGGAAAGAAGCGAAAGGCGCCAGAGCCGCTGCTGAAGGTATGGAAAACGAGGTCTATTTTCTGGGACTTGCCGTACTGGAAGATCCACCGTGTGCCTCACAGCCTTGATGTCATGCATATCATGAAGAACGTGTGCGAGAGTCTGCTTGGTACCCTGCTCAACATGCCAGAGAGGACCAAAGATGGGCCGAAAGCAAGGGCAGACTTGAAATCAATGGGCATCAGGCAGGAGCTTCACGCTATATATGATGATGATGATGATGATGATGATGATGATGATGATGATGATGATGATGATGATGATGATGAGGTGAAGCAGGACACAGAAAGTCGTCGCAAAGGCAAAAAGGCCAAGAAGACCGGAAATGACTACCCTCCCGCGTGCTTCACTCTAAGTCAGGAGGAGATCGAGCAGTTTTTCACCTGCCTCCTAGGAATAAAACTTCCTTACGGTTACGCGGGGAAGATAAGCAGATACCTAGACCCAGCGAAGCAGAAGTTCAGCGGGATGAAGTCTCACGACTGTCACGTGCAGATGACGCAGATACTTCCAGTTGCAATCTGTGGGATCATGGACGCGCACGTCTGTGAAACGCTATTTGGCCTATGAAACTTCTTCGACGTCATCTCTCGGAAGTCGATTGGCGTGAGGCAACTCAGAAGGCTACAGGAAGAGATCGTGGTGATACTATGCGAGCTTGAGATGTACTTCCCGCCCGCATTCTTCGACGTTATGGTGCATCTGCTGGTCCATATAGTGGAGGATATCATCCAACTCGGGCCGATGTTCCTGCGCAGCATGATGCCGTTCGAAAGGATGAATGGTGTCATCAAAGGATACGTTCGCAACATGTCACGTCCAGAAGGAAGCATAGCCAGGGGCTTTCTGACCGAAGAGTGCATCTCCTACTGCACAAATTATCTAGGCATCGAGAACCCCGTTGGTCTGCCCATCAACAGGCACCTCGGCAGGCTCGCTGGATGGGGTCACCGTGAGGGTCGCCGCGAAATGCATGTCGACTTCGAGGGTCGACTCGCCGACTTTGAAAGAGCAAACCTAGTCGCGCTACAACACATAGACGTGGTCGATCCTTGGGTGGTAGAGCACAAAACCTTTATTAAGAAGACGTACAATGACCGAGGCCAACAGAGGACGGACGGAGATACACTCAAAGAGCACAACTCATGTTTCACGCGTTGGTTCAAGCAGAAGCTTCTGTCGTACCCTTTACATGAGGATTCTTCCGCGGAAGAACAACTCATATTCGTCTTGTCACAGGGCGCCGAGCACAACCTGATGACCTATGAGGCGTACGATATCAATGGCTACACATTCTACACCGAGGCCAAGGACATGAAGAGCGATGGTTATCAGAACTCCGGGGTAACGATGGAATTCTACACCGGTAACGACAAGGACAGATACTACGGAAGGATCGAGGAGATCTGGGAGCTGAGCTACGCTGGAGAGAAGGTACCGATATTCTGTGTCAGATGGGCCAAGAACGTCATAAAATAAGACCGGTATTTCACCACCATGGTTATACCCGAAGCCAAATCCAAGACCGCGGGCGCAAACGTCACCGCGAAAAATGAGCCATGGGTACTGGCTTCCCAAGTGGACCAATGCTACTTCATTACCGACCCGCCAAAGCCCAGTCGTGTTGTCGTGAGGAGAGGCAAAAGGAAGATCATCGGAATGGATGGAGTAGCCAATGAGCAAGACTTCGACAAGTACGGCGACCCGAGGATCGAACATGACGACGATGATGAAGTAGCAGCATACACCACAAGAAGAAGCAGGACCACGCTACCTAAAGGATGTCCGTTCCACAGAAGAACTCCATTTATGAAAAAGAAGGGCACGAAGATTGTGAACAGATAGCTAGCTAAGATCGATTGTATTTAAATCGTAGCCTTCATTTCTCGATTGTATTTCATGGGTACTTTTTGAACTATCATGAATATTTTTAAATTTCATGGACACTCGATCTCGATCCCCCTCCATCTCGATCGCTATCCCACCTCGCCAGATCCGGTCCCCCTCGCCGCCGAGCACCCCCCCAGTCCACCGGCCGCCGCCGCC
>NC_041388.1:17829655-17830173 GCF_002162155.2 Triticum dicoccoides
GTCTTATAAAAAAATAAGTATCAAACAACTTTTTAAATGCTACTGTCTTATAAAAAAATATTACTGTTATTATTTAAACAAGTTTGAACATATTTAAACACAAATAAGTATCAAACAGCTTTTTAAATGCTAAAAAAAATTTGTGGAGCCTGGGAGTCGGACCCAGGACCTCCTGGTGTGAGAACTGGCTGCTGACCAGTCGAGCTAGTAGAGGGGACTTGATGTGGATCAGTTCTGGTGGTACATAACCTGTTGGCTCGAGTTGAAATAAAAAAAATACTAATGGCGCACCACGGTGAGGTGCGCCATTAGTATGGACATGCTAATGGCGCACCACGGTGAGGTGCGCCATTAGTATTGTGCCCGATCCCCCCTTCCCTCTCCCCCTTCGCCCGATCCCCCCTTTTCCTCTCCCCCTCGCCAGTTCCCTCTCCCTCTCGATCCACCGCCGCCGCCGCCGCTGCCCTGACCCTCCCCCTCGCCCTCGCCCTCGCCCTCTCCCTCCCTCGCCCTCTCCT
>NC_041388.1:17830555-17856313 GCF_002162155.2 Triticum dicoccoides
GACGCCGCTGCCCCGCCGCCTCGACGCTGCCCCGCCGCCCCGACGCCGCCTCGACGCCGCCCCGACGCCGCTGCCCCGGGTCGGTCAGCCAGCCTCGTCTCCACCGTCACCGGCGATAGCTTAGCCCGACTACAGACGTGGCACGCTCTTCCTCCTCTTCTGTTCTTCCCCTTTTCTCTGGGCACATGGTCATTGAGTAAAATCTGAGTAGATTAGGCCATAAATTGGATTACGAGCACAGTTTAGTCAAGAAAATGCTTCGGGGCCAATGTTCATTCAATTCTTCAGATAAACAGGGCATGTATTCAGTTTTTTTCTCATAAGGAGAGCAGATTTTCATCACTTGCACTTGCACAGAGTTAATGTAAACGTTTTGCACAATAACGTAGCATGTATCTTCAGTTTTTGCACTTAAAAAGCCAATCTTCAGTTTGTCCACTTCAAAATATTATAAACTCTAAAAGAACAACATGTTAGTACAGAACTTATACAAGGATCGTCACACAACCCTTATGCGCATCATGGTGCTAAGTCTAGATTATCATGATTGTGCATCTGCAAAAATTTATAACTGTGAGTGCAATCTGTACCTAACAAGCAAGATAGATAAGATTTCAAATGCGCAAATAAGAAATTGCAACACAACTGCAGATTTCAAGAAGTGCAATTTCATCAAATTTAGTATTAGATAGTAGATACTGACAGTCTGACAGTTATATACCAATTTTCTTCTAAAAAATACCTCATGGTTTTGATGATTGTACTAACAAAGAAAAAGCAGGCATTATTAGATATGAAATCTGGAAATCTTTTTAGTTCTATTTTTGTAATGACAGGAAATATTGTGGTCACTTTTCTCATCCCTTTTAACATGATGTAGTGTAACAGAACATATCTGCAGACTCCACCAATTCCAATGGTTCTTTCCTTCCACTGTCCAAATTTCATTGAAACGTCTCCACCTTCGACACAACAGTGATTCTCAAAATTGACTACGCAGACCCCAAACATGATGCTCCTACTCTTTTCATAGAGACAAGGACATTAGCAACAAAGTAGTGGCTTTTCTCCGGGTGTTGGAGAAAGCATAGATGATCCTTCCATTTACAGTAGCAAGGACAATTGTACAACAAGACGATACCACTAGGGCAGGTTCCTTGAATCCTCAACATGACAGAAACAACCTTCTACTTTAAAGCCCCCTCTTTTGATCAGATTCAAATCATCACCCTTTCCAGCAGCAGCAGTAGTAACTAGCACTAGAATCACATTGTTCCGCACTTCTTCTTGTTGTGTTTGCTGCTGGGTAGAAGAAGCTTTGGTGGGCTGCTGCTTGTCTTGGTTCTCATCGAAACAACCCAGCTGCGCGAAATCCTCGATCGACTTGACATGAACCTGCAAAGGAAAGACAATATTAATAAATCACAACTCTACTAGATTGTTAAGTTGGGTGGGATGTAAAAGCAAATCTTCTTTCTAAGTGCAATATACTTAGTGCTGCTATATGAGTGTATAAATATTTGTTGCTATATAAATGTGAACAAAATTCGTGCTTGTATATGATATTCTGCCATGAAGAAAGAATAGATAGTGTGGGTCTGACCTTGTTTAATTTCTGCAATTCTTGTATATGATATTCTTTGGTGTGTATTGCATTCTCATCGTGGTTTTGATCACAGAACAAGAAGGGAAAGGGCGACTGAAGTACCTACTGCAGCAGACAGAAGTATTTGCCCACTTTGCAGAAGGAAGCCAGGCTAAAGAGAAGAAGCCACGTGGAAGGTGATTCTTGGTTATGTTTTTTTAAAAGCAATCCTTGGTTATGTTAGTGCCACTATATAGTACTTTACTATGAACACCCATCTTGGATGACCAATAGAAATTGCAGCCACATGTGCACCGATCTAATTTGAAACATCAATGAAAATTGAAAAAAAATTACTCTCATAGCACTACTTCTATTTGCATTTCCCAAACATATGGTTCTGTCCATCCTCATTTCCTGTCTTCCCTAATAACCATCATTAAGTTATAGGTTTGCTGTGTGCCTGTGATATTCCCTGTCAGTAATTGATTTCAGAAACTGGCAAGCTTTGATAATGTAAGAGTTACTTACTTGCTAATTAGCCAAGCAGGCATGTATTACTTACTTGCTAAGAACTTTGATACTATTTGGATCAAAGTTAAATGAGCACATAGATGACAAAAAAAAGTTCAGATTGTAAAATGTTCATTTTGCTGCTAGTGCCCATTTTGAGTAATTGCTTAGAGGGATGATCATGTGTGAGCTGGTGGAGTGATTTGTTTTCTACATAAAGCTCTTTAGTCAGGCTGGTTTTCGTGAAATACACATGAAGCTTCACCAGCTCCTGTGGGTGTGGGATCCATGTGACATGTGACATTGCATCCATGTCCACCTGGGATAATGATTTTGCAGGTACCCTGAGAGGCCCTTGAGTTTGCCGGAATGTCGATTAACTTCCGTTCCGGCAAATTCGGGTACTCCATATGTCCTATTTTCAGTAAAGGTCATGCTGAAATTTTCCGTGAATTTTAGCATGACTTTGCTAAAAATAGGACATATGGGGTACTTGTGACTAATGCATGGGCCGGGGTATCTTAGTAGTTAATTAAGTAGGATCAAGTGCCCCGGCATACTTGTGACTAATGCATGGCTTTTAGGGTGCCTCGGTGTCGATAAAAACCGAAATGATGAAAGGTTAGGCTTTTAGGGTGACTTGGCGTCGAAAAACCCTCAATGATAAAAGCTTAGATTTTAGGATGCCTCGGTGTCGACAAACCCTAAATGATGAGACCATGATCTTGTTCCTTGACAATAACCAACTTTTGACCAAACTTTGTTTCTATTTAGAGAGAAACATGGCCCACAACGATGAGGCCGGGGGTTCGGGCGGCAAGGCATTCTGGGAGTTGTACCAGGAGATGGAGGAACAACCTCACTTGTATGAGGCCGCCGCCTTCCCCACCGATCCTGAGACCACGGATGGTGCCGCCGAGGATGACCACACTGATGCCACCACTGATGGTGACGCCGAGGATGCCACCACTGATGATGGCGGTGCACGCACAGATGGCAGCCAACCGAAGAGGCAACGGAAGGACCGGCGCCCGATCATGCTCCGCACCCTCAATGAGGAAGTTACTGAAGTGGACTCCAACGGGAATCCAACGGCGCCCGAACGAATAGTCAAGGGGTACTCGCTTCAGCTCGGGTGCATTGTCTGGAGCACCGTCTCGATCAACACCGAGAACCTGAGGCATCCTGACCGAGGGAATTTGCGCAACCTCCTCTTCACGAAGCTGCAGGAACGATACAAGTTCCCCGCTGAATTTGAAAACACAAGCCTCAAAGGGAATAAAGTGAACAATGTTGCCCTCACGAAGATGAGCAAGGCCCTGTCTACTTGGAAAAGCAATGTGAAGAGAATGATCGAGAAAGGTGAGAGTTATCAGAAGATCAAGGAGAAAAATCCTTCGATCACCGAAGATGACTACAACGACTTCAAGATCAATTGCTCGAGCACCGCAAGCTCCCAATCAAGTGAGTGGGGGAAACAAATGCGGGAGCTGAACATAGGGGAACACACACTCGGTCCCGGCGGTTACAGAGTGGCGGAGCCTATATGGGACAAGGAGGACGCGGACCGTGCCGAGCAAGGCCTACCGCCCCGCTTCGAGAAATACAGCGGTAACAAGCAGACTAGGAACTATGTCAGGGCCCGGTACAAGGAGGACCCGATAACAAAGGAGCTTACCACGGATCCGAAGACCAGGGCGCTTGAGCTTGTTCTGGTAAGGAATACACCCTCGCGTAATTAGCTCCATATGGTTGCATTCTAATTAATGAAGCCAAATTTCTAAATGGTTCACATTCCTTCCGCAGGCGACTGAAAGCAGTAGCGCGGAGTCGACTAAGAGCAACCCTTGGGACACCACTCTAAATAGGGGGTTGAATGTAATGAAGAACAAGGATAAGCTCAGTAAGCCGACGTCAGCTGGTCGTCTGGCCGGCAAAGGCTTGTCGACAAAATGGGGGTCATACTATACCGCTGGTGTGCGGAAGGAGAAAAAGACCAGCTCGGAAAGCCAGGCGCGAGAGGTTCAAGAACTCAAGGCACAGGTGGCACGGATTCCGGAGATTGTCCAAGAGCAAGTGGAACAATGACTCGGAGCGACGATCACCGCCCTTGTGCCTACCTTGATCTCGGGGTTGAGTGCGTGGATTGCGGGCGGCCAACAGGGGCCGCCCCCGATTCCTAGCTTCACGGCCAGCAACTCGCATAATGCGATGGCGGGGCCATTGGTGCCTCCGGCGGAGGCGGCATTGGTGTCTCCGACGCCGGCACGGGAGCTTAATGCACCCGGGTGTACGCCGGCCGGCACCTCTTCAGCAAGCGGCCCCTCCGTCAACTGCACGCCCGCCGTTGGCGGTGCCTCGACATTAGCCGAGCTCGACGCCATCATCACGGTAACTAATTAAGCCTCTCTCGGCCGAGGACTTCATCTCCTTGCCTTTGACTGGGCATCCCTGACGCCCTACATGTTTTCGCAGGGCGCCGCCGACGTTCCGTGCACTCTCCTCCACTTCGTGAACAACGAGTTGGTCGATGTCGCCAAGGGCAAAATCGTTCAACCGGCCAACCCCTTGTTCCACGGTACCCAGATGCCACCCAACTTGTTTAGGGTTCAACTGGTTCGGGTGCTGCCAGGCTGCGACGACTTGTTACCTCCGATTCGACCCGTCGGGGCTGATGATGAAGACGAGATGACCCTCAGCGCCTGCCTGAGCTGGCCCCTGCTTTGGCCGAAGAGCTAGATTCGTTTGGGGGCGGGGGACACCACCCCAAAGACAACACCGCCAGTCGTGCCGGCGCCAAGTCGGCCCCATGGCAAGACCGCCGTAACGGTGCCGGACATCCCTATGCCACTGGATCCAAACATGCATATGGCACAGGATCAGAACGACGACGACGACGACGATGATACATTTGGCAACGTCGCTCAGTACTTTGCCGAGCATGGGTACGATGGCGACTTCATGGGGCCTCCTTCTCAAGAACCAAACCCAACAAAAGACGTGTGCGATCTAGCTCGTACCGCGGAGAAGCCAAGTTGCAACAGGCGCCGTCTGGCGTTCAGCTCTCAGGAGACGCCTCCAGCTGCCGACTTCACCGAGCCTCAGATAGGCGAGGTGCGAAATATTATCAGCCCCAACACACTCAAGAAGGCGGTCTGTGAGCAGAACTCGGTCCCATTACAGGAGAAGAAGAAGGCACGCAAAAGAAAGACTAAGAAGGGTGCGAGCCAGCCGGCACCGAGTACGATCCGTGCTCAGGACGGGCCACCTTCAACGCAGGATATCTCGAGGAGGGTGCATGTGGCGGGTAGGGCCATGCTACCGACAAATATGCTCAATGCTGCAACCGGTGCTATGCGGAGTCTGCATGACAGTGTTCTTGCTTTGGAGAAGCGGCGTCTCAGGGAGAAGGATGTGGCATACCCGGTTTTCGCGGCCAAGGTGCCAGAGGGCAAGGGCTTTGTGGATAACTCCATCGGGCGTACGATCGTCCTGCGTTTTGATGACATCCATGCTATGTTGAACCTTCATCCGCTGCACTACACCTTCATTCGGCTATTTTCGCTGAGTATGGAGATGCGGATCATTCGCGACAAGACCCCGGACATCGTGATAGTCGACCCCTTCTACATGCGTGCCAAGATCTTGGGCAGCGCTGGGGACCGGCAAGTCGCGAGTTCTTACCTCGAAGGCGTCATTCTGGCAAACCAAGATAAGGATAACTTCCTCGTGCCTTACTTTCCCGAGTAAGTCCTCCCCTCAACCGGCCCGTAACATATGAATTCTTACATTTCAATCGTTTTTCTTTTAACATTCCGTGTTTTCTGCAGTGACACACGTTGCACGCTCATCCTCCTAAGCCCCAAATATTCCATGGCCACGTATTTCGACCCGGACCGTCAGTCGAATGTAGACTACACAAATGTCAAGAAGGTTCTTGATGATGTTCTCCCCAGCTACGCCCAATCTGGAGGCACCTTCACCAGGCCTATTCGTAAGTACGGCAAGCACGTGTTCTCCCACAATACGACGTTCTGCTGCGTCAAGCAGCCACCTGGCGGTCAGAAGGGTGCCTACTACGCCATCCATCACATGCGGGCGATCGTACGGGACCATCATCAACTTCTGCTACCGAGTAAACTCAAAGATTGGGCCGCGAGCGTGTCGGCAATCCAGGACGCGGACCTCCGACAAGAATTCTTTCGCATCCAGTCGGAGTTTGCGGAAATCATCCATCAAGATGTCCTTCGTACCTCGGGGCAGTTCTACCTCAGAAATCAACCGTCCAACAGTGACATCGACACAATGCTACAAATGCAGGATGACAACGCCCGTTCTTTCATGACTCCCACGATAGACGGCGGCTTCATCCATGCTCCGGTCCCTTGAGTCGAGTTGTCTAGTTCTGAAATATCGATTGGCTCATGTTATAATTAAACTTTAATGAACTTGTAGTATGTCTCTTTGGTTTCGAGAGTCGTTCAACTTAGATGTAATCGATGCTATTAATGCCTTGCTTTTCTCTTCCGATCGTTCTGTTGCATACTTATATATTGCTTATGTATTGTCTGTGAATTGGTACTAACGTTTCGTTTGGCTAGTGCATAGCGATGTCGACGTATGTCGTGTACAAGGGTAAGGTTCCCGGAGTCTACGATGACTGGGAGGAGTGTCGGAGACAGGTTCATCGATTCAGCGGTAACAGTTACAAAGGGTACACCACTAGGGCCGAGGCCGAATCTAGATACGCCCGCTATCTAGCGGGAGAGGGGAGGGAGCGTTGGAGGAACCGGATGAAGACGAGTTTCATCGTGATGATGCTCATCGTGATGACCGCAGCTCTCTTCTATGTGATGGTAGTTTAGATGATCGATATCGACTTGTAATGTGAAGACAGACTCGCTACTCGCGGTCTCGAGACTTGTAATATAATGTTCTATCTTTGTTCGGTCTTTTCAATTCGGAGACTAATATGATGAATTGTATTCAAAGACTAATCTTCTATTGTATTTAATGAATCTGTTGTTGATGTGTGCTGTCTATATTTTGTCAAACTATACATTTTGTAACCTGTGCAAAAAACAGAAAATAAAAAAAAACTAATATTCATACTAATGGCACATCACATGACAGTGCGCCATTAGTATGACAGTGCATACTAATGGCGCATCACTGGGCAGTGCGCCATTAGTATGCCGCGGTTACTAATGGCGCATCAAGAGGTGGTGCGCCATTAGTATGCCAAAGCACCTGGGTATACATGGCCCCTGGGAGGCATACTAATGGCGCACCCTGGCCTATACTAATGGCGCACCCGAGGTGCGCCATTAGTATACCAGATACTAATGGCGCACCAGGTGGTGCGCCATTAGTAAAAATTACTAATGGCGTGCTATTAATGGCGCACCACAGATGCGCCACTAATAGCCATACTAGGTGCGCCATTAGTAGGGGTTTTTCTAGTAGTGTGGAAGGGTTATCAGAACCACCGGAGAAGTAATGGGCCTTATTGGGTGTGACGCCCTCGATTCAATCGTACACTAATCATACACGCAAATGTGTACGATCAAGATCAAGGACTCACGGGAAGATATCACAACACAACTCTAGACACAAATCAAAATAATACAAGCTTTATATTACAAGCTAGAGGGCTCGAATACATAAGCTCGAGTACACAAGAGTCAGCGAAAGCAACAATATCTGAGTACAGACATAAGTTAAACAAGTTTGCCTTAAGAAGGCTAGCACAAAATCAACAACGATCGAAAAGGCAAGGCCTCCTGCCTGGGAGCCTCCTAACTACTCCAAGTCGTCAGCGGCCTTCACGTAGTAGTAGGGACCCTCGGGGTAGAAGTATTCATCAGTGGTGTCGTCTGGCTCCTGGGATCCGACATCTGGTCGCAACAATCGGGTATGGGGGAAAAGAGGTAGCAAAGCAACCGTGAGTACTCATCCAAAGTACTCGCAAGACTTACATTAGATCTAAACTAAGTATGCATCTGTATCTAAGGAATGGGTTGTATCTATGGACTAAACTGCAGAATGCCAAAAGGGAAGGGGAAAACCTAGCCTATCGAAGACTAGCATCTTCTGGAAACCACCATCTTGCAGCAATAGGAGGGAGTAGAGTAGCATAAAGTAAAGTAGTAGAAGTCCTATCAACCTCGGCTAGAGATCCATTCTCGACTCCCTGCAAGAAAGCAATCCCATAGCCATACTATCCAGTTATCATCTCATATCCAAGTCTCATCTCCACGTATCATCTCAATTATCCAGTTCTAGTTGTATCGATCGGGATACAACTCCAAGTGTCCGTTATCGTAGGACAGGCTATCGATAGATGTTTTCTTCCCTGCAGGGGTGCACCAACTTACCCACCACGCTCGATTAACTCCGGTCGGACACACTTTCCTGGGTCATGCTTGGCCTCGGCCAAACAATACGCCGCAACCCGACCTAGGCTTAAATAGAGAGGCCAACACGCCGGACTAAACCTATGCCCCCAGGGGTCATGGGCCATCTCCCCGGGAACTCCTGCACGTTGCGAACGCGGCCGGTGAGCAGACCTAGCTACCTCCTTCAACAAGGCAGGAGCTTACGCAGTCCAACCCTGCGCGCGCCGCTCAGTCGCTGACGTCTATTAAGCTTCGGTTGATGCATACGACGCAGAACGCCCATACTATGCCCACGTGATGGTTAATGCTATCAGGACAAAGGCCCCTCGGATCAAATATCCAAATCGTAGTGGATTAGGAGCACGCGGTAACGAGCAGAGACTCGCGATCGATGTGACCCCGTCGCCCCGTCTCGAGTACTTGCGGCAAGGGCTAAGAATGCCCGGCCACGCCTCGTAAGTATCTCACGGGCACCTTCTAGGTCAACCCGACTCCACATCACTCGCTATTAAGCTCGCGCGGGTACCCCTCAGGGTCAACCCGTCTTTAGTAACATGGTTCAGTGTAAAGTCATAGTAACCATAGTAACTGTGTGTCTAACACCAAA
The DNA here is from genome assembly GCF_002162155.2 of Triticum dicoccoides. Lineage (NCBI taxonomy): Eukaryota > Viridiplantae > Streptophyta > Magnoliopsida > Poales > Poaceae > Triticum > Triticum dicoccoides. The sequence goes on from NC_041388.1 coordinate 17,839,659, forward strand.
CGGAAAACCTGAGGAATCACCCCCGGTGAATTCCACTCGATGTTGTCATCAAGGTGAACGTAAGAGGATCCACCCTCGAGGTTCACATTTGATGGGTTGCATGACAGAGCCGTAACGGAAGTGATTAAGGAGGAAATCACCCTCGATGACCTCGACCGTATAGCTACACTACGGAGATCTCATCGGGAGTGAGGTAAGAGGTTCCACCCTCGGCACTCGATGGTAACTCTGCAGAGTCGTACAACTAGGGGGGTGATGTGCGGTGTCGGGGCCTGGACGTCGATCACGTTGATCGAGTCATCAAACATAAAGCGAGGCAACTGGGACAAGGTGGGGGTCACTGATGGATCACTAACCAACCTATACTAAGCAGTTTAGGATAAGCAGTTAAGGTATGAAAACAGGTAACAAAACAGGCTATGCATCAGAGTAGGATCATACAGAAAGCAGTAGCAGTTCTAATGCAAGCATGAGAGGGAAAGAAATGGGCGATATCAGAATGCTCAAGGAGGGTTTGCTTGCCTGGTTGCTCAGACAAGAAGGAGGGGTCGTCGGTGACGTAGACGATCACGGCGGCATCATCGGCCTCGGGGTCTACCGGAGAGAAGAGGGGGAAGAAATAGTAAATGCAGAGCAAACAATGCATCACAACGCATAACATGACGAAAGGCAGAGCTAGGGTTGCCCTAATGTAGTACTACACGAGATAGGAGAAGGGGAAATTCAACCGGAAATGTATTCCCGGTTCTGGACCTGTATCAGACAGATGACTGGAGGGGGAATGTTCCATGTTCAGCATTCTAGGGGCATGTTACAGATGAATGGACCGTGTATTCGGATTTGTCTCGTTTTTCTGGGCGTTTTTCATATATAAACTTTTACAATGCGAGCTACGGTTTAAAAGTTACAGAATTTCGAAGTTTAAACCAAATTCTGAATTATTTTAAAAGTAGAAAAGGTTTATTGCGTCAGTAGTGACGTCGGCACTGCGTCAGCTCTGCTGACCAGTCAAACTGACAGGTGGGACCCACCTGTCAGCCTCTCTGTCTAACAGAGGCTTAACTAAACTAACAGGGTTAGTTAGGGGGCGTGGGCCCCACCAGTCAGTGACTAGTTAGTACTAATTAACTAACTAATTTAACTAACGTTTTAATTAAATCATTTTATTTATTTTTAAAAAACGCTTTACTCACGGGACCCACATGTCAGCGAGCCAGAGCTGCCACGTGGGCAGTTGACTTGGTCAACTGGGCCCACGGGGCCCAGCAGTCAGCGGCCCAACGCGTGGGGCCCACGGCCACGCTGGCGCCACGTCGGACGCATCGCCGGAGCTGCTCCGGCGACCCAAAGCACGGCAGCGCGCGGCGGAGTAGCCCGGTAAGGCGCTAGATGGCACCATTTGCCGCGCGGTTGGCTGCGTTCGGACGAGTCCTCGCCCGCGAGTCGAATGGTGGTGCTGGCTTCGCCGGAGTTGGCCGGGAACGACGCCGGCGATGAGTGGACGCGGTGGTGCCATTAGGGAGTGCGTCGGGAAAAGCCTACGGGCGGTTCAAATGAGCGCTGTGACGCGCGTTCGAACAAGGGGAGCTGCACGCATCCAACATCGGCGGTCCCGCGTGCTGGGAGGGCCTAGAGCCACGGTAGCGCTGATCGGAGCGGCACCGGAGTTCGGGCATCGATGGAGTGTAGTGTCCAGGGCACGCCAAGGGTGGCGGAGGGGCGCGTTGAGCAGCTAGGAGCTCCAGGAGCTCGGTGGTGGCGTTAGCGCGGCGCGAGGGGCATCAGGTTGACGGCAATGAGCTCAACGGCGGAGCTCGGCTCGGCCATGGCGGGTCCAGCCGCTCTGGGCGCATACGGGAGCAAAAGAGAGGGGGAGGAGCGTAGCTCATAGTGAGCCTGCAGATGTGCATCGGTGGGCTCGGGGAAGGCGCGAGGTGGCCGAATTCAACGCCGGCGTTCGTCGGAGCGGAGGAGGAAGAAGAGGTAGTCGCGCTCGTTGTGGGGGCTCCTGGCTTGGCCCGGTGGTCGAGGGAGACGTCGCGGGGCACGACGGTGCTCGGGGACTCGTCGGAGAGGGACGGGGACAGTGGTGGCCGCTGGCCACGTCGGAGCAAGGTGGACGACGACGGGCGCGTTCGGGCGTGGATGGGGAACCAGGGGAGAGGAAGCGAGTGGGGGCTCTGGTGGGGAGAGGGAGAGGCAGAGAGAGCAAGTGGGCGAGTAGGGAGGGAGCCCGAGGCGTCGGGGGGTCTTATCCCTCTCTCGCCGGCGACGGCGAGTGGGTTCGGCGGGGATACGCCCCTGTTCCAACCCTAGTCGGGGGAACAGGGAAAGGGACGGGAAGGGAGGGTCTGGGCTGGCTCGGGTGGGCAATGGTGGGCCGGCCCAGGTGGGATTGGCCCCAGTGGGGCATGGGCACTTCCCTCTCTCTCCTTTCCTTTTCCCTTTTCCTTTTTCTTTTCTTTTTTTTTGCTTTTCTGTTTTAGCTATTTTAGGCCACCTTCACATTTTAAAAAAAGGTTGGTTCACCACCAATATTACCAGAAGAATACTTCCCACATGATGAAGATTTTAGTTTTCATGTTTGAGCATTTTGAATTCCACATAAAATTTGAATTTGAATTCAACTAGAATTTGAAAGAGAGAGGAGACAAAGATGATCAAGCACTTGTTTAGCAAAATAATTAACTGAACCCCAGGGGTTACTGTAGCATCATTACACCGGGGTGTTACATTGGGCCTAGGGGAGAGAGAGAGGGGCTGCCAAGGGCTGGCCGCACCCCCAAACCCCATGGGCCTAGTCCAAATTGGACTAGGGGGAGGGGCGGCGCCCCTCCTTCCTTCTCTTCCCCCCTCCTTCCTTCTTCTCCTAGTAGGACTAGAAAAAGGGGGAGGCCTACTCCTAGTAGGAGGAGGATTCCTTCCCCCTTGGCGTGCCTATGTGGGCCGGCCGGCCTCCCCCTCCCTCCTTTATATATGTGGGGAGGGGGCACCCTAGAACACATATAAGTTGATCTTAACCGTGTGCGGTGCCCTCTTCACAGATTTCCACCTCGGTCATATCGTTGTAGTGCTTAGGCGAAGCCCTGCGTCGGTAACTTCATCATCACCGTCAACACGCCGTCGTGCTAACGAAACTCTCCCTCGGCCTCAGCTGGATCTAGAGTTCGAGGGACATCACCGAGCTAGACGTGTGTAGATCGCGGAGGTGTCGTGCATTCGGCACTTGATCGGTTGGATCGCGAAGACGTTCGACTACATCAATCGCGTTACTTAACGCTTTCGGTCTACGAGGGTACGTAGACATACTCTTCCCCTCTTGTTGCTATGCATCTCCTAGATAGATCTTGCGTGATCGTAGGAAAAAATTTGAAATACTGCGTTCCCCAACACTTAATACCTTTGTTGAGTTACTAATATGCAAAAAATTAAAGATGTAGATAATGATATTGTTAAATTGAAACTTTTTCCATTTTTTCTAAGAGATAGAGCCAAGGTGTAATGCCCCTATAATTGAGCTACAATGATCTCCCCCTAATGATTTCCATGTCATCATGTTTTGCGGTAATGAATGCCACTTGTCTCAAACCAAACTCAAATTCAAATTCTAATTGTAAGTCAAATTATTATAGTTAAAAACAATAAAAATTGTTGGTGTTATTGTAAATATTGCCTAATTAATTGTCATGATGGAACCAACGTCAATGAACTATTAAAATGCCCTTAACATCATTAAACAGAACCAACAACATTAAATTGAGCAATGTCAAAATAAACAAATATTTTAACATTTCAGAATGACTTGAAACTCTAACATTGTTTCGCAAGCATTGCTAGGTTGAAGGATTGAAAATCCCTAAACCCCATGCCACCTTCACTTTTCAAATACCATAACTTCCACCAATATATCTAATGCATTTTTTTTGTTTTCCTCACCGTCTTCACACTAAAACTGTTGAATTCAATGGGTGATTTCCTTGCAAATTCTCACTGGTAAGCTGAAAATTAGAATGTAAAAAGTTGGAATAGCATGAGCCACATATTTTAATAAGATCTCCGTACCAGCCATGAACATCCCGTGAGTGTTTCTTTCATTCCTTCACAAAAGTATCTTTTCTTTTATTCTTTCACAGAAGTGTCTGAAGTAATCACTCATGCCTGCTCCCAACATAGAAGGGAGACCGAGACAGTGCCTCCATGTCAATGTGTAAGGGTTGACATATTTCAGTCCTAGAAGTAGCCGGTGTATTAGGACTGAAAAATATGCTAGACTTTGATAAACTCGTCATTTGTTCTGAGCTCCGACAATATGATTTTGGAACTTGTGGTAAGGAAGCTGCATTTAACACAAGAACAACCTGGTTTGAGGAGGAAAAGAAAGGAGCATGTGGAAAACCAAGGGAGAGATAGAAACGGCGAAAGCCAACGGTCAAGATGTGGCGGGGGGACGCATCCAACGGTTGAAGTCCCAACACGATGCAAACCGACGTTACCAAGGTGCAGCGTAGAGTTTGTTTGCTTTAGAAAGGAAAAGAAAAGGCGAAGGCCACGGAACACACACAAGACGCATCGTTTCTTCCCCCTTCTCCTCTCGCACCCGCAGCAAACCCTCGTCGCCGTCGCCGGAGGCGCCACCAGCCACTCATGTATCCGCAGGTCATCGGCGACCCTGGTCTCCCAAGGTGCCGCCCCCTACCCAAGTACCCACCATCCATCGGCAACATCCCCTACGTCTATGTTCCCGAGGAAGGAACCACGATAAGCGATTTCGTCCCGCCCGGGAGCGTCGTGGAATTCTCCCCCCACCAGCCTCCACCGCCGCCAGGGTATGAGCACCGCTGTCGCTTCCTTTGTTGTTTCTTCTACTGACGGATAGATAGATAGATAGATAGATAGATAGATAGATAGATAGATAGATAGATAGGGGCATGGTGGAAATCGAGTTGGTTTGTGTATCGATCTATGATGCTCCTGCATCAATCCTTTCCCTTGGGTTATGTATATATGATCTAACTGTAGATCAGCCACATTATTAACATAAAGTAGCTTGCTTGCTTGACCTGACTGCTGGAACTTGATCCGTTGGTTCTTCTTCCTCAAAATCAACTTTTTTTACTCTAAGTAGCAGGTGTTCAGCTGTTGAACAAACAAAGAGCAATGAAAAAGGGGAAATCTGATAGTGTCAACAACACATCGCCTGTACAAAAAAAGATTTAAGAATACTCATGAAAAGACTCCATCATCAGGAGGCTAAAATTAGCACTCACTAATTCCCAGACAGTAGTAGCAAGCAGCTGTAGCACTTTGATTTCCTAAAATCCTATTTTCTCTCATTAATTCAATTTGCCATGCAGTTAGAGCCGCACAAGCCAACTCCCACCTCTTTGCACTTTTGTTGCCATAATTGTTGATCTTCTTATACACTAGGCAGGGACATCTTCTTATACACCAGGCAGGGACACAGACATCCTCACAATAAAAAGAAAAATGAAAAAAGTGTCTGTTGAAGAAGTTTATTTCTTATCTAATATCATAACTGCTTCATGTTAGTCATGTCCATTGGTTGGGCATCGGAATGAACTGGACAATCTGTATAGTGTATTCTGAATTTTTGCTTTTCGTAGGACTGAGTTTCCTCCTTTGGGTTTATTAATCATAAACCTACTATAGACTGAGTGTAATATTTTAGTCCATAAATTTAATTACATATTTTCTAACACCAAAAGAATAAATGAAAAGCTTTCTTGTTCCACATCAACTTGCCATAGCACCATGCAAATGTTGATTATTTCATTCATCTCCTAAAATATATGATAAGACAAACTATACAGTTCTACTCATCAGCATGCTTATTCTGTTTCAGGTATGTGCAGAAGGAGCATGTGCCCCCTAACACATCGGTAGTGGCGCAACAGGATGTCTCGTCCTCTAACCTGATATGCCTGGCTTTGCAACATGCGGGGAATCGCCTATCGCTGCCTCTTACTAATCACCCTCTCTGCACCAACCATGGTGCCCTCAGTAGATACCACCATGGCCCTGCCCTTCCCATCCTGCCTGGCGACATTCCCAGTACCCTCAGAGGCCACTAGGGCGCCGTCTTATCCCACCTCTAGGCCACCTTTCCTGTGCCGGAAACAATGTGAGTGGGGTATAGACTTCTATATCAGGATCGACAATGCGAGATACTAATATGCTTCTCCTCATGTTGGTGGGCTATTTCAGAACCTACAGGAAGCAGACCATGCTATCGAGCACTATCTTCATGCTCGTCAGGATCCAAAATTGTAAATTTTCTCACCTTCCTTCTTGACTTCCAGTCCTCCGCTTTTGTTTTTGTCCATTACAAACCATTATAAGCTATTTCTTTTTGTTCCCTGTTGAAAGAGCACATCTCAAACTAACTCACTATAAGCATATATATATATGTCTACATGCTAAATACAATTTATACGAAACTTTTTTACTTATTTAAAAACTATATTCTATGATACTACAACCTTAAGAAATATATTTTTCTGTTACTTTCTAAGCATAGATAACTACATAGCGATGCTGCTAAATGTTAATTATATTGTTATTTGATATAGAATTATAATGTCTATCACTGAATTATTTGGATTGCTCAAAATTAGAAAATCTATGTTGTAACAAAGTCATCCATGCATTAGCCTGTGATAATTGTATACATTTTGCAATGTAATTTTTATTTTGTGATTGTGTTCGTGATATTTTATATTGTCAAATATCATGGTATATATCTCTTTATCGTATGATTTCACAAATATCTTGATGGTGGTTTCTAGTGTATAGTTAAACAAAAATTACTCCTATAAAGGATGCTAGTGTACCCGCCTTCATGGGCGCCTCGTCGACGGAATGAGCCTCTTGGCCGTCTCGGTCGTGTGGTGGCTTGGTGCAGTTGCCTTGCATGGACTTTCTTGTGAACCACTCTAAAAATGTGTTTAGGGCATAACCTTAATTAACCTAATTAATAGCTATGGTGTATTTTGGAAAATGCTAACACACAATATATCTTATATATATAGTATGTTAGGAGGGCCTCTATATATATATATATATATATATATATATATATATATATATATATATATTAATCGCAGGGAGTATGGCTGATAAGTTTCAATGAACATATAGGAGTGTAAAATAATGCCTAGGTATGAATTTTGTTGAAAATTAGGCTCTTTAATGTCAGATCAGTCATAAAAACCGTGCTAAAAGTATTGTATGCATGCTTCTTAATGCACTACTGATATTAATTTCTGCTAGACCTCAGTGTGCGCCTCTTTGGCATGGCCGGGCTCAATTCAGATGCTGTTGGGCCGTGCTAACGGATATTTTCGTGGACACGTCAATTATCTCTCCCATTGCAATGCACGGGAATATGTTCTATAATAATAATTCATTTATAAGAACATATATTATTTTCACTAGCCACAATTATACTTGCTTGTAAATGATAACCCCATTCCGCGATGCATTATTTCAGATTTTAAAATTGATGAGTTGCTCCAGTCGACAGAAAAGTTTGTAAAAGTTTGTAGGAAGAACGTGTCGGTGTGGATCGTACGAGTCTCTCGAACCGTCGATGAACGATCCCTTGTACCGCCCACAAACCGAAGATCGAAAGCACGGCCTCTCTACTTGGTTGTGAGCGTGCAACCTTAACGATTCGGCAACTCTGCGCTGTCCAGAGCTAATCGTCGCTCGAGAATTAGAGGGATAAGATTAGAACCACATAGGGCTTTTAATTATGAGGATAAGAGGATTAGATTAGAACTAATTAGTTAACTGGGACCAATTAGAACTAAAATTAGAACTCGAAGAACTAGAGGAAGCTCCAAAACTTGTATATCAAAAGAGCACAAATCCTCATGTATATATAGGTTAGAGGGATGAGAGAGGCTGATATGTCTCCAATGTATTTATAATTTTTCATTGTATAATGCTATTATAGTATCAATCTTGGATGTTTATTATGCAATTATATATCATTTTTTGGGACTCACATATTAACCTTGTACCTAGTGTCAATTGCTGTTTTTTTGCTTGTTTTTGCCTTTTCAGAAAATCTGTACCAAATGGAGTCCAAACGCTATGAAACTTTTTGACGATTTATCCTAGACCAGAAGGGAACCTAGAAGCTTCGGGAAGACCTAAAGAGTCACGAGGGAGCGACAAGGCTGCCAGGGGCACCCCTAGGCTTGTGGGCCCCTCGTGGCACATATTGAACTAATTCTAGCTCTATAAATTCCCAAATATTCCAATACATCAGAGAGCCACCCGAAACACCTTTTCCGCCGCCGCAAGCCTCTATTCTTCCATGATCCCTTCTGGAGTCCTTCTTCGGTACTCTGCCGGAGGGAGAATCGATCACGAAGGGCTTCTACGTCAATCTTGCTGCCCTTCCGATGGTGCGTGCATATTTTACCACAGACTTATGGGTCCACAGCTAGTAGCTAGATGACTTCTTTTCTCTCTTTGATCTTCAATACAAGGTTCTCCTCGATGTTCTTGGAGATGTACACTAGTAGACGATCGGGCATTAGTTACGGTTGGGAAAGGCCTTTAGTCCCGGGTCACCAACCTGGACTAACAAATCGGGACTAAAGGCCCCCACCCTTCAGTCCTGGTTTGCCACCACCCAGGACTAAATCCCATCCACGTGGCCAGTGCTACCTCTTGAGCTTGCGTTGGTTTTTCCCTTGAAGAGGAAAGAGTGATGTAGCAAAGTAGAGTAAGTATTTCCCTCGGTTTTGAGAACCAAGATATCAATCTAGTAGGAGACAACGCACAAGTCACCGAATACTTGCACAAACAAACAACAACTTGCACCCAACGTGATAAAGGGGTTGTCAATCCCTTCACGGTTACTTGCAAAAGTGAGATCTGATAGAGATAGATAAACGGTAAAGTAAATATTTTTGGTATTTTTGGTTTATAGATCAGAAAATAAAAGATTGCGAAGAAAGTAAATTGGAAACTAGAATTGTAGATCGGAAACTTGTATGATGGAAAATAGACCCAGGGGCCATAGGTTTCACTAGAGGCTTCTCTCAAGATAGAAAATATTACGGTGGGTGACCAAATTACTGCCGAGCAATTGATAGAAAAGTGCAAAGTTATGACGATATCTAAGGCAATGATCATGAATATAGGCATCATGTTCGTGTTAAGTAGACTAATATCTAAGAAAATGTGTTCAGTGGATAGTGGATCTACTAACACAATACTTAGGGAGATGAAGTATTTTCAGACACTCAAAAAAAGTAATGGAAGTTTCATGGCAATTGCTAGTCGATACACCATAATTGTTGGTTCTAGCCAAGCCACAATTACACTCCCTATGGGTACTAAATTAATAATTTCGGATGCTCTATTGTATCTTGATTCGACTCATACCTTGCTGAGTTTTAAGGATATCTGCAAAAATGGTTTCCATGTGGAAACTAATGAAGAGAGTGGGGTTGAATGCCTACTCATAACTCAGCAAAAGGGATTTCGAAAAGAAGTCCTTGAGAATTTTCCTTCTCTATCTTCTGTGTTGTATTATACATACATTAAACTAGAGACACATATGGCGTATAAGATAGTTTTTCGGGATCTTGATAAGTTCAAGATTTGGCATGGTCACCTAGGTCATCCTGGTATTGGGATGATGAGAAAAATTATTGATGGTTCTGTTGGACACAACATAATGGATAGAAAGTTCACAAAATCATCGGATTTTGTATGCACGACATGTGCAACTGGGAAATTGATCACAAGGCCATCTTATGTGAAATTAAAGGATGAGCCACTTGATTTCCTTGAACACATTCAATGAGATATTTATGGTGCCGCCCTAAGCCATGGTGCACGCAGTATAGCCAGGATCTCAAGGAGCATTTGGCAGCGGAGAAGCAAATCGCGGCCGCACGCGCGGATGAGGTCGTGATGGCTGCCATTCGTGCCGACCCCCAGATCTTGGAGGAGCACCTAGCCATCGAGGCCACCGTCGACACCTCGCGCGCCGACGCCGCGACGCGGTTGGCTGCTTTGAACGACAGTTCGTGATGTTTTCTCGAGGCCATCGTCGGTGCCTTCGACAAAGACTACGAGGTGTTTTCTCAGCATGCACGTGCTTACCTCATCTCGAGAGCCAGCGGGTTGGTTCCCGGAGCGGCTCAGGCAACTCACCACTACGACGAGGGCACCCACGAAGTGGAGGCATCGCCCTCTTCCATGTCCAAGGAGCCAATCGTCATCGATATCTCTGACAATGAGGAGTAGCTTGTCTTATTAGCTCACTATAAGGACTCATATTCAGTTTGTTAGCTACTGCCTTTCCTTAAGAAATTCTAGTGAATTGTGCTATCTACTTTTATCATGCAATCTTCTGCTTTAGAGTATATGTTATATATGTCATGCAATGTGGTGTTCAGTTAACCGTTTGGTTCAATTCTGCAAATGTGATGTTCAATTCTTCAGGGTGCAATTTTCCAAGTTGTCCAGCATGCTTGGTTTGCTTAACTATCCGATCTTCTGTTAGGAGTATGTTATATTGTGCAATGTGGTGCTCAGTTAACGTTTGGTTCATTTATTGTGGTGTCTAGTTAACTGTTTGGTTCAATTCTGCAATGCGATGTTGAATTATTGTGGGTGCATTCTGTTATTGTATACCATGTGAGAAATAAATCGAATTTGGCTATACTAAATACATGAGAAACAAATACAATTGCTATAATTCCAAGTTGTTAAGCATGCTTGATTTGGTTAACTGTCTGATTTTCTATTAGGAGTATGTTATATTGTGCAATGTGGTGTTCAGTTAAAGTTTGGTTCATTTGTTGTGGTGTTTAGTTAACTGCACGTGCATGGCCCGCTATCTAATAGCACATTATTGTGCACTTGCAGGAACCATTCTAATATTTAGGTTTTTAACAATTTGGTCTTGCACATGTAGGTCCTGCTGTCAGAGGTATTGACCCACTATTCGACCCTTTTTGCATATGGGGAAATGAGTTGTCCATGAATATCAATCAAGTCAAGAAACTCAGAAAGATTGTTAGGATAATGAAATTAGCGACAAAAAACAACAAGATCTTTGTCTCCACAATGAGGAATACATCAGTTCACTACAAGATGGTACTAACTATTATACCTTGCCTTTTTTATTCCTATGCCCCATTTCCAATATAGAGAAGAAATTTATGCACATTCTTGTTTTCAGGCCTTTCCAAAGTAGTTCACTGATGATTACCTCTCAAACCACCTCTATGGTCAGGAGGCGGGGAAGGTTTTCATACAACACACATGGTTCAATATTGAAGTGTTTATGAAGACACTACTAGGAAAAAGGCTATAGATGATATGGTCACTAATGGCGCACCAGACATGTGGTGCGTCATTAGTGCGTCATTAGTATCTACTAATGGCGCACCACATCCACGGTGCGCCATTAGTAACAAAAAAAATTCATTTTTTTCAAAACTAGTAATGGCGCACCAGTGGATAGTGCGCCATTACTAGTTAAACCAGTAATGGCGCACCACATCCACGGTGCGCCACTAGTAAAAAAATTTCAAATTTTTTTTTTCAAATTTTTTTATTTATTTTTTCAAAACTAGTAATGGCGCACCGGTGGAAACTAGTAATGGCGCACTGTCAACTAGTGCGCCATTACTAAGTTTTTTTCAAAAAAAATTCAGAATTTGTTTTATATCTTTTTCAAAACTAGTAATGGCGCACCGTGGCTGTGGTGCGCCATTACTAACTTGGCCCAAAACTTCCACCGAATGCACCCCCCCCCCCGTGGACCGCCTTTTCATTTAAAAAAAATAAAAGAAATTGATGGAAATGTCAAAAAGAAAATAAGTTTCCCATGTGATATGTGGTCCAGTTGTTGAGAAAATTTATAAATATGAATTTCGACTTTATTTGCAAAATCTCTCTGGAATTGTAAAATGGGCAACTTTTACATACGAACTCAGATTAAAAAGTTTTCTATATGAAAAGCATCTACTCGAAAAGTTACATCCAAATTTTAAACATTTTCAAAATCCCCAAAAACCTAACAGAAAAAAGTTATGGGGTTTTTAAGATTCGGAGGCAAAAAATTTCAAAAAAATTTAAACTTACTAGTGGCGCACTGTATGCTAGGTGCGCCACTAGTAACAGAAAAAAATTAGTTTCAAAAAAAATTGAATTATTTTTCAAAATATGATACGTAATATGACCGGGATGTTTGAAATATTTTTTCAAAATTTCATCATACTCATGAACTAAGTCCTAGACATCAGCAAGGTTTAATAGGATTGATATGATAGATATATCAACAAGTGCTTGTGAAGTGAGGTGGTGCTGGGGTTGGATAGAACTACGAAGTTAAGCGTGCTCGGGTTGGAGTAGTGTGAGGATGGGTGACCTTCGGGGAAGTTTGACCACAGAGTACGATTTGACCTGAGATTAAGCATATTAACCCGAGATTAAGAAAAAAAATAAAAAAATTAAAAAAATTGAAAACAATTGCTACTAATGGCGTGCGCCATTAGTATACCAGATACTAATGGCGCACCGGTGGTGCCCCATTAGTAAAAAAATCTAATGGCATGGTGCTAGTGGCGCACCTGTAGTGCGCCATTAGTGGCCTAAAGTTGCAAAGACCTTCAACATGAATGAAGGATCAATATTCGCCTTCCGCTTCAGCAGTTTTCCAGATGAGATGTATCTGTCTATATACCGTCTATGATGCTAATTTCAAAAGGTTCTACATGTTGCATGAGAAACTTAGTGCTGGTGCAGTTGTGTAATGGGGTAGCTGAGTGCTGAAGTTATATCATGTTGAACTCTGATGTATTTCAATTATAAAATTTTGCTTCCTTAATATGGAAATGAAATATATTATGTGCTTAATATGAATGTAAATTAGATTAATAAAATGGATTATTAATGATAGGGCAATTAGCCTGCTAATTGGGTTTTGCTATTGCAAACGGTTATTGAAAAATACCGTGGGCGATGACCTCAGGCAATGCACACAATTTCAAGGAATAAACCATGTTGGATCAATGAACAATCACACAAGACTTTCTCTTGAAAACTCTTTGCGTTAGCCCACCTTGCGCAAACGTTTATCACATAGAAATTGTGTGTGATGGACAACTTTTGTCACACAGTTTCTTGTACGGACCATGTGTGATGCATTCAATAACGCAAACGATAAAATTGTTAATATCGTCTCCAATGGCAACGCTATCACAAACGATTTGACGGGAAAAATTGTGTGTGATGTAACTATGAACGGAAATGTTTTCCTTAGAGTGACTGTGTGGGATGTACATACGAACGAAAACGTTTAGCGGGGACTGACTGTATGGGATGTACTTGCGACCAGAAACAATTTCGCCAGTATAATTGTATTTTTTTTAGCTTTACTGTACATATTTCCGTATTTGAGCGCTCGCGGTCACACACGAATTCATTTTGCCGAGCGTGTGTGCCAGGAGGGCATATCCCCGATGGTTTCTGGGTCGTGTGGGAAGGACCCCTCTATCGACATCACTCACTAGGCGGCGGTTCGTCGTGGAAAAGGATTAAAAACTGTTTGTATAGAACTGACGCGTACCAGTGGTAGTCTGGTTTAACCTGGAGTGTTTCATTGTTGATAACACGACTGGGAAGAATGTTTATGAGGTGAATTACAATGAGAAACACCTCATTCCAAAACTTAAGAGGCATAGATGCACCAGCCAAAAGAGCAAGACCAACTTCTACGATGTGTCTGTGTTTGCGCTCAGCAGACCCGTTTTGCTGGTGAGCATTAGGACAAGAAACATGGTGAGAGATGCCAAGTTCTTAAAAAAAGGTATTTAATTTTTCATACTCACCTCCCTAATCTGATTGGAGGGCTATGATTTTGCTATCAAACTTGCGTTCAACGAGAGCTTGGAAATTGCGAAAAACTTGGAATACATCGGATCGCTTCTTGAGAAGATAGATTCATGAGTACTTGCTATAGTCATCAATAAAACTCACGTAATATGTATGCCTACCAACAAAAGAGGGTGCAGGTCCCCAAACATCAGAAAAAATGAGTTGCAATGGCTTGGTAGAAATACTAGTAGACACGGGATAAAGTAATTGATGACTCTTAGCTTTCTGACATGAATCACAAATTGTTTCAATATCACGCTCCCGAACATAAGGGAGCTTATTTTTTCTAAGCAATTTCTCAACTAATGAGAAGGATGCATGGCCTAAATGATCATGCCACCGTGTAGGCGATAGTTTGGTGGCACTAAAAATTTGTTTATTGAATCTTCTAATCTCCAGGATCAAAGGGTAAAGCCCACGAACGCATCTACCTCGATACAGCACATTCTTTGTTGCATGATCCTTGGTCAAAAAGAAGAAAGGGAGAAACTCAAGAAAAACATGGTTATCAATGGCAATACGATGAATAAAGAGAAGATCCTTTGAAGCACTAGGGACATGCAAAACAAATTGAAGATGGATTTTTCTATGAGGAGTTTTAATAACTCTGTGACCGATGTGACTGATCTTCATACCTTCTCCATTAGCAGTGTGGATGTGACCTTGCCCGCGGTATTTTTCCCACATGGTCACCTTCTCGAGCTCACCGGTGATATGGTTCGTGGCACCATTGTCCACATACCAGTTTGTGTCCACGCCGTATGAGCCATTAGCTGCGCCCGCCACCTTCTCGTCTTGAGATGATTCATGATCACCATCAAAACGATACCAGCAATCCTTAGCCGAGTGGCCAGGCTTGCCACAGATTTGGCATCGGATGGCATCGAGTCACTTTTTGGAGTTGGAGCGTCGGCCCCTGTTGTAGTAGGAGGGCCGACCGCCGCCGCCGTTGTTGCTGCTGTTCCCGCGAGCATCACCGCGGGTGTTGGTGTTGTTGTTGCCGCCGCCAGTGCCTTTTCCCTTGTCACGCGGTATCCCTCGATGGCATGAGCCACCATTGCGGATATGCATGGCGGCGTTGGCGGACAATCTGAAACCGCCGCCGGAGTTCGCTCCCTGGAACAAGGCCACCCTTTGATCGAAATTACTTATCTGATCAAAGAGTTCGTCAAGGGTGACTGGTTGAGTGCGGGCGTCGAGGGCGGAGACGAGAGGCTGGTGCTCCATGTCGAGGCCGACGAGGATGTGGGAGATGAGCTCGTCTTCCTGGAGCGGCTTGACCGCTGCGACCAGCTCGTCGGGGAGGGAGCGTATATGCGCGAAGTATTCCGAGATAGACTAAGTCCCCTTCTGCGTATTAGTGAGCGCGACACGGATGTTGTTGATGCGTGACGGCGATTGTGACGAGAACATGTTCGCCACTACCGTCCACAGCTCCTAAGCATGGGCGATCGTCACCTGCACGAGCACCTCCTTGGAAAGATTATTTAGAAGGTAGCCAAGTACCTGTTGATCTTCCCGGAACCAGATGGGATGAAGGGGATTGGATGTGGTCTCCTCCTTCCCGTCTTTGTCCTTGGTGACGACGACCCTGGCCGGCTCCGGTATGTTGCCATCAACATAGCCGAAGGAGCCTGCGCCGCGAAGTTGTGGCATGATATGTGTCCGCCAGAGGATGAAGTTGGTGCGGGTGAGTTTCTCGGTAATCTGGCCAGAGAGGGCAGTGTTGGAGGAGAAGGATGAAGCCATGGCGAAAGGCTAGTGGTGGCTAGATAAAATTGAAGAGTTAGGCTATATATACCATGTGAGAATTAGGGTTGAAACGTCGTGCCCCTTCCTGGGCGACGGCTACGAGTTTATAGCACAGGGGCGCGACTCCCTGATCGTGTACATCGGTTCAAATTACATCTTGCAAAACAAGGGATAAGCTAGGGAAAGATATTCAAGTTATAGAGATAGATAGGAATCCTAACAACCTAGCTAGCTACCTTCGGTGCAAGACTTGATCGACCGTGCGTGGGTGCGTGACCTCCTATCACGTGTGTTTAACAGTTGAGACCGAGCCATTTAGCACTTAGTAGAATCCTACTACATGTCCCGCTGGGTATCCATCCACCTAGTTGGCATAAATACTGGGACCTCTTTTTTTTCAGACAAAGTTAAGGACTATGGTGCTCACGTGAACCCTCTCATGGGCCGGCAGCCCACAGAATGAGCCGAACGCTTGATCGGGACCTGGTTTGCAAGTTGCGGTTGACCGGTTCATCGCGGACCATTTACTTTTTGAATAAAACTTTTACAAAAAAATATAAAAAAATTCGAAAAATTAATGAATTCAAAAAAGTTCACAGAATAAAAAAAGTTTAACGATTTAAAAAATCATCAAATTTTTTAAAAATTTCGCAAATTTTTAAAAAAGTTCATTATGTTTTTATAGAAAAATGTCAATTTTGAAAAAAAGTTCATCACCTTTTTAAGAAAGATTCGTTAAATTTGTAAAAAAATTCACAGATTTGGAAAAAGTTCATCAATTTTGGAAAAAAAACACAAAATTGGAAAAAGTTCATATATTTTGAAGAAAAAATCCATAAATTTGAAAAGAAAAGGTTCACGCATTTTGAAGGGAAAAAAAGAAAAAAGGAGCAGAGAGAAAAGAAAAGAAGAAAGAAGAAAAGAAAAAACAGATGCAAGTAATCACACCAATTGAGCTGGTTGGTTGA
>NC_041388.1:17856668-17916279 GCF_002162155.2 Triticum dicoccoides
GGGTTGTGCTCCCTTTTCCAAAAGCAAACTAACGGGCACCCCTGACGACCGCCATCACCTATGGTGTCACGCGCAGCTAGTTCATGTGCTACATGATGTTGATACAATGGATATTCTGAAGTTTTCAAAAGCTACCCCTGACGGCCTTTATTTCTTAAATAAAACAGCTAGCGGCGCTAGATCATAATCACTTGAACCGTTTACTTACAGCCCATTGTTGAGGTGATTTGCACCACCTGGAGAAGAGCTCGAGCTTCAGCTTGAAATGCACTTCCTGCCTGAAGATGACCTTGTCCAGCCACCAATGCCACTCCTCGATCATTCCTGCCGAGTTTGGTTTGCTGTGTTGGAGCTCTTGTTCATTCTCATCGATGAGTTTCAGTTAAATTTTTCATTTTAAATGGTCCGGTTCAGTAGAGACCCAACGGCTCACATAGACTAAAAGATCTCGGTTACACCCTCCAGTGCTTGAAAAGAAGGTGCGAAGGTTAACCAAGTCACTTGAACCGTTTGAATTCAGACAAAATTTAACCGAGGGAAATGTAACAGAACAAACTAACCCTACCATGTCTCGCTCTTCATATGCACCCCAGTTGCAGGTGGTGCTTGTCGAAAGCAAGAAAGGCCGGCAATGGAAAGAAAAACCGAATGGTTCGCTGAATACTAGCAAAGCTGGTGAAACTTACAAATATATCAAGCAATGCAATTACTTAATTTGTCCCAAAAATTATACTGGCCACCAACAGCCACAAATGAACGACGCTGGTGCTATACTATTTAGATAGAAAAACCTCTGTACACATGACAACATATGCTCAAGTCTGGAACCACTCTATTCGCAACACATCAGCAAGGATGTAAGCACTTCAGTGACGTCTCCGATTAATTGTTTGTTCATCCGTCCGTTCAATCCGTTATCAACCATTGGACAGTCTGCGTGAGCAACGTGGTATTTATTAGTCTTCCTCTACCTTGTGTCCACACACGGGCTGAGGTCGGTGATGGAATGGGAATGTAGCATGAGGGGAGTAGAAACATGGGTATGGGGTGCGAGCCTGACCTTGATATCTGGCACTGCAAGGCGGTACAACAACTCAAGAGCTCATGCCGGCGGTTTTCGTTGAAGGCAGCGTTCCAAACACATGGTCCCACAGGGTCGATGTTATTCCAAAGCCCTTGTTTTGGATTCTGAAGTGATGGTTCAGATGGTATTTCTGATGTGCAGCACAAACAATATGTTAGTCAGTGTACAAAGAGATGGGAGTGCTTTGATAAGCTTCAGGATGAGATAATAAGCACCTTGAGATATTTTGCTGGATCGAATGAAGGGTGGGCGTGATGCAGGTAGTAGTGTGTGCAATCATAGATCACGTAACCCAACAGGCCACCTCCAAACACGCCAGGAGTGGTAGTTGTAGTTGTGAAGAGCTTGACAAAATTCCAGAACTGGATGGACAGAGCACAAGAACAACATTAAAAATAAATACAGCATGGTAGAACAAAATGGCAAGTTAAATACATGTTCTTTCACAATCCTACAGAGGGCATCCAACTCGGTTCAAATGGCTAACACTCTTTCATGTACAGGCAGGAACTAAAAGGCTAAAGCGGTATAGAACAAGCGTGGAAAAGTGTTGCCATGCTTCAGTTGTTGGGTGCCACTAACAGTGTAGTCCTGATATTTTAACAATAAGGAAGATTATATTTACCGGATAGCACAAGATGGCTGCGGCAGTTGGTGGAAATACAAGTCGAAGCCCATCCATTGGATGCTTGTGATGGCATCCATGCAGAAGATAATGAGCCGTGTTTGTCCTGCCATGCCAAAACAGCTATGATCAGGAGATGGTCGTCTCATCTGTTAGACTTAAGCAGTAAATGGGAGCACAACTTACCAGTAACTTTTAGTATCTATGTGGAACAGGTACCGATGTAGCACGTATTCAACCAGTGTCCAGATAAATATTCCTGCCACAACCATCAGCGCTACTTCTGGAACTGTGTGGCCCATTTGGATCGATGTATTCAGGCACCAGCAAACAACAGGCAACCAAATGAGAGGAACTGCCCACCATTTCGTACGTGTTAAGAACTGAAATGAGCCATTCATCAGAACATAATGTCCGAAATTTCAGATAGATGAAGTGCAACAGAAAAAACAGAATGTTCACCTCCAATACATCATTGGCAAAAAACCGTGGCCCCTCCTTGCTAACAATTGGCTGGTGAACCCAGTCTTGATACTGTTCCTCCAGATGACCAACCTGAAAAATGACACCCAAATATTTGAATACAGAATCAAAGAGCAGGCCTGGATTTCAACTGCACCCAAACACCAAAGCTTGAACAGAAGAATTAGGCAACAGTCATGATAAAGATTACTGATACATTTGGGGATGAGCAAAGGAATTCTACAGCATCCCAATTTAACTATCATAAATTACATTTAGTACTACATAAAAATATTTACTCTACATCTTGGGGATGAGCAAAGGAATTCTACAGCATCCCAATTTAACTATCATAAATTACATTTACTAATACATAAAAATATGTACTCTACATCCTGGGGATGAGCAAAGGAATTCTACAGCATTCCAATTTACCTATCATAAATTACATTTACTAATGCATAAAAATATGTACTCTACATCTTGGGGATGAGCAAAGGAATTCTACAGCATCCCAATTTAACTATCATAAATTACATTTACTAATACATAAAAATATGTACTCTACATCTTGGGGATGAGCAAATGATGTGCTTTAAGAACTAACAGCACCTGTAGCTACAAACTCTTGGTCATCTGTACTCTACACTGACTTATTCCATTGGAAAATCCAATTATACCACAATTCTTTTATTAAACATAAAGCCAATATGCCAAATAGGCACTCAGAGTTGAAAAAACAGTGCAAAATTAAATATGGGCACATTTACCTGAAATACAAGAGGCTTGTCCAAATCGACGGTAAAGGCTTGTGCAACCATTGTCTTGGACTGTGATGACTGTTACTGTACATAAGAAAAAGTAAGAATAGAGGTATTTCATACATAAGGTCATGAAATGTCGAACAAATAAATGATATTACAAATCCATGCAGGGCAAGATGAACTAATGGGATCACTACCGGTGTGTGACTGCTACTGTGCAACGTTCGCAGTCTGTACTATCTTCTGAATTTTTACTGTCTAAGTTGGGTAATTTTTAATTGACACTCAAGTGACAGCATACCACCATGCTCCCACATTTCTTTCATGATATGGACCCACCAGCCAGCTCTCAGTGCCCCCGATATTTAACAATTTGAGCAGCTGTTCTCAGCCAACCGATTGAACATTTAAACAAACAGAGGAGCAAGTGGCCATGCCGCCCTGGCGTCACTATTCTATGAGGACCTTGGGCCCAAGGGCCGAATCAGGCCTTGGTCTCAGGGCGTGGCACAGCACCACAGACTGAGAATATCCTCAGATCGTCCAGATCACATGATCTGGTTTTTTGAGTCCATTCATTACAAAAAAAAGGAAAAAAGAAAACTGAAATTCCAGTTCAGAGACAGGTGCACAGGGGGGCCAAGCCTTTTTGCCATGTTACAAAAATTCATGGCAATTTGACTCCAGGGCATATTCTAATAAAGCTGTGCAAGAATACAAGAGAGGCACAGCTCAGAACCCGGCTGTATGGCATCTCACGCCCCCACTGGAATCCAAGGGGAAAAGCTGTGTGCCGGCTGGGGGATTGCTTAATCACAACCCCCATAATTAGAAAACTTATGATGGGTGGCCAGTTTAGCCTAAACTGGGACGTAACATCGCCCGTTCCAACAGTTGGCCAGCTAAATAAAGAGCATAATCAAGCAGGCATCTCACTACGCGACCGAGATTAATTGTCGCTGCATCGATTCCGTGGCTTGTACAAAAAATGTGGTCATGCTCACGCACGCATCGTCCCGGACTACGGCAAGCATGATTTGGGCAACTCTCTGCCTGGCTGGTCCTCGCTCACCCAACGTAAATTTCCCAAGAGTGGACACTCGTCGTAGCAATGATGGGTCGTCGGCCGCCCATTGCGAATTTCACGAGAATCTGAATGCCGACGAGCCCTTTGACTGTTATAAGCTTAGGGGCGAAGCAAAGAATCAGAGGTCGCTATCCAGCCACAGCCACACACACGCAAAGAGAAATATGCTATGCTCGCGAGCTCCCAATGCTAAAGCACCGTCGCCGTCGTCTACAGCCAAAGCAAGCATGAACAGACAGATTATTGCCCGCGGCCAGGCGCTGTCGGCCGAAAAAAAAATTCCCAGATGCGTCAGCAGCTCCGCACTGGACGCGCGCCCTACTAGGCTCGGAGAGGCCGCTAAAGACGCTGGCTTTCCGGCGAAGGGCGGCCGGCCGAGTAATGCGGCGGATCTAACCGCCGTTTCCGCCCGGATCTAGCGCCTAGTGGAAGTCCAAGAAAGAGACGGCGGGACAGGGGGGACGAACGAACCTGCTCGGCGCAATGCCTTCCGCCGACGCCGCTGGAGGGGGAGGGGCGGCGGGGGGCGGACCGGCGCGAGCGGCTGGGGCGCGCGCGAGGGAGGGGGGGAGGGAGGCCGGCCGCCGCTGCTGCTCGGGAGCTCGCTCGGAGGGGAGGGGAGGGGAGGGGGGAAGGCCGAAGGCGATGCGCTTTAGTTATAGCGGAGACGACTTGGCATGGTGTGGTGTGCTGGTCTGCTGCTGGTGTTTGGCTTTTTGTAGATCGCTCCCTGGGCTTTAGCGGTTTTGTAGGTTGGTCCTGTCGTCATGGTGGTCCGCTGGGGCTGGGCGGAGCTGGCCCGCTCTTAAAATTAGTTAGTCCATAAGTTTCGAGTACTTATTGCAAAGATCACTACCACATTTTCAGGTTGCGACAAGTGGGACGCAGCATGTGCGTCACTTGTCGCAACCTGAGAGTTTTCTTTTTTTCGTAGATTCGTTTATTCAAAACGTTTTATCTCTTAAATCGTGCGTTTAAATCTTAAACTGTTTTCATCGTTGGATTTCTCGCATCGAGACCTTCAAAACTAAATCCCATATTGATAGATTTTGATAATTTTTTTAAAAAAAAACGAACCGGGAGCACGTGTTTTTCTCCCTTCCGAAAGAGGCACGACGTGCCTCTCGCGGAAGCAAAATCATGCCTTTCACGGAAAAAGAAAACGCATATTTTTTCCGTTTCCGAGGAGGCACGGCCGTGCGTCTCGAGAAAGCACAACCATACCTCTCGCGGAAGAACAACCGTGCCTCTTGTGAAAAAAAATCTGAAAACATGTTTTTTTTTACATTTTTAAGAGGCACGGCCGTGCCTCTCGTGAAAGCACAACCATGCCTCTCTTGGGAGGAAAAAAACAGAAAAACGCGTTTTTTCCGTTTCCAAGAAGCAGGGCCGTGCCTTCGCGAAAGTAGAAAAAACAGAAAACGCGTTTTTTTGTTTCCGAGAAGCACGGCCGTGCCTCTCGTGAAAGCATAACCGTGCCTCTCGCAGAAGCATAACCGTGCCTCTCTCGAAGAAAAAAAACAAAAAACACGTTTTTATTCGTTTTCGAGAGGCACGGCCGTGTCTCTCGTGAAAGCACAACCGTGTCTCTCTCAGAAGTAAAATCATGCCTCTCGTGGAAAGAAAGAAACAAAAAAACACGTTTTTTCGTTTTCGAGAGGCACGGCCGTGAATCTCGCGAAAGCAAAACCGTCCCTCTCACGAAAAAATGAAAACACGTTTTCTTGTGAAAAGAAAGTCGATTTTTTGGTCCAATAGTTAAGGAAGACCGGTGAAAAACCGAAACGTCAAAAAAAAACCCGAAAAAACTGTTTAAAAGGCCAAAAACGTGTGAGAAAGAATAAAAACCAAAATCCAAAAGGAGCCTAGAGCGCGACATGTAGCGTACGGCTGAGAGCGTGCCAAATAACATTGATTGTTACGAGGCTCCCGAAGGAGCGCTCGTTAACTAGCGGCTCTCCATACGTTCACGACATGTACGATGAATGATGACATATAGGGGAGCTACTATACGGCGCTGCAGGCGCCCATTCGCGTTCCTGATGCTCAAAGACGTGGCGAGTGGGCCGGCCCAGAAAACGCACAGAGCAGTGAACGTAAATCTCACAAAAAACAACAAAAAGAAGAGATCCTTACAGGTTTCGAACTCAGGTGCATCCACTTGGATTTTTTTTAAAACTATGATCTTTTTTATAGCAAATTCGGAAACTATATGATCTAAAGTGTTATTTGTAAAACTATGACTCTGTCGGCCTCTTTTAGGCCGAAGACCAACTTTTCAGCCAGCACTAGGCCGAAATAGGCTTTTCGGTCTTCTAATGGCCGAAGATGGGCGCAGCTGGGCCGAAGAGCTGTTTTCAGCTTTGCTCAGGCCGAAGACCACTCTTCGGTCATCTTTTGGCCGAAGAGCTCATAAGCATACTGCACCGCAGTCCGGCGTACGGCACGGACGACCTGAACGTGTGCACACACGTTAGCCGCACCGAGATTTGATGCCGATGCATGTGTTTAGTACGTGGACAGCTCGCCGGCTGGCTGGTTGTGTGCACGTATTCGTATACATACACGTGTGCCGGCTGGACTATATCAGGTACGTATATTGTACTCGTATGCCAGTACTTCTCGGCCAATACATGTGCGCATGTTGGCGGCTTGCGTGTGTGCTAGTACGTATGCACCAAGTTCTGATGCATGCATTGCTATCTCGGTCCTGATGCATGCATTGGCCACGTACGAACCGCATGCAATACCGATCAGCCCTTCGATGCATTAGTCTAGCATCATATGTACGCTACGCATGCATCGATCACCGGCCAGGCGCTCTTCGGCCAAAAGATGACCGAAGAGTGTCTTCGGCCAGAGCAAAGCCGAAAACAGCTCTCCGGCCCACCTGTCTTCGGCCAGTAGGAGACCGAAGAGTCTACTTCGGCTTAGTGCTGACCGAAAAGTTGATCTTCGGCCTAAAAGAGGCCGACGGGGTCATAGTTTTGCAAATAACACATTAGGTCATGTAGTTTTCGAATTTGCTATAAAAAATGTCATAGTTTCAAAAAAAAATCCATCCACTTCACGTACAAGACCGAGCAGCGAGTCGAGCTACCTGACGTTAGTCACAGCGGCAAGAGCATGATAACAATGTCGTCGCGCTATTTCATTGCATAGATCCATCCATCTATTATATCACTTAAGTTTTTTGAACTATTTAGAAAAAAAAACCTGAATTTGGGAAAGTTCATCGATTTTGAGAAAAGTTCACAAACATGAAAAAAGTTCATTGATTTTCAGAAAAAAAATCAACGAATTTGAAAAAAAGTTCACCAAATTTGAAAAAAAAGTACATCAAATTTGAAAAAAGATCATCAGATTTGAAAATTTTCATCGATTTCGAAAAAAGTCATAAAATTTGACAAAAGTTCATCGAATTTTAAAAAAAGTTCACCAAATTTGGAAAAAAGCTCATTGATTTTCAAAAAAACAGGTTCATCGATTTTGAACATTGGTTCATGATTTTTGAAGAAAATTCGATCAATTTAGCAAAAGGAAAAAAAATAATTAAAACCGAACAAAAAGAAAAACGAAAAAGGAAAAAAGAAATAGAAGTACGAAGAAAAGACTAAAGAAAATCTAACTTAGCATATGAGATGAGGCCGGTGGGGTGGTTAGTACGGGGAAGTAACGACCGGGAGGTCACTGGTTCGAATACGATGGGATCTGGCCAGCCCGCGAAGGGAAAGTGTAGTGAACAAAAATTGACAGAAAAGATCTAAAAAAGGAGTTGCTTCAAACATCGAACCTGCATCGCTCGTGAAGTTAGGCCTTGTTCAACCTTAGCAAACCACCATAATAATTGGACAACTGTGATTTTAATAGCGCTAACAGTACATGAACTACTATAGCCGTGTGATTTATTTATCATTTAGATTTTTATCATTTTTTAAAATTGTTAATTTAAAATCGTTCATTGATTTTGAGACAAAAGTTAATAAACTTTAAAAAGGTTCATCGATTTTGAGAAATAGTTCATCATTTTTTCAGAAAAGTTCACAAACATAAAAAAGTTCATCAATTTTGAAAAAAGTTTAAAAAGTTCATCACTTTTGACAAAAGTTCATCAGTTTTGAAAAAAGTTCATCAATTTTGAAAAATGTCCACAAATTTGAAGGAACAATTCATCAATCTTGAGAAAAGTTCATCGGATTTGGAAAAAGTTCATCGAATTTGGAAAAAAAGTTTATCAAAGTTGAAAAAAGTTCATTGAATTAGAAAAATTTTCATCAAATTTTAAAAATGTGGATGGATTTGAAAAAACATCAAACATTTAAAAAGGTTCATTGATTTTGAGACAAAAGTTAATAAACTTTAAAAAGGTTCATCGATTTTGAGAAATAGTTCATCATTTTTTTTAAAAAGTTCATCAACTTTGAAAAAAGTTTAAAAAGTTCATCGTTTTTGAAAAAAAAAGTTCATCACTTTTGACAAAAAGTTCATCACTTTTGAAAAAAGTTCATCGAGTTTGAAAAAATAGTTCATCGATTTTGAAAAATGTCCACAAATTTGAAGGAACAATTCATCAATCTTGAAAAAAGTTCATCGGATTTGGAAAAAGTTCATCGAATTTGGAAAAAAAATTATCAAAGTTGAAAAAAGTTCACTGAATTAGAAAAATTTTCATCAAATTTTAAAAATGTGGATGGATTTAAAAAACCATCAAACAAGGAAGAAGGAAAAATAGAAAAAGTAAATAGAAAACAGAAAATACAGAAAACAAGAAACGAAAAAAAAAGATAAGATAAGATAATAAGTAAAGGAAGTGATGGAACTTAGCACATCAAGATTGTGTGGTGGGGTGGTTACCAATGTGCACCTTGAACCAACGAGTCCTTGGTTTGGTTCCTAGATATCGCGGAATGTTTGCCCTTTCAATACGCGAACGAAAGGGCTAGAAACCGGTGCCTGCAGTGTCAAATATGTTTTGCCGGCATAGAGATACAAATGCTTCAAGACAAAAAGTAGGTTGAGGCATCTATATTGATGTTTTCTCCCAATGCAAACTACTACTAATGGGCATCATCAAATAATAGAAAAAGTAGACTCCCACTACACATGCGTCCTTACTCTTCACTTCAACTTTTTCAGCGGACCACACTTTTTCTTCCCAAGCATCCGCCGCCTGCAGAGGATCCCACTGCTCCATCCGAACCTACTTTTTCTGACATCTGATCCTACATGACATATGGGGCATCACCCTGGGCTATGCATTGTGCATGCCCTCATAAGCCCCAATGAATGAGAGATCCGACTTATGAGAAAAGCTAGAGAGGAGGTAGCTTATTTTTTAAAGCCGGTAAAAGAACTGGCCCTTGTTATCGTTCGGCTCGGTGACATGTCATTCCTTGTTTGGAGGTCCAAACAGTCCTAACAACATTTACAACCGGGCACCTCTCAAACAAACCTCAAATGTTCGAAAGGACGGGCGGACCGCTGACTGACTGGTCGAAAAAAACAACCCACCCAGGCATCTTAAACCGACCTCAAACGTCCAGTTTCTCCTGCTAGCTAGTGTCTGCTACTAGTTTTTGTAGAACACTCACTGGGCTCTAAGGGTTCACAGGTCGGTCCCATCGTCATGGTGGCCTGCCGGGGTGGCTGACCTGGGCAGTTGAGCTCTCAGATAGGCCTTGATGTTCGACTGTATTGTTGTTGCTGTTCGGCTGTGACATGGGCCAAGCTAACAATCCTAACCCAACATTGAAAAGGAGGAATGTATTTAAAAGAAAATGAACTCCGCGAGGGGCTATATCTCACTTACTGCAAGACCGCCCACACAAGACGCCCCACCTGTGTCGGTCCAATTAGCTCCAGTTTTAAAAGCCTTCTATCCCTCCAGTCCACAATCAGCAAACTTTCTGCCGGTTCTTTTTTATTTTCCTATGTTAGGTTTCCAGTTTTGTTGCTTTCTCTATTTCTCTTTTTCATTTTCAAATTCATAATTTTTTTAATCAACCAAGTTTTAGTGAACGGGAACTTTTATGATCAATTTTTTAAAAGTTGTGTCAATGCATTCCTATTTTTTTATTTACATTTTTATTAAATTTCAACTACCATTTTTAAGCGTCTAAATATTTCTGTTAAATGGTACCAATATATTTGATATGCCACAAACATTTTATTAAAATGTGTAAACAATTTCGTTTTTCATGAAAAAGTCCTAATGTGTGAAACATTTTCAAAAATTTCAAGACTAGTTTTTAAAATTGCATGGGCACTACTTTGAATTCCATGTAAAAAGAATTAAAACTTGTGGACACTTTTTTGAATTGCATGAAAAATTAACATAAAAACTAAGTTTCTAGAAAATATATATTTTGATGAATAGGGAAAAAATAAATAAGTAAATAATAAGGTGGAAACAAATGTGTGTACCTTGTGCTATACGCTGGTTCAGGTGAGCGCTAGGTGAGCGCGAACTTGGGCCTGACCCTTTTATCTTGCGTTGTACGGAAGCATCATGTTCGCCTCACAACAAGCGAGGTATAGATGCTCCAGCATTTTTTTTGTCTTTCGAAAGCATTAAATAAAACATTACAGAAAATTTTCTTTGTTTTGTTCCTTTCAAACCAAATGGATAGATAGTGCCACAAAACAAGATTCATATTTCTAATGTTTGTTCTTCACTTCTCCTTCTAACCGGGGTGCTGGGCTGGGTTGGGGCTGGGCTGGTGATAGTTTGTTGGGCTTGTTGACAACACATGAGGTGCCCTTCCCCATACTAACGAAAAGGGGCCGCGGCCTCACAGGTCAAGAGGCAACCGTGCGCATGATGCCTCGAACGGTGGCTCATGATGCAGCTGGCGCGATGCTATTGAACGAATAGCAATGACTGCTGAACCAACAATATGTAATTAACATCACCTGCTTGTGAATAAAAAACAGTTGGCTGAATTTATATAAAATTCAAATAGTGGCAAATTCTTTCTGGGTGCTTAGAAGTCTTCGGTCGTTGACAAAATCCTTTATATTGCAGACAAATAGTTGATTCGTTCTATTGAAAAGACAATTTGTTAATCAAGTATCACAAACCAGTAAACTATCATACGAAAACTCAAAACAGAAGCAAGCAGCAAGCGACAGAGAACCACCCTGCAAACAAAAAAAGCAAGCGAGATAGAGAGAGAACAGATCGTGCGTCCTCGACTTTATAGAGTGCAACCAACTCATGGAAGAATTGAGATAATGACTCCTCCCCTGCCCTCCCTTCTTCTTTTTTGGAGACCACAAACAAAGAATTGAGATAATGAGGCTCGAACACAGGCTACACTCCTTACGGGCCTACCCAATAGGGTGACACCCCGTTCTCACCGGTCACTCCAACCAAGGATGGATGCATGCTTGCAAATCGTGCTTCATCATGACCGTCCAAGCGAAAACAATGGCCACCCTAACTATGTAGAAGTAAATTTTCAAACCCTTTTTCTTGTTTTTTTACATGCCATTTTATTTTTGCGAGTGCCCTTTTCTAGATTACTAAAAAAGACATAATGTCTCATCTTCTCGATGTCACCATAATATGAAAAAGGAATGGCACAATTAGGATTTCTATAATGAACCAACACAACATAGGCAACTCAGGAACACATGCTTTTGCAAACAAAACCAAAAAAACTCATGCATACATATACCATCACAATTTTATCTATGTTTCAAATCTTTCGAAATATATGCAATTCTCATGTCTAATAAATATCTTATAAAGACTTTTAATTCGGACGGGGATACAAGTTTCTCTTTCCCTGAATGTTCAAGACTCACGACTACATAACAGTTCATTCTTGTGTTGTTGCCAGCAAAGAGAACCAAAGAAAAGGCTTAATAGTATTTCATTCCTACTTTTCTGTCACGGTACCACAAATACAAAGATTGCAAGCCATTAATACTACGGTAATGAATCTTCCACATAGGTAGATGGATCATCACCTGCAAGCACGATGAATAATACAACTAGATTGGCAATGAACTAAGTGAAGGAAATATGCCCTAGAGGCAATAATAAAGTTATTATTTATTTCCTTATATCGTAATAAATGTTTATTATTCATGCTAGAATTGTATTAACCGGAAACATAATACATGTGTGAATACATAGACAACCTGAGTGTCACTAGTATGCCTCTACTTGACTAGCTCGTTAATCAAAGATGGTTATGTTTCCTAACCATGAACAAAGAGTTGTTATTTGATTAACGGGATCACATCATTAGGTGAATGATCTGATTGACATGACCCATTCCATTAGCTTAGCACCCGATCGTTTAGTATGTTGCTATTGCTTTCTTCATGACTTATACATGTTCCTATGACTATGAGATTATGCAACTCCCGTTTACCGGAGGAACACTTTGTGTGCTACCAAACGTCACAACGTAAATGGGTGATAATAAAGGTGCTCTACAGGTGTCTCCAAAGGTAGATGTTGGGTTGGCGTATTTCGAGAATAGGATTTGTCAATCCGATTGTCGGAGAGGTATCTCTGGGCCCTCTCGGTAATACACATCACATAAGCCTTGCAAGCATTGCAACTAATGAGTTAGTTGCGAGATGATGTATTACGTAACGAGTAAAGAGACTTACCGGTAACGAGATTGAACTTGGATACCGACGATCGAATCTCGGGCAAGTAACATACCGATGACAAAGGGAACAACGTATGTTGTTATACGGTCTGACCGATAAAGATCTTCGTAGAATATGTAGGAGCCAAAATGGGCATCCAGGTCCCGCTATTGGTTATTGACCGAAGATTTGTCTCAGTCATGTCTACATTGTTCTCGAACCGTAGGGTCCGCACGCTTAACGTTACAATGACAGTTATTATGAGTTTATGCATTTTGATGTACCGAAGTTAGTTCGGAGTCCCGGATGTGATCACGGACATGACGAGGAGTCTCGAAATGGTCGAGACATAAAGATTGATACATTAGATGACTATATTCGGACACCGGAAGCGTTCCGGGGAAGTTTCGGATAAAACCGGAGCACCGGGGGGTTACCGGAACCCCTCGGGGGGTTAATGGGCCTCATGGGCCTAAAGTGGAGAAGAGGAAGGGGCTGCCAGGGCGAGGAAGGGGCTGCCAGGGCAGGCCGCGCGCCCCCTCTCCCCCTAGTCCGAATTGGACAAGGAGGAAGGGGCGGCGCCCCCCCCCCCTTTCCTCCTCTCCTTCCACCTCTCCTACTTGGACAAGGAAAGGGAGGGGAGTCCTACTCCCGGTAGGAGTAGGACTCCTCCTGCGCGCCTCCTATAGGGCCGGCCGCACCCCCCCTTGGATCCTTTATATACGGAGGCAAGGGGACACCCTAGGACACACAAGTTGATCCTCATGATCGTTCCTTAGCCGTGTGCGGTGCCCCCTTCCACCATATTCCACCTCGGTCATATCATTGTAGTGCTTAGGCGAAGCCCTGCGTCGGTAGAACATCATCATCGTCACCACGCCGTTGTGCTGACGGAACTCATCCCCGAAGCTTTGCTGGATCGGAGCCCGGGGAGCGTCATCGAGCTGTACGTGTGCTAAGAACTTGGAGGTGCCGGAGTAACGGTGCTTGGATCGGTCGGATCGGGAAGACGTACGACTACTTCCTCTATGTTGCGTCAACGCTTCCGCTGTTGATCTACAAGGGTATGTAGATCACACACTCCCCTCTCGTTGCTATGCATCACCATGATCTTGCGTGTGCGTAGGAAATTTTTGGAAATTACTACGTTCCCCAACAGTGGCATCCGAGCCTAGGTTTTATGGTTTGATGTTATATGCACGACTAGAACACAAGTGAGTTGTGGGCGATATAAGTCATACTGCCTACCAGCATGTCATACTTTGGTTCGGCGGTATTGTTGGATGAAGCGGCCCAGACCGACATTACGCGTACGCTTACGCGAGACCGGTTCTCCCGACGTGCTTTGCAAAAAGGTGGCTTGCGGGTGAGTGTTTCTCCAACTTTAGTTGAACCGAGTGTGGCTACGCCCGGTCCTTGCGAAGGTTAAAACGGCATCAACTTGACAAACTATCATTGTGGTTTTGATGCGTAGGTGAGATTGGTTCTTGCTTAAGCCCGTAGCAGCCACGTAAAACTTGCAACAACAAAGTAGAGGACGTCTAACTTGTTTTTGCAGGGCATGTTGTGATGTGATATGGTCAAGACATGATGCTAAATTTTATTGTATGAGATGATCATGTTTTGTAACCAAGTTATCGGCAACTGGCAGGAGCCATATGGTTGTCGCTTTATTGTATGCAATGCAATCGCGATGTAATGCTTTACTTTATCACTAAGCGGTAGCGATAGTCGTGGAAGCATAAGATTGGCGAGACGACAACGATGCTACGATGGAGATCAAGGTGTCGCGCCGGTGATGATGGTGATCATGACGGTGCTTCGGAGATGGAGATCACAGGCACAAGATGATGATGGCCATATCATATCACTTATATTGATTGCATGTGATGTTTATCTTTTATGTATCTTATCTTGCTTTGTTTGATGGTAGCATTATAAGATGATCTCTCACTAATTATCAAGAAGTGTTCTCCCTGAGTATGCACCTTTGCGAAAGTTCTTCGTGCTGAGACACCACGTGATGATCGGGTGTGATAGGCTCTACGTTCAAATACAACGGGTGCAAAACAGTTGCACACGCGGAATACTCAGGTTATACTTGACGAGCCAAGCATATACAGATATGGCCTCGGAACACGGAGACCGAAAGGTCGAGCGTGAATCATATAGTAGATATGATCAACATAGTGATGTTCACCAATGAAACTACTCCATCTCATGTGATGATCGGACATGGTTTAGTTGATTTCAATCACGTGATCACTTAGAGGATTAGAGGGATGTCTATCTAAGTGGGAGTTCTTAAGTAATTTGATTAATTGAACTTAAATTTATCATGAACTTAGTACCTGATAGTATCTTGCTTGTTTATGTTTGATTGTAGATAGATGGCTCGTGCTGTTGTTCCGTTGAATTTTAATGCGTTCCTTGAGAAAGCAAAGTTGAAAGATGATGGTAGCAATTACACGGACTAGGTCCGTAACTTGAGGATTATCCTCATTGCTGCACAGAAGAATTACGTCCTGGAAGCACCGCTGGGTGCCAAGCCTGCTGCTGGAGTAACACCAGATGTTATGAACGTCTGGCAGAGCAAAGCTGATGACTACTCGATAGTTCAGTGTGCCATGCTTTACGGCTTAGAATCGGGACTTCAACGACGTTTTGAACGTCATGGAGCATATGAGATGTTCCAGGAGTCGAAGTTAATATTTCAAGCAAATGCCCGAATTGAGAGATATGAAGTCTCCAATAAGTTCTATAGCTGCAAGATGGAGGAGAACAGTTCTGTCAGTGAGCATATACTCAAAATGTCTAGGTATAATAATCACTTGATTCAGATGGGAGTTAATCTTCTAGATGATTGCGTCATTGACAGAATTCTCCAATCACTGCCACCAAGCTACAAGAGCTTCGTGATGAACTATAATATGCAAGGGATGAACAAGACTATTCCCGAGCTCTTCGCAATGCTGAAAGCTGCGGAGGTAGAAATCAAAAAGAAGCATCAAGTGTTGATGGTCAACAAGACCACTAGTTTCAAGAAAAAGGGCAAAGGGAAGAAGAAGGGAAACTTCAAGAAGAACGGCAAGCAAGTTTCTGCTCAAGAGAAGAAACCCAAGTCTGGACCTAAGCCTGAAACTGAGTGCTTCTACTACAAGCAGACTGGTCACTGGAAGCGGAACTGCCCCAAGTATTTGGCGGATAAGAAGGATGGCAAGGTGAACAAAGGTATATGTGATATACATGTTATTGATGTGTACCTTACTAATGCTCACAGTAGCACCTGGGTATTTGATACTGGTTCTGTTGCTAATATTTGCAACTCGAAATAGGGACTACGGATTAAGCGAAGATTGGCTA
The DNA here is from genome assembly GCF_002162155.2 of Triticum dicoccoides. Taxonomy (NCBI): domain Eukaryota; kingdom Viridiplantae; phylum Streptophyta; class Magnoliopsida; order Poales; family Poaceae; genus Triticum; species Triticum dicoccoides. The sequence continues at coordinate 17,872,664 of NC_041388.1, forward strand.
AGGACGAGGTGACGATGCGTGTGGGAAACGGTTCCAAAGTCGATGTGATCGCGGTCGGCACGCTACCTCTACATCTACCTTCGGGATTAGTATTAGACCTAAATAATTGTTATTTGGTGCCAGCGTTGAGCATGAACATTATATCTGGATCTTGTTTAATGCGAGATGGTTATTCATTTAAATCAGAGAATAATGGTTGTTCTATTTATATGAGTTATATCTTTTATGGTCATGCACCCTTGAAGAGTGGTCTATTCTTGTTGAATCTCAATAGTAGTGATACACATATTCATAATGTTGAAACCAAAAGATGCGGAGTTGATAATGATAGTGCAACTTATTTGTGGCACTGCCGTTTAGGTCATATCGGTGTAAAGCGCATGAAGAAACTCCATACTGATGGACTTTTGGAACCACTTGATTATGAATCACTTGGTACTTGCAAACCGTGCCTCATGGGCAAGATGACTAAAACACCATTCTCCGGTACTATGGAGAGAGCAACAAATTTGTTGGAAATCATACATACAGATGTATGTGGTCCGATGAATATTGAGGCTCGTGGCGGATATCGTTATTTTCTCACCTTCACAGATGATTTAAGCAGATATGGGTATATCTACTTAATGAAACATAAGTCTGAAACATTTGAAAAGTTCAAAGAATTTCAGAGTGAAGTTGAAAATCATCGTAACGAGAAGATAAAGTTTCTACGATCTGATCGTGGAGGAGAATATTTGAGTTACGAGTTTGGTGTACATTTGAAAAATTGTGGAATAGTTTCGCAACTCACGCCACCCGGAACACCACAGCGCAATGGTGTTTCCGAACGTCGTAATCGTACTTTACTAGATATGGTACGATCTATGATGTCTCTTACTGATTTACCGCTATCGTTTTGGGGATACGCTCTAGAGACGGCCGCATTCACGTTAAATAGGGCACCATCAAAATCCGTTGAGACGATGCCTTATGAACTGTGGTTTGGCAAGAAACCAAAGTTGTCGTTTCTGAAAGTTTGGGGCTGCGATGCTTATGTGAAAAAGCTTCAACCTGATAAGCTCGAACCCAAATCGGAGAAATGTGTCTTCATAGCATATCCAAAGGAAACTATTGGATACACCTTCTATCACAGATCCGAAGGCAAGACTTTTGTTGCTAAATTTGGAAACTTTCTGGAGAAGGAGTTTCTCTCGAAAGAAGTGAGTGGGAGGAAAGTAGAACTTGACGAGGTAACTGTACCTGCTCCCTTATTGGAAAGTAGTGCGTCACAGAAAACTGTTTCAGTGACACCTACACCAGTTAGTGAGGAAGCTAATGATAATGATCATGAAACTTCAGAACAAGATACTACTGAACCTCGTAGATCAACCAGAGTGAGATCTGCGCCAGAGTGGTACGGTAATCCTGTTCTGGAAGTCATGCTACTAGATCATGATGAACCTATGAACTATGAAGAAGCAATGGTGAGCCCAGATTCCGCAAAATGGCTTGAAGCCATGAAATCTAAGATGGGATCCATGTATGAGAACAAAGTATGGACTTTGGTTGACTTGCCCGATGATCGGCAAACAATTGAGAATAAATGGATCTTCAAGAAGAAGACTGACGCTGACAGTAATGTTACTGTCTACAAAGCTCGACTTGTCGCAAAAGGTTTTCGACAAGTTCAAGGGGTTGAGTACGATGAGACCTTCTCACCCGTAGCGATGCTCAAGTCTGTACGAATCATGTTAGCAATTGCCGCATTTTATGATTATGAAATTTGGCAGATGGATGTCAAAACTGCATTCCTGAATGGATTTCTGGAAGAAGAGTTGTATATGATGCAACCGGAAGGTTTTGTCGATCCAAATGGAGCTAACAAAGTGTGCAAGCTCCAGCGATCCATTTATGGACTGGTGCAAGCCTCTCGGAGTTGGAATAAACGCTTTGATAGTGTGATCAAAGCATTTGGTTTTATACAGACTTTCGGAGAAGCATGTATTTACAAGAAAGTGAGTGGGAGCTCTGTAGCATTTCTGATATTATATGTGGATGACATATTGCTGATTGGAAATGATATAGAATTTCTGGATAGCATAAAGGGATACTTGAATAAGAGTTTTTCAATGAAAGACCTCGGTGAAGCTGCTTACATATTAGGCATAAAGATCTATAGAGATAGATCAAGACGCTTAATTGGACTTTCACAAAGCACATACCTTGACAAGATTTTGAAAAAGTTCAAAATGGATCAAGCAAAGAAAGGGTTCTTGCCTATGTTACAAGGTGTGAAGTTGAGTCAGACTCAATGCCCGACCACTGCAGAAGATAGAGAGAAAATGAAAGATGTTCCCTATGCTTCAGCCATAGGCTCTATCATGTATGCAATGCTGTGTACCATACCTGATGTGTGCCTTGCTATAAGCTTAGCAGGGAGGTACCAAAGTAATCCAGGAGTGGATCACTAGACAACGGTCAAGAACATCCTGAAATACCTGAAAAGGACTAAGGATATGTTTCTCGTATATGGAGGTGACAAAGAGATCATCGTAAAAGGTTACGTTGATGCAAGCTTTGACACTGATCTGGACGATTCTAAATCGCAAACCGGATACGTGTTTACATTAAATGGTGGAGCTGTTAGTTGGTGCAGTTCTAAACAAAGCGTCGTAGCGGGATCTACATGTGAAGCGGAGTACATAGCTGCTTCGGAAGCAGCAAATGAAGGAGTCTGGATGAAGGAGTTCATATCCGATTTAGGTGTCATACCTAATGCATCGGGTCCAATGAAAATCTTTTGTGACAATACTGGTGCAATTGCCTTGGCAAAATAATCCAGATTTCACAAGAGAACCAAGCACATCAAGAGACGCTTCAATTCCATCCGGGATCTAGTCCAGGTGGGAGACATAGAGATTTGCAAGATACATACGGATCTGAATGTGGCAGACCCGTTGACTAAGCCTCTTCCACGAGCAAAACATGATCAGCACCAAGACTCCATGGGTGTTAGAATCATTACTGTGTAATCTAGATTATTGACTCTAGTGCAAGTGGGAGACTGAAGGAAATATGCCCTAGAGGCAATAATAAAGTTATTATTTATTTCCTTATATCATGATAAATGTTTATTATTCATGCTAGAATTGTATTAACCGGAAACATAATACATGTGTGAATACATAGACAAACTGAGTGTCACTAGTATGCCTCTACTTGACTAGCTCGTTAATCAAAGATGGTTATGTTTCCTAACCATGAACAAAGAGTTGTTATTTGATTAACGGGATCACATCATTAGGTGAATGATCTGATTGACATGACCCATTCCATTAGCTTAGCACCCAATCGTTTAGTATGTTGCTATTGCTTTCTTCATGACTTATACATGTTCCTATGACTATGAGATTATGCAACTCCCGTTTACCGGAGGAACACTTTGTGTGGTAAATGGGTGATTATAAAGGTGCTCTACAGGTGTATCCAAAGGTAGATGTTGGGTTGGCGTATTTCGAGAATAGGATTTGTCACTCCAATTGTCGGAGAGGTATCTCTGGGCCCTCTCGGTAATACACATCACATAAGCCTTGCAAGCATTACAACTAATGAGTTAGTTGCGAGATGATGTATTACGTAATGAGTAAAGAGACTTACCAGTAACGAGATTGAACTAGGTATTGGATACCGACGATCGAATCTCGGGCAAGTAACATACCGATGACAAAGGGAACAACGTATGTTGTTATACGGTCTGACCGATAAAGATCTTCGTAGAATATGTAGGAGCCAATATGGGCATCCAGGTCCCGCTATTGGTTATTGACTGGAGATTTGTCTCAGTCATGTCTACATTGTTCTCGAACCGTAGGGTCCGCACGCTTAACGTTACGATGACAGTTATTATGAGTTTATGCATTTTGATGTACCGAAGTTAGTTCGTAGTCCCGGATGTGATCACGGACATGATGAGGAGTCTCGAAATGGTCGAGACATAAAGATTGATATATTGGATGATTATATTCGGACACCGGAAGCGTTCCGGGGAAGTTTCGGATAAAACCGGAGCACCGGGGGGTTACCGGAACCCCCCGGGGGGTTAATGGGCCTCATGGGCCTAAAGTGGAGAAGAGGAAGGGACTGCCAGGGCAGGCCGCGCGCCCCCTCTCCCCCTAGTCCGAATTGGACAAGGAGGGAGGGGCGGCGCCCCCCCTTTCCTCCTCTCCTTCCACCTCTCCTACTTGGACAAGGAAAGGGAGGGGAGTCCTACTCCCGGTAGGAGTAGGACTCCTCCTGCGCGCCTCCTATAGGGCCGGCCGCACCCCCCTTGGATCCTTTATATATGGAGGCAAGGGGACACCCTAGGACACACAAGTTGATCCTCGTGATCGTTCCTTAGCCGTGTGCGGTGCCCCCTTCCACCATATTCCACCTTGGTCATATCATTGTAGTGCTTAGGCGAAGCCCTGCGTCGGTAGAACATCATCATCGTCACCACACCGTTGTGCTGACGGAACTCATCCCCGAAGCTTTGCTGGATCGGAGCCTGGGGAGCATCATCGAGCTGTACGTGTGCTAAGAACTCGGAGGTGCCGGAGTAACGGTGCTTGGATCGGTCGGATCAGGAAGACGTACGACTACTTCCTCTATGTTGCGTCAACGCTTCCGCTATTGATCTACAAGGGTACGTAGATCACACTCTCCCCTCTCGTTGCTATGCATCACCATGATCCTGTGTGTGCGTAGGAAAATTTTGGAAATTACTACGTTCCCCAACACTAAGAGATCGACATCCATCCATGCATACGATGCGTCAATGGATAGTTTAACTCGGACATACTTAGACCCTAACTCTCAGACTCGCACTCGTACTCAGAACTCGATATGGATCTTGTCTTCTTCTCTTCAATATGGGAACCCCATGTTCGTCCCGGTCGCCTGCCGCATCATCTCTGTCCCAGCGGCTATCCCCATGGGTGGCGGCATCTCCATATCAGCAAGGAACTCCGGCGGCGGCATCGCCATAGTCACCTGGTGCTTCTCCGTCCCGGCGGCGAACTCTGGTTGAGGCAACATCACCGTAACCATCGGTTGCATCTCCATCCCAGCGCCAAACTCGGGCGGTGGAGGAATCGACATAAGAATTTGCTGCATATTCATGTCGTAGGCCAAGCTCGGCGGAGGCATCGCCATTGGCATATGGTGCATATCCATCCCTATGGAGAATCCTTGAGTTGGAGGCATTGCCATATGCATCTGCTGCATCTCCATCCCAGTGTTGGTGCTGGTGCTACCAAACTCAAAGGTACTTGCACCGAAGAGCTGTTGTGGCAGTGGCATCCCAGGCACCTGGAGCGCGCGAAGGATGTTCTCCATCCTGAGGTTCAGGAGTACCTGGTTTGCGCATTCAGAGACAGCGACCCGCACCGGCATCAGCTTGGCGGTGAAGGCCATCATCTCCTCCTCCCCCATGTCACCTAGTTTGGGGTTAAGCCAGACCGCAATCTGGTCCCCCACAGCGCGCTTCTTTGCCATGGCCTCCTCCATGCACTCTTTCCGCATCTTCACCTCCTTGAGCTATGTGCACAACTCACCATGCTGCAGGTGCAACTTCTTCAGCTTCTTATTGTTGGTGGCGCTCAGGACTCCCGTCACGCTGCCCGCCAAGAAGCGGTCTATGACGGCCTCAGTAGAGGGGTGACTGAGGGAGTCCTGGATTAGGGGTCTCCGGACAGCCGGACTATCTCCATTGGCCGGACTGATAGACTATGAAGATACAAGATTGAAGACTTCGTCTCATGTCTGGATGGGACTCTACTTGGCGTGGAAGGCAAGCTAGGCAATACGTATATGGATATATCCTCCTTTGTAACCGACCTTGTGTAACCCTAACCCTCTCCGGTGTCTATATAAACCGAAGGGTTTTAGTCTGTAGGACAACAATCACAACATACAATCATACCGTAGGCTAGCTTCTAGGGTTTAGCCTCTCTGATCTCGTGGTAGATCCACTCTTGAACACCCATATCTTCAATATTAATCAAGCAGGACATAGGGTTTTACCTCCATAAAGAGGGCCCGAACCTGGGTAAAACTTCATGTCCCTTGACTCCTGTTAGCATCCGGCCTAGACGCACAGTTCAGGACCCCCTACCCGAGATCCGCCGGTTTTGACACCGACATTGGTGCTTTCATTGAGAGTTTCGCTGTGCCGTCGCCACAAGGAAGGATGTCTTGTCCCGTCTTCAAAGACGGCACTATCACTGAGGGAGCTCTGGCTACCGGCCAAACTCTCGGGCTAGGTGGTTTTCTTATGACCGCCTGTTTGGTCGCTGCGCCGACGATGACTTCTCGGGTCATCGAAAGCAATCTTCACATCAACTCGGAACTCGCCGAGCAATTAGATCCAATGGAGCTCTCTTCCCTGAACGAGCTCTTGGATCGTATCGCCACCCTGGGAGTCGTTACAGACTACGATCAGATTGGACCTAAACCCGATCTAAGAGAAATTAACTCTCCCCAGGTCACCCATCACGTTGCAGTGGTGGAAGAACAATGCGGCAAAACTTCATCTATCTTAAGGACTAGCTACGTCCGGATTCCCGATCACTCCAAGCCGGATACCCGCGGAGGGGAGGATGTCACTCAAGGCCTGAACCCAGAATCTGGCAGCGGGCCAGATTTACCGGAAAACATCCAAGAATCCAAACTTTCGAGTTCGGAAACTCCTTGGCCACTGAGCCTCAGATTGGGTGAGGATTTGGATTCAATTCCACCCACCCAAACATACGCGATCTATCCCAAATTAGGCAAGAGCCAGCAAAAACAGTACACCATTACTGGGCCAGATTCCTCCTGGTCAAGAACAGGATAAAGGACTGCCGCGAGGAAGACGCAATTTCACTCTTCTGCAATAATTGCACATACAAGGGAATCCTCAACGCCATAAGTCATCGCAAAATCACTCGCTTTGCCGACTTGGTGTCCATAGTACGAAAGTACTGTGCGATGGAAAGCGCCTGGAAAACCGAAATAAAATTTTCGGATAATCCGGCCCTGAACACAAACCCAGTCCGAAATAAAAGGGTGCATTATCACAACACACCTGGGTTAACTACCAAAAAGCAAAAGCCCTCTACGGGGCAAGGAACCGTATTGGAGGGATGGCTCAACGGACCCTGCAAAATTCATAGTACAGCGGACGCGATACCAACGCACAGCCTTAGAGCATGCTGGATACTCCGGTAGGTAGCCAAAAGTGGTGAGGACCTACTCCTCCCAAAAACCACAGAGCACCACCCCAAGGACAACAGTACGGTCTTAACGGTTTTTGAGTCCTTCGCGTCAAATAAAAGACGGAAGCGAACACTCCGCAGCACGTCCGAAATCTGCCACATAGCAGAAACAAATCCTTGGAGCGACACGGCTATTACCTTCAATGCCAGTGACGAACCTAAATTCCGAATAGCCCGAGTACCAGTCGCACTGGTCCTCAGTCCAATCATGGACGGCTTTCGACTCACCAAGGTACTCATGGACAGCGGTAGCGGATTAAACCTCATCTACGAGGAAACTCTTCAAAAGATGGAAATAGACTGGAGCCGCATTAAGCAAAGCAGCACAACCTTTAGAGGAATCATCCCCAGTCGGGAAGCACACTACACCGGAAAAATCACACTAGACGTGGTATTCGGCACGCCGGATAATTACAGGTCCGAAGAAATTACATTCCAAGTGGCCCCGTTCAGCAGCGGATACCACGATCTATTAGGGCGGGAGGCGTTTACAATCTTCCAAGCCATACCCCACTATGGGTACATGAAGCTCAAAATGCCCGGGCCCAACGGAATCATCACTCTTGTTAGTGATCTGGACATAGCACTCCACGCCGAAAATAAGACAGCTGCACTGGCCCTTGAGGGACTATCCGAAGCCCTAGCGGCCGAACAACTAACTGCGCTGCGCTCCACGGTGAACAGGGACGACGTGATACTCGATAAAAGATCCAAGGCCACCTCCGTTAAACCGGCGGACGAAATAGTCAAATTCCAAGTCCATCCAACGGACCCTACAAAAACAGCTTCCATCGGGGCACAACTAAACCCTGATGTTGACGCCGCACTGCGAGAGTTCCTACGCGAGAACTGGGACATTTTTGCCTGGCACCCTTCAGACATGCCAGGAATCCCACGCAGGCTGGCTGAACACAGCCTAAATATCCTAAAAGGATTCAAGCCAGTCAAGCAGGCTCTTCGACGTTTCTTCGAGCCTAAAAGACAAGCCATGGGAGAGGAACTAGCCAAGCTATTGGAGGCCGGATTCATCAGAGACATAAAACATCCGGACTGGCTAGCAAACCTGGTGATGGTGCCAAAGAAGGACAAATCCTGGCGCTTGTGCGTCGATTTTAAGGACCTTAATAAGGCATGCCCAAAGGATCCCTTCCCCCTCCCCCACATCGATCAAATCATCGATGCTATCGCAGGACATGATTCATTGTGTTTCCTCGACGCATACTCCGGATAGCATCAAATCAAAATGGCAGAGCCAGACCAAGCCGCAACGGCATTCATCACACCATATGACCCATTCTGCTTCAACACAATGCCCTTCGGGCTAAAAAACGCCGGTGCAACATATCAACGCATGATTCAGACATGCCTGGCAAACCAGATCGGCAAAACAGTGGAGGCATACGTGGATGACGTGGTCGTTAAAACCAAGCATGTCGAAACCCTAGTACACGACTTGAGGGTCACATTCGACAACCTCGATCCGAACATATGACATTAAGCTCAATCCGGAAAAATGCGTTTTCGGCGTACCAGCAGGAAAGCTCCTGGGATTCATCGTCTCCAGCAGAGGTATTGAAGCTAATCCGGCCAAAATCCGAGCGTTGTCATAGTTGGCTACCCCAACTGACCTCAAGCAAATAGAAAAATTAACTGGATGAATGGCGGCTCTAAGCCGCTTTATCTCCCACTTGGGAGAAAAGGCATTACCCCTTTATTGCCTCTTACGGTGCACCGAACACTTCAAGTGGACGGACGCCACCACGGCCGGACTGAACGAAATAAAAGCCATATTGGCAACAAACCCAGTCTTGGCCGCGCCAAACACTGGCGAACCAATGCTATTATACATTGTAGCAACTCATCAAGTAGTAAGCGCAGTGCTTTTCGTCGAGCGAGAAGCAGACGGACACAAATTTCCCCTTCAAAAGCCGGTTTACTACGTGTCCACAGTGTTGGGGAACGTAGTAATTTCAAAAAAATCCTACGCACACGCAAGATCATGGTGATGCATAGCAACGAGAGGGGAGAGTGTGATCTACGTACCCTTGTAGATCGACAACGGAAGCGGTTGGTTGATGTAGTCGTACGTCTCCACGGCCCGACCGATCAAGCACCGAAACTACGGCACCTCCGAGTTCTAGCACACGTTCAGCTCGATGACGATCCCCGGACTCCGATCCAGCAAAGTGTCGGGGAAGAGTTCCGTCAGCATGACGACGTGGTGACGATCTTGATGCACTACTGTCGCAGTGCTTCGCCTAAGCACCGCTACAATATTATTGAGGACTATGATGGCAGGGGGCGCCGCACACGGCTAAGAATATGATCACGTGGATCAACTTGTGTTCCTCTGGGGTGCCCCTGCCTCCATATATAAAGGCTCAAAGGGGGGGTGCGGCCGGCCAGGAGAGGCGTGCCAGGAGGAGTCCTACTCCCTGCGGGAGTAGGACTTCCCCCCCCCCAATCCTAGTTGGAATAGGATTCGCGAGGTGGAAGAGAGAGAGAGAGAAGGAGGGGGGCGCCGGCCCCCTCTCTCCTTGTCCTATTCGGACTAGGGGGCAGGGGCGCGCGGCCCAGCCCTGGCCGCCTCTCCTCTTCTTCCACTAAGGCCCACTAAGGCCCATATAGCTCCCGGGGGGTTCCGGTAACCTCCTGGTACTCCGGTAAAATCCCAATTTCACCCGGAACACTTCCGATATCCAAACATAGGCTTCCAATATATCAATCTTTATGTCTCGACCATTTCGAGACTCCTTGTCATGTCCGTGATCTCATCCGGGACTCCGAACATCCTTCGGTACATCAAAACGTATAAACTCATAATATAACTGTCATCGAAACCTTAAGCGTGCGGACCCTACGAGTTCGAGAACAATGTAGACATGACCGAGACGTGTCTCCGGTCAATAACCAATAGCGGGACCTGGATGCCCATATTGGCTCCTACATATTCTACGAAGATCTTTATCGGTCAGACCGCATAACAACATACGTTGTTCCGTTTGTCATCGGTATGTTACTTGCCCGAGATTTGATTGTCGGTATCCAATACCTAGTTCAATCTCGTTACCGGCAAGTCTCTTTACTCATTCCATAATACATCATCCCGCAACTAAATCATTAGTTGCAATGCTTGCAAGGCTTAAGTGATGTGCATTACCGAGAGGGCCCAGAGATACCTCTCCGACAATCGGAGTGACAAATCCTAATCTCGAAATACGCCAACCCAACATGTACCTTTGGAGACACCTGTAGAGCTCCTTTATAATCACCCAGTTATGTTGTGACGTTTGGTAGCACACAAAGTGTTCCTCTCGTAAACGGGAGTTGCATAATCTCATAGTCATAGGAACATGTATAAGTCATGAAGAAAGCAATAGCAACATACTAAACGATCGGGTGCTAAGCTAATGGAATGGGTCATGTCAATCAGATCATTCACCTAATGATGTGATCCCGTTAATCAAATAACAACTCTTTCTTCATGGTTAGGAAACATAACCATCTTTGATTAACGAGCTAGTCAAGTAGAGGCATACTAGTGACACTCAGTTTGTCTATGTATTCACACATGTATTATGTTTCCGGTTAATACAATTCTAGCATGAATAATAAACTTTTATCATGATATAAGGAAATAAATAATAACTTTATTATTGCCTCTAGGGCATATTTCCTTTAGTCTCCCACTTGCACTAGAGTCAATAATCTAGATTACACAGTAATGATTCTAACACCCATGGAGCTTTGGTGCTGATCATGTTTTGCCCGTGGAAGAGGCTTAGTCAACGGGTCTACTACATTCAGCTCCGTATGTATCTTGAAAATCTCTATGTCTCCCACCTGGACTAGATCCCGGATGGAATTGAAGCGTCTTTTGATGTGCTTGGTTCTTTTGTGAAACCTGGATTCCTTCGCCAAGGCAATAGCACCAGTATTGGCACAAAAGATTTTCATTGGACCCGATGCACTAGGTATGACACCTAGATCGGATATGAACTCCTTCATCCAGACTCCTTCGTTTGCTGCTTCCGAAGAAGCTATGTACTCCGCTTCACATGTAGATCCCGCCACGACGCTTTGTTTAGAACTACACCAACTGACAGCTCCACCGTTTAATGTAAACACGTATCCGATTTGCGATTTAGAATCGTCCGGATCAGTGTCAAAGCTTGCATCAACGTAACCGTTTAGATCTTTGTCACCTCCATATACGAGAAACATATCCTTGGTCCTTTTTAGGTACTTCAGGATGTTCTTGACCGCTGTCCAGTGATCCACTCCTGGATTACTTTGGTACCTCCCTGCTAAAGTTATAGCAAGGCACACATCAGGTCTGGTACACAGCATTGCATACATGATAGAGCCTATGGCTGAAGCATAGGGAACATCTTTCATTTTCTCTCTATCTTCTGCAGTGGTTGGGCATTGAGTCTGACTCAACTTCACACCTTGTAATACAGGCAAGAACCCTTTCTTTGCTTGATCCATTTTGAACTTCTTAAAAATCTTGTCAAGGTATGTGCTTTGTGAAAGTCCTATTAAGCGTCTTGATCTATCTCTATAGATCTTTGTGCCTAATATGTAAGCAGCTTCACCGAGGTCTTTCATTGAAAAACTCTTATTCAAGTATCCCTTTATGCTATCCAGAACTTCTATATTATTTCCAATCAGTAATATGTCATCCACATATAATATCAGAAATGCTACAGAGCTCCCACTCACTTTCTTGTAAATACAGGCTTCTCCAAAAGTCTGTATAAAACCAAATGCTTTGATCACACTATCAAAGTGTTTATTCCAACTCCGAGAAGCTTGCACCAGTCCATAAATGGACCGCTGGAGCTTGCACACTTTGTTAGCTCCCTTTGGATCGACAAAACCTTCCGGTTGCATCATATACAACTCTTCTTCCAGAAATCCATTCAGGAATGCAGTTTTGACATCCATCTGCCAAATTTCATAATCATAAAATGCGGCAATTGCTAACATGATTCGGACAGACTTAAGCATCGCTACGGGTGAGAAGGTCTCATCGTAGTCAACCCCTTGAACTTGTCGAAAACCTTTTGCGACAAGTCGAGCTTTGTAGACAGTAATATTACCGTCAGCGTCAGTCTTCTTCTTGAAGATCCATTTATTCTCAATTGCTTGCCAATCATCGGGCAAGTCAACCAAAGTCCATACTTTGTTCTCATACATGGATCCCATCTCAGATTTCATGGCTTCAAGCCATTTTGCGGAATCTGGGCTCACGATCGCTTCTTCATAGTTCGTAGGTTCATCATGATCTAGTAGCATGATTTCCAGAATAGGATTACTGTACCACTCTGGCGCGGATCTTACTCTGGTTGATCTACGAGGTTCACTAGTATCTTGTCCTGAAGTTTCATGATCATTATCATTAGCTTCCTCACTAATTTGTGTAGGTGTCGCAGAAACAATTTTCTGTGATGTACTACTTTCCAATAAGGGAGCAGGTACAGTTACCTCGTCAAGTTCTACTTTCCTCCCACTCACATCTTTCGAGAGAAACTCCTTCTCCAGAAAGTTTCCGAACTTAGCAACAAAAGTCTTGCCTTCGGATCTGTGATAGAAGGTGTATCCAATATTTTCCTTTGGATATCCTATGAAGACACATTTCTCCGATTAGGGTTCGAGCTTATCAGGTTGAAGCTTTTTCACATAAGCATCGCAACCCCAAACTTTTAGAAACGACAACTTTGGTTTCTTGCCAAACCATAGTTCATAAGGCGTCGTCTCAACGGATTTTGATGGTGCCCTATTTAATGTGAATGCGGCCGTCTCTAAAGCATAACCCCAAAACGATAGCGGTAAATCAGTAAGAGACATCATAGATCGCACCATATCTAGTAAAGTACGATTACGACGTTCGGACACACCATTACGCTGTGGTGTTCCGGGTGGCGTGAGTTGCGAAACTATTCCGCATTGTTTCAAATGTATACCAAACTCGTAACTCAAATATTCTCCTCCACGATCAGATCGTAGAAACTTTATTTTCTTGTTACGATGATTTTCAACTTCACTCTGAAATTCTTTGAACTTTTCAAATGTTTCAGACTTATGTTTCATTAAGTAGATATACCCATATCTGCTTAAGTCATCTGTGAAGGTGAGAAAATAACGATATCCGCCACGAGCCTCAATATTCATCGGACCACATACATCTGTATGTATGATTTCCAACAAATCTGTTGCTCTCTCCATAGTACCGGAGAACGGTGTTTTAGTCATCTTGCCCATGAGGCACGGTTCGCAAGTACCAAGTGATTCATAATCAAGTGGTTCCAAAAGTCCATCAGTATGGAGTTTCTTCATGCGCTTTATACCGATATGACCTAAACGGCAGTGCCACAAATAAGTTGCACCATCATTATCAACTCTGCATCTTTTGGCTTCAGCATTATGAATATGTGTGTCACTACTATCGAGATTAAATAAGAATAGAACACTCTTCAAGGGTGCATGACCATAAAAGATATTACTCATATAAACAGAACAACCATTATTCTCTGATTTAAATGAATAACCGTCTCGCATTAAACAAGATCCAGATATAATGTTCATGCTCAACGCTGGCACCAAATAACAATTATTTAGGTCTAATACTAATCCCGAAGGTAGATGTAGAGGTAGCGTGCCGACTGCGATCACATCGACTTTGGAACCGTTTCCCACGCGCATCGTCACCTCGTCCTTAGCCAATCTTCGCTTAATCCATAGTCCCTGTTTCGAGTTGCAAATATTAGCAACAGAACCAGTATCAAATACCCAGGTGCTACTGCAAGCATTAGTAAGGTACACATCAATAACATTTATATCACATATACCTTTGTTCACCTTGCCATCCTTCTTATCCGCCAAATACTTGGGGTAGTTCCGCTTCCAGTGACCAGTCTGCTTGCAGTAGAAGCACTTAGTTTCAGGCTTAGGTCCGGACTTGGGTTTCTTCTCTTGAGCAGCAACTTGCTTGCTGTTCTTCTTGAAGTTCCCCTTCTTCTCCCCTTTGCCCTTTTTCTTGAAACTAGTGGTCTTGTTGACCATCAACACTTGATGCTCCTTTTTGATTTCTACCTCTGCAGCTTTCAGCATTGCGAAGAGCTCGGGAATAGTCTTATTCATCCCTTGCATATTATAGTTCATCACGAAGCTCTTGTAGCTTGGTGGCAGTGATTGGAGAATTCTGTCAATGACGCAATCATCTGGAAGATTAACTCCCATCTGAATCAAGTGATTATTATACCCAGACATTTTGAGTATATGCTCACTGACAGAACTGTTCTCCTCCATCTTGCAGCTATAGAACTTATTGGAGACTTCATATCTCTCAATCCGGGCATTTGCTTGAAATATTAACTTCAATTCCTGGAACATCTCATATGCTCCATGATGTTCAAAACGTCGTTGAAGTCCCGATTCTAAGCCGTAAAGCATGGCACACTGAACTATCGAGTAGTCATCAGCTTTGCTCTGCTAGACGTTCATAACATCTGGTGTTGCTCCAGCAACAGGCCTGGCACCTATCGGTGCTTCCAGGACGTAATTCTTCTGTGCAGCAATGAGGATAATCCTCAAGTTACGGGCCCAGTCCGTGTAATTGCTACCATCATCTTTCAACTTTGCTTTCTCAAGGAACGCATTAAAATTCAACGGAACAACAGCACGGGCCATCTATCTACAGTCAAACATACATAATCAAGATACTATCAGGTACTAAGTTCATGATAAATTTAAGTTCAATTAATCAAATTACTTAAAGAACTCCCACTTAGATAGACATCCCTCTAATCCTCTAAGTGATCACGTGATCCAAATCAACTAAACCATGTCTGATCATCACGTGAGATGGAGTAGTTTCATTGGTGAACATCACTATGTTGATCATATCTACTATATGATTCACGCTCGACCTTTCGGTCTCCGTGTTCCGAGGCCATATCTGCATATGCTTGGCTCGTCAAGTATAACCTGAGTATTCCACGTGTGCAACTGTTTTGCACCCGTTGTATTTGAACGTAGAGCCTATCACACCCGATCATCACGTGGTGTCTCAGCACGAAGAACTTTTGCAACGGTGCATACTTAGGGAGAACACTTCTTGATAATTTTAGTGAGAGATCATCTTATAATGCTACCGTCAATCAAAGCAAGATAAGATGCATAAAGGATAAACATCACATGCAATCAATATAAGTGATATGATATGGCCATCATCATCTTGTGCCTGTGATATCCATCTCCGAAGCGCCGTCATGATCACCATCGTCACCGGCGTGACACCTTGATCTCCATCGTAGCATCGTTGTCGTCTCGCCAACCTTATGCTTCCACGACTATTGCTACCGCTTAGTGATAAAGTAAAGCATTACAGCGCGATTGCATTGCATACAATAAAGCGACAACCATATGGCTCCTGCCAGTTGCCGATAACTCGGTTACAAAACATGATCATCTCATACAATAAAATTCAGCATCATGTCTTGACCATACATCACAACATGCCCTGCAAAAACAAGTTAGACGTCCTCTACTTTGTTGTTGCAAGTTTTACGTGGCTGCTACGGGCTTAAGCAAGAACCAATCTTACCCTACGCATCAAAACCACAATGATAGTTTGTCAAGTTGGTGCTGTTTTAACCTTCGCAAGGACTAGGCGTAGCCACACTTGGTTCAACTAAAGTTGGAGAAACTGTCACCCGCAAGCCACCTATGTGCAAAGCACGTCGGGAGAACCGGTCTCGCGTAAGCGTACGCGTAATGTCGGTCCGGGCCGCTTCGTCCAACAATACCGCCGAACCAAAGTATGACATGCTGGTAAGCAGTATGACTTATATCGCCCACAACTCACTTGTGTTCTACTCGTGCATATAACATCAACACATAAAACCTAGGCTCGGATGCCACTGTCGGGGAACGTAGTAATTTCAAAAAATTTCCTACGCACATGCAAGATCATGGTGATGCATAGCAACGAGAGGGGAGAGTGTGATCTAAGTACCCTTGTAGATCGACAATGGAAGCGTTTGGTTGATGTAGTCGTACGTCTCCACGGCCCGACCGATCAAGCACCGAAACTACGGCACCTCTGAGTTCTAGCACACGTTCAGCTCGATGACGATCCCCGGACTCCGATCCAGCAAAGTGTCAGGGAAGAGTTCCGTCAGCATGACGGCATGGTGACGATCTTGATGCACTACTGTCGCAGGGCTTCGCCTGAGCACCGCTACAATATTATTGAGGACTATGGTGGCAGGGGGCGCCGCACACGGCTAAGAATATGATCACGTGGATCAACTTGTGTTCCTCTGGGGTGCCCCTGCCTTCGTATATAAAGGCTCAAAGGGGGGGGGTGCGGCCGGCCAGGGGAGGTGCCCCAGGAGGAGTCCTACTCCCTCCGGGAGTAGGACTCCCCCCCCAATCCTAGTTGGAATAGGATTCGCGAGGTGGAAAAGAGAGAGAGAGAAGGAGGGGGGCGCCGGCCCCCTCTCTCCTTGTCCTATTCGGACTAGGGGGGAGGGGCGCGTGGCCCAGCACTGGCCGCCTCTCCTCTTCTTCCACTAAGGCCCACTAAGGCCCATATAGCTCCCGGGGGGTTCCGGTAACCTCCCGGTACTCCGATAAAATCCCGATTTCACCCGGAACACTTCTGATATCCAAACATAGGCTTCCAATATATCAATCTTTATGTCTCGACCATTTCGAGACTTCTCGTCACATCCGTGATCTCATACGGGACTCCGAACATCCTTCGGTACATCAAAACGTATAAACTCATAATATAACTGTCATCGAAACCTTAAGCGTGCGGACCCTACGGGTTCGAGAACAATGTAGACATGACCGAGACGTGTCTCCGGTCAATAACCAATAGCGGGACCTGGATGCCCATATTGGCTCCTACATATTCTACGAAGATCTTTATCGGTTAGACCGCATAACAACATACGTTGTTCCCTTTGTCATCGGTATGTTACTTGCCCGAGATTTGATCGTCGGTATCCAATACCTAGTTCAATCTCGTTACCGGAAAGTCTCTTTACTCATTCCGTAATACATCATCCCGCAACTAACTCATTAGTTGCAATGCTTGCAAGGCTTAAGTGATGTGCATTACCAAGAGGGCCCAGAGATACCTCTCCGACAATCGGAGTGACAAATCCTAATCTCGAAATACGCCAACCCAACATGTACCTTTGGAGACACCTGTAGAGCTCCTTTATAATCACCCAGTCACGTTGTGACGTTTGGTAGAACACAAAGTGTTCCTCTGGTAAACGGGAGTTGCATAATCTCATAGTCATAGGAACATGTATAACTCATGAAGAAAGCAATAGCAACATACTAAACGATCGGGTGCTAAGCTAATGGAATGGGTCATGTCAATCAGATCATTCACCTAATGATGTGATCCCGTTAATCAAATGACAACTCTTTGTTCATGGTTAGGAAACATAACCATCTTTGATTAACGAGCTAGTCAAGTAGAGGCATACTAGTGACACTCTGTTTGTCTATGTATTCACACATGTATTATGTTTCCGGTTAATACAATTCTAGCATGAATAATAAACTTTTATCATGATATAAGGAAATAAATAATAACTTTATTATTGCCTCTAGGGCATATTTCCTTCACACAGTCCTTAACCCATGCAAATCACGGTACCCGCATTATCAAAAGATAGCATACGCGGTATTTATGGCATCCCGGAAGCTACGACACTACTTTCAAGAGTGTTCGATAACGGTAGCCTCAGAAGTACCACTTAACGATATTATAAACAACAGCGACGCGGCGGGCCGTATTGCCAAATGGGCCATTGAGCTCCTCCTGTTCGACATAACTTACAAACCATGGCGAGCTATTAAATCGCAAGTTTTGGCTGACTTTGTCGCTAAATGGACGGAAGCCGAACTCCCTAAAGAGTACGACACATATTCAAACTGGATCATGCACTTCGATGGCTCCAAAATGCTGGCTGGTCTGGGGGCTAGCGTCGTTTTGACGTCCCCAACAGGAGACACCATTCAATATGTACTGCAGATAATGTATACAGACTCCAACAACGCAACCGAATATGAGGCTCTTCTCCATGGTCTCCGGATGGAAGTATCCATGGGCATTCAACGCCTAGAGGTGCGCGGGGATTCAAACCTCGCGATATCCCAAATAAATGGAGACTTTGATGCCAAGGATCCAAAAATGGCCGCTTATCGCAATGCCGTCCTAAAAATGTCAGCTTGGTTCGAAGGGCTCGAATTTCACCATGTGGCTCGGGAAAACAATCAGGCGGCGGATATCCTCGCCCGCATTGGCGCCAAACGCGACGCGGTCCCTCCCAACATTTTTCTGGAAAGGATGTTCAAGCCATCCATAGCATGGGAAGGGGACACCGGTAACAACAGTCCGGACCCAGCCAAAATACCCGATACCGAACTCCCTGACACAATCGGGGGCTCCGCCACCGAAATAACACAATCAGCCCACGAAATAATGGCCATTATTGCCCCGTGGACAGAACCATTCCTAGCCTACTTAACTAACAGGAACTCCTGGAGGACCAAAATGAGGCACACTGCATAGTGCAGCGATCAAAGGCCTACAGGGTCCATGAGGGAGAATTGTACAATAAAAGCGCTACCGGAGTCCTTCAACGGTGCATCTCCGAAGAGGAGGGACGGAACCTTTTGGCAGAAATTCATGCAGGACTCGGCGGTCATCACGCCGCAGCCCGGGCTCTTATGAGCAAGGCCTTCCGTATAGGATTCTATTGGCCAACGGTCCGGGCAGACGCACAGGACTTAGTCCAGCGTTGCGCCGGTTGCCAGCTCTTTGCAAATCAAAGCCATATGCCACCCACCGCCCTCCGAACAATCCCCATTACATGGCCCTTTGTGGTCTGGGGGCTTGACATGGTTGGACCCCTTAAAGGTGGAAACCACAAGAAAAAATACTTATTGGTCATGGTGGATAAATTCACCAAGTGGATAGAGGCCAAACCGGTTAAAACAGCCGAATCCGGACCGGTGATAGATTTTATATCCGGGGTTGTACATCGCTACGGCGTCCCCCACAGCATCATCACTGACAATAGCAGGAACTTCACGGCCGACGAGGTAAAACTCTGGTGCAGCAAAATGGGCATCAAGCTCGATTATGCTTCAGTCTACCACCCACAAACCAACGGTCAAGTCGAACGAGCAAATGGTCTTATAATGAGCGGCATTAGACCCAGACTAGTGCGCTCCTTAATAGAGTCTGATACGCACTGGGTTGAGGAGCTCGACTCCGTACTCTGGGGGCTACGGACCACGCCGAATCATAGTACCGGATACACACCATTTTTATGGTGTACGGCGCAGAGGCAGTCCTGCCCTGTGACATAATTCATGACTCACCTCGAGTGCACATGTACGAAGAAAGAGAAGCCGAGCTCGAACGACAGGACAGTCTGGACACCTTGGAGGAAGAGCGCGACGTAGCCAAAGCCCGTTCCGCATTTTACCAGCAACAGGCTCGTAGATACTAAAGCAGAGACGTACAAGCCAAAACTTATAACATTGGCGAACTAGTTCTCTGGCTGCCGGATAAGAAAAAGAACAAGCTAGAGCCCAAATGGGAAGGTCCCTTCATCATCGACCAAGTTCTGACCGGCGGAGCGTACCGACTGCGGGATGCATCGACTAGTCGACTCGAGCCGAACCCATGGAACACAGCCAGGCTCCGAAGATTCTACGCCTAGCACCGGACTTTATGTTAGTCCCCTCCCTTTGTCCATTTTTTGCATATGCATCGTCTGTCTTGTTTCCCTTTCTTTCTTTTGTTCCTCTAGACCTTCACGGGTCACCTTGTGCCTCACTTGTACATTACAGAGGCGCTAGCTGCACTATCTACACCCGAGGGCTTCTTTCACAGAAGCTTAAATTATTTACCTGGGCATCACGCCCAACACATT
This sequence comes from Triticum dicoccoides, assembly GCF_002162155.2. Classification (NCBI taxonomy): domain Eukaryota; kingdom Viridiplantae; phylum Streptophyta; class Magnoliopsida; order Poales; family Poaceae; genus Triticum; species Triticum dicoccoides. Next base: position 17,892,921 of record NC_041388.1, read on the forward strand.
GTTATACTTCCGCATGTACCTTTTTTTCACCATTATATGCATCGATATGACTTAAGTTTTGGCCAAGCTGGGTTGCCTAGCTCTTGTATTTATGCCCTATGTTCCCATTAATTCGGCTAGAGCATAAGGGGAGCACCTCTGCGATTGTTACCGCCGGGTCAGCCAGACGTGTACCTCAGACTGGGTGAAGCCGAAAGCTAGCGTTCTTAAGAGAATATTCGGTCGGTGAACAAAAGATGACTTTCTATTTATTAACGATATCTGCCCCCAGACGTTTTTACTGTGCTTCTTGTCGCAGTCCGGACATGCACTTTAGGGCATGCCTACCCAGGGAAAGGAACCCTTAACGGAACTATTCTCTCTGGAAGATGTTTCTTACTACCCATGTAATATAACATAACTAGTTGGGCACTTGTCTGATAAAGCACTAATGACCCCTACGCCTGGTCTCCACGCATGCCCCGGTTCTTATATAACCGAGAGGGTATTCGGATACACTCCGGACTGTTGGGTCCCGAGGTTGAAGCGAAAAGGTCCGCCATGACAAACGATCTACAATCCGGCTAGAAGACATCATATATGTCACTTTACAATTACATAGTCAATTTGACTATTTGAATTCCTCTTCAATGCCCTCCAATAGGCTGTCTAGTCTACAGTCCTGTTGGCAATACTTTGCGGCCAATTCTACTTGGCCGTACACTAAATTCATAGGGATCTCCTTGTCGTTAGGCCCCATAGGTCTGACTTCGGCCATGTGGTTCGGGTCGGCCTTCGTGTACCGTGTCTTCACCATTGCCCAAGCCTCCCTGGGGCCCTGACGGCAGGCCGATATCTTCCATAATCAGAAACGCCGCCGTGCTCCCTTCAGCTTTTCTGCAAGCTCTCCAAGGCCGGGTATGGAGACGGACGGCCACAAGGCCTGGGCAACGCCTTGCATCACCTGCCGAACTCGTTCGTGCAACTGTGCGAGCTCGGGAAGAAGATCACCCGATGAACTAGGCATCTCCTCGGCAGGACGTCCTGTCAGCATACCTACAGACATAACCCTGTCAGCCAGCTTCCTCGCCGAACTCTTTTTCAAAGTTCGTTCAAGCACTTACTAAATATGCCGCATCGAAGCCACCGATTCTCCTTAACAGAATCCGACAGTTGGGCACGAACATCTTTCACTTGCACGCCCAGCTTGGTGTTGGCATCTTGGAGATCATTCTTCTCCTGCCTCACCCTCGTTAGCACGCTCTCACCAGCCTTCAGCTGGCGTATGAGCTGTTGTTTATCTAGATTCACTCCAGCGTCATCTGCAATTTTATCGTCAGATTTGCATATAAAGCTGCACTCTAATATGATACTTATCATTTGACGGATATGTTACGAGTGGGGGTCTCCTTGGGTGTAACATCCCTAGCCTTGCTATGCACTTGGACTAGCTTGGTTGTTGCATCATGTCTAAATTTCTTTTAAACTTGAAATGGGGATTGTTCAAACCCTAGCACCAAATCAATCCATCTAGGCTTGATTAAAATCTTTTTCAATAAACCCAAAATGTCCCTAAGAAAAGTTCATGATTTCTGGTTAAGGTGAAAACCTCTCCCAAAAATGATGAATATATTTTTAGGTCATCTTTGGATTTTTGAATTAACACAAAAGTATTTGAATTGGAGCTGTTTAAATGCTATATATATATATATATTTTAAATGGTCCAAATATTCTAAAGTTATTTGTGGAGCCCTGAAATAATTCAGTTAACCTCCAAAATAATTTTCAGAATAATCTAAAATGATTTAGTTCCTAAACTAAATCAAAACAAAGAAAACAAAATAGTAAAAGAAAAATAGGAAAAGGAAAAGGCTTACCTGGCCTTACCTGGCAGCCCAGCTGGCCTGGCACTGCTGGCCCAGCCCACCAGGGGCTCGCGTGTCTTCTTCCTCCTCTGCCAGGAGGACAAACGGGTGCGTGGCGAGCGCTGACGCTGCCCTGGCCACCTCCTGCTTCGCGTTGGAGGCTCGTCCTCCTCCCTGACCCCGTGCCTGGTGACGCCCGAGCCCCCCTCTCACTTCTCCCTCGCTTTAGCCCCTCCCCCTCTCGTTTATGTGCTCACTGAGAGGAGCCCATCGCCGCCGTGCTTCGCTCGCGTGGCCGCCGTCGTCCCCAAGCGCCACCGCCTTCCCAGAGCTCCACCATCCCGCGCTACCCTCTCTCATCGACGCACGTAAGGCAGGGAGCAGCAGAACGTCGCCCCCATCATTCCCATCGCCGCCTCTACTTCGTCCCCGCCGTCGTCGATCTGCCGGCCACAGCGCTTCCCCGGCCTCTTCTTCGACTCCACCTGAACCGTGGTGAGCTCGCGAACGAAACCCCTCTCTCACCCCGGCCTCGCACGTCCTCTAGTCACTGTTTCCGCAAGCTCCCGAGCTCGCCACCGCTGGCCATGGCGCCGCCGCGGCTAGAGCTACTGCAACCCATGTCCGGGCCCGCCAACGAGCTCTGCACCCTCCCAGGAGATGAACACCACCACAGTTCCTCCTCCCATGCTCTGTGGCGTCGTTCTCATCAACGCCCATGGCTCTGCCGCCACCAAACCTCAACGCCGGCGAGATTTCGGCCACCCCGCGCCCTCTAGCTTGGTCCGTTGGATGGGGGCGAGAAATGGGCATCTCCTGGTGCCCTTGGTGCATCGAAATACTGCCGGAGCAGTGTTTCCGGCGTGCCTCCGCCGCGCTGGATGGTCGCCGGAGGACTAACCCCGGTCGTGCTGACGTGGCTAGGTTAATTAGGCGTTAACCACCTCTTAATCAAACCCAAGAGTCACAGACAGCCGGGCCCCACCTCATAATTAACCACAAGGTTATTCCCTGCTTTAATTAAGCTAATGCTTTGACCCGCCACCTCAGCGTTGACCTGGCCCCAGTAGTCAGCCTCTGTTCTTGCCCTATTACACTGACATGTGGAGCCCACACATCAGGTTTGACCTGGACCGCGCCCTGTTGACCTGCTGACGTCATGATGATGCAGTGCTGACGTAATAAAGTTTTTTGGAATTAAAATAAATCAGAAATGATTTATAAATTTCAGAAAATACCCCAAACTTCTAAAAATCATAGAAAATCAACTGTAGCTCAGAATTAAATAAATTATATATGGAAAATTATCAGAAAAATTCAAGGAATCCATCTGTACCATTTTCATGCATGTTTGAACAATGTTTGTCCTCTGTTTTGGACAAAACAAATAAAAGGCATTTAAATAATCATATATGGAGTTGGAATTTGAATCATGTATTCAAACCAACTTCATTTAAATCATAGCTAGATGCATTAGCTCAAATCACAGCATATTGCCATGTCATGATCATGCATCATATTGTGGCATTGCATTGATTGTGTTCTTTCTCAGTTGCCGGTGTTTGTCCCCTCTCGATAGACGTGGTTCCGACGATGTGATCGATGACACCGATGAAAAACTATACTATCTTTAGAAGTGCCAGGCAAGCAAAAACCCCTTGTTCATTCTGATACAATCCCTCTCTCTCACTCCTGCTCTCTTTTATTGCATTAGGACAACAACGATTCAACTGTTACATGCTGCGGTAGTTGAACCCCTTTTCCTCTGCATGACCTGTCATTGCCACAATAAATAGATGAAACCCACTAGCATGAGTAGGAGTTGTTTGAGCCCTGATGTGCCTACTCATTCGTGCTTGTATGTCATGCCTGCTACTGCTTAGAGTTGAGTCAGGTCTGATTCATCGGGGATGAATTGGAATGTGGTGAACATGTCCTACTATTGAGAGCTAAGTGTGTGAACACGATTTGGTAAAGGTAGCGGTGAGAGGCCATGTAGGAGTACATGGTGGGTTGTCTCATTGCAGCCGTCCTCAGGAACTGAGTTCTGTGTTTGTGATCCATGAACAGTTACTACCACACATTGGGTTCCGGCAACTCGGCCCCTCTCGGCTTATTAATCAACTCGATCTTTGTCCAGGAGTTGCAACAAGTTTTTGGTGTTTGTAGGTAGTGTTAGTAGTCTACCAAGTGGCACCCGGTACAGGTGGGCTTGGGACAGACTAGGCACAGTGGCACGGTGTACCAAGTGGCACCCGGATGGTGGGCTTGGGAACCCTGCACACATCGTTTGGGGCCGTGAGCGACACCCCGGCCGGATCTCCTTGCGGATGGAACCCGAATAGGCGATAAACCTGGACTAGAGATTTGTTGGTTAGTCAGGTCGTGGTTGACTCCCTCGCCAGGCTTCCGCTTGAAGGTTGCCGAGATACACGACGTGTACATGGTGGTAAGTGGCGAGAGTGTGTGTGAAGAAGTACACCCCTGCAGGGTTATCATTATCTATTCGAATAGCCAGATTCCTCGGATATGGAAACTTGGACCCCTTGCATAGTTCATAGACAAGTGAAAGTGGATACTTTAAAATGCGCAAGATAAGCATGAGTGCTATGGATGGCGTTCTCGTAGGAAGACGGGAGCGGATCCATAGTGGTGTATTGATATGGTGAATATGTGGACTCGTGTGCACCACCACAAAGAGTTATTTGTAGTCGTAGTTCAGGATAGCCACCGAGTCAAAGCTGGCTTGCTGCAGTTAAACTCCACCACCCCTTTGTTGATACCGATGCATATGTAGCTAGTTCTGATGTAAGTCTTGCTGGGTACATTTGTACTCACGTTTGCTTAAATTATGTTTTGTAGAGAGACGTCAGTATCACTAGTAGTTCCACTTGGACTTCGATGTTTAGGTTGCTACCTCGGCTACGATCTTGTACCCTTGGGAGGGTCTTGTAGATAGTCAGGCTTCTGAGCCTTCTTCATTTGTAGTTGTCTGTACTCAGACAAGTTAAGCTTCCGCATGTGCTTGTTGCTTGTATGCTCTGTATGTTGGGTCATGAGACCCATGTTTGTAATATCTCGCTCCTTGGAGCCTAATGAATAATACTCTGAGTCATAGAGTCTTGTTGTGATGCCATGTTGTATTCCACATATTGAGCATATTGTGTGTATGATTGAAATGCTTGGTATGTGTGGGATCCAACAGCCTAGTTGTTTATCCTTAGTAGCCTCTCTTATGGGGAAATGTAGTCTTGTGCTTCCATGAGCCATAGTAGTCCGCTACAGCCCGGTTCACTGGAGTCCTGCTAGCCCAGCACTACTGCTCCGAAACACTTGACTGGTCGGCATGTGATTCACTTCGTTCCTGTGTCTGTCCCTTCGGGGAAATGTCACGCGGTGACATCCGGAGTCCTGCCTAGCCTGCTACAGGCCGGTTCACCGGAGTCCTGTTAGCCCAGTGCTACAGCCCGGATTTACACGCTGCTGACCGACATGCTCGATGTTGATTCATGTATGCCTGTCCCCGTAAGTTAGTGCCACTTTGGGTTCACGACTAGTCATGTCGGCCAGGGTTCTCTGTCATATGGATGCTAGCGACACTATCATATACATGAGCCAAAAGGCGCAAACGGTCCCGGGCCATGGTAAGGCGACACCCGTGGGAATACCGTGCGTGAGGCCACAAAGTGATATAAGGTGTTATAGGCTAGATCGGTGTGACTTAGAATCGGGGTCCTGACAGCTTTGGTATTAGAGCCTGACTGCCTGTAGGATACCAAGCCAAGATGGTCGAAGTCGTGTCTAGAAATGCTTTAGTTATGTAAGGGAATTGATTGTGGAAGGGAACATGAGGCTCTTTTTACTCCTTACCCTCATGACCTTCTGATCTGAGTCATCTTATCTTTTCTACGGGGTTAAGAACTAGGCTTCTCTTCTATCTCTCAGGATGACGTGTTACTAAACCGTAGTTGCCTAGGATTGTTGAGTTCAAGCCTCAGTTCAGTTCCTACTACTTCCATATGTTCATAACTGGCCTCAGAACCTTGATATTGTGATGTTGAGTGGTTATGCCACCATTTTTGCAGGATGTCTCAAATCTTCTTGAGCATTTACAGCCGTTATGCTGTCCGAGTCATTACATGTTTCTAAATAATCTGATGCATTTGCAAATCCTTCCTCCGTTCCCGATGTCCTTTTGGTCAGAATAAGCACACTAGCCAGTGAGTTGAGGTACTCTGTTGCCTCGACATATATGCTGGAGCTATTATTATGACCCTAGGTGTCTTAGAGAGTCACCTAGTAATCTAGCAATGCTTTGTATTCCCAGTGTGATGATTCTGGATATTGCTCTCGAAAGCATCCCGTGATGCCATTTAGTAGTAGGTATTCTACTCTTGGGTTCCTGACCCAAGATTCACTCCACTTACTTTCTGTTGTTAGTATTTGCTAGCTCCCTTAAGATATTAGTAACCTTACGATAGTCCTCGAGGTCCATGGTATCTCATTCTTCCAATACCATGAACCAGCCAAGGCATAAGTTCTCTGAACGAAAAGATCACAACAAGAGTGCTCTTGACGAGTTCTTCATTCGATAGTTGTGACTCTGCCAGTTCTATCATTCTGCATGGGTTATCCGGAAGAAATATGTTGAACTCGTTTGACATACTAACCCATGAATCCACAACTCAAAAAGTTATATGTTCCTTGAGTTGTTCTCTTTAGTTGTATTCTGATCCACGTCTATCATTTGATAGTCAAGAATAGTTGTGCATTCATGTTATCGATGCCTATTATTTTTGTGGTCCGTCAAGCCATTCTATTTCAGAATGACTAGGAGAAACAAACTCCAGTACCTCATCCATATCTAGGATTGGGTCAAAGTAGTTGTCTTTCACAGATCAAAATGCCAATCCAGCTTTTGATTCTATTCTACCCTGAAGTATTACCGTCTTATGTCAAGAATGTCATGGGAATTGCACACCATCCTATGAACTCTTGATACAATGATACTTCTTGCCATCATTATTCATTCCTTGGTCCTCATGTTATTGTAACCGGAACGCCGACAAGTGAATCGTGATGTGTGACATCAATACTCCTAGCAACCCCGTTGCTTGGTAGTTAATGGACAATAAACTCATTCTTAGCATGTTGGTTATTGAATCATCATTCTAAGATTGATCGTGCTACCTAGTCCTTATTTCCGGAGCACTATTCGATCAATGAGTTAGGATTGTGTCAAACCCTTTCTCTATTGGTCACATCGTCTTGCCTCGCAAAGCAAGATTGTTCTCGAGCTTAGTAACATATCGGTGGTTCGTGATTTTCCAAATATCTTCTCGGAAGTATCACCAGGTTGTCACCTGACCGCTATGTTGAGTTCGTGATCAAGTTGGTTTCTTATAAACCACCCCTTCTCCAAGAATCTGTGTTGGTTACCCCAGAGCTAGTTGGTTAAGCTAAACAACAACTTGGAGAGTTGGAAGATAAAAAGCTTTGCCGAATTTGGTTCTTTCTGAAGGGATATCCTTGTGTGTGTGTGTGTTGAAGAAAGATGATATCTTCACCAATTGGTCCTCGTGATCAGTTGTTGAATCTATTGTCTTGTCAAACTTTGACTTGAGTATGGGCTATCATCAAGTCAAATAAGAACCAACGATGTTTGTAATGTTGTCCTACTCGTGGTTGACCCCTTGAGCATACACCTTTACATCTTTTGGTCTGACCAATGCTATCACCGTGTTCACATGATAGTGGAAGTCCAGTGATATGGAAATTCCGATGAGTTGCTATTGAGTCCATCAACAACATCTTGTCTCCCCCATGATTCGTGTTAAACATTAAGCTAGTGTTGGAAACTTTGTAAACAATGCCCTCATGTTCCGTTCATGAAGCATATGTTTGGATGAAAGTAGCGACTTCCTCTAAGTTCACGTGCAATCGATGCAAGTTGTCGCCGTGAATTCGAGAAAGCTTGTTTTTGCTTCCTCTGGAATCATCCCGAGTTGGTCATGCACGTGCGAAGTATTCTGTGGTCTGTTAGACTGATCATCTTCGTTCCATATGAATTCCGTAGCACACCAACCCACTGATTGATTTGTTCTAGGAAAAGAAGTTAACTGCTAATCCATGGTAATGCACAAGACTTTGATATCCTCGATGATGGTTTCCACCTGAACTCAATAGTGTTTTATTATAAGACTACTATGTGGCCATGCTTGTCTTGGACAACATGCTCACATGTATGTAGCAGAACCAACTCATGTTTTGGAGCTTGCTATCTAGTTCATTTCCCGAGAATCTCGCAATGTCATCCCGTCGATTTGTGTTGCAACTCTTCTTTTCAGACATGTTGAGTCTGAAGCATCCTGTTTCTAACCAGATCTGAATCTCAGGCAGATATGATGGTTGGAACATTCCCAACATTTGCATTTTGTTCCCAGCTTGCACCCCGTTGTGCCAATTTTCCATGGGCTGCCCTTCTCAGTAATTGATGTTCAGGATCATCTTCGAAAGTGGTCCTACCATGGGTCCCATCCATTTCTGATGATAGGCAAAAATCATCCATTACGTTGTCTTCAACAAGGTAGTCCACATCTTTCGTTCTAGTCCGAGTATGTCATCCTTTTGAGCTCCTTCAAATGATTGTTTGTGATTGCCTTAGGCTGGTATAAAGAGTTCCAATGATCTCAGTATGACAAGTAATTCTTTTTCCACTTGAGGGAATATATCTATGAGTCACCTTCTCTAAGGTGCTCTGTTATGGAATCATGGCAATTATTTCCTCGCTACTTTGAACTCTTGTACCATCTTACTCAAGTGTGGAATTCTTGCCTACCAAATTGAACTTTCGTCATCTGTTTCCTTCCTTCCCACCTGACGTGAGTTAGCGTCTCAGCCCATGAGATGTTTCAACGTCTCACTCCATGAGTTGATCTTGAGTTGCTCGTTCTTTGAGAAGATCGATTCCTGTAGAGTTTCTTGTGTCGTCACTGTGTTGGACAAAGATCTCGAAAGTAAAGACGTCAAGATCAATTGAAGCAGTGAATCAACATCCTCGAGAAGGGCAAATGGATCATGAAGAGTGTGATAGTTTTGTGACCCCCTTTCCTCTTACCTCACGTCTTTAATCTCGGGACGAGATTCTTGTTTAGTAGGGGAGAGTTGTAACATCCCTAGCCTTGCTATGCACTTGGACTAGCTTGGTTGTTGCATCATGTCTAAATTTCTTTTAAACTTGAAATGGGGATTGTTCAAACCCTAGCACTAAATCAATCCATCTAGGCTTGATTAAAATCTTTTTCAATAAACCCAAAATGTCCCTAAGAAAAGTTCATGATTTCTGGTTAAGGTGAAAACCTCTCCCAAAAATGATGAATATATTTTTAGGCCATCTTTGGATTTCTGAATTAACACAAAAGTATTTGAATTGGAGCCGTTTAAATGCTATATATATATTTTTTAAATGGTCCAAATATTCTGAATTATTTGTGGAGCCCTGAAATAATTCAGTTAACCTCCAAAATAATTTTCAGAATTATCTAAAATGATTTAGTTCCTAAATTAAATCAGAACAAAGAAAACAAAATAGTAAAAGAAAAACAGGAAAAGGAAAAGGCTTACCTGGCCTTACCTGGAAGCCCAGCTGGCCTGGCACTGCTGGCCCAGCCCACCAGGGGCTCGCGTGTCTTCTTCCTCCTCTGCCAGGAGGACAAACAGGTGCGTGGCGAGCGCCGACGCTGCCCTGGCCACCTCCTGCTTCGTGCTGGAGGCTCGTCCTCCTCCCTGACTCCGTGCCTGGAGACGCTCGAGCCCCCCTCTCACTTCTCCCTCGCTCTAGCCCCTCCCCCTCTCGTTTTTGTGCTCACCGAGAGGAGCCCGTCACCGCCGTGCTTCGCTCGTGTGGCCACCGTCGTCCCCAAGCGCCACCGCCTTCCCAGAACTCCACCATCCAGCGCTACCCTCTCTCGTCGATGCACGCAAGGCAGGGAGCAGCAGAACATCGCCCCCATCGTTCCCATCGCCGCCTCTACTTCGTCCCCGCCGTCGTCGATTTGCCGGCCACAGCGCTTCCCCGGCCTCTTCTTCGACTCCACCCGAACCGTGGTGAGCTCGCGAATGAAACCCCTCTCTCACCCCGGCCTCGCACGTCCTCTAGTCGCCGTTTCCGCAAGCTCCCGAGCTCGCCACTGCTGGCCATGGCGCCGCCGCGGCTAGAGTTGCTGCAACCTGCGTCCGGGCCCGCCAACGAGCTCCGTACCCTCCCAGGAGACGAAGACCACCACAGTTCCTCCTCCCATGCTCTGTGGCGTCGTTCTCATCAACGCCTGTGGCTCTGCCGCCGCCAAACCTCAACGCCGATGAGATTCCGGCCACCCCGCGCCCTCTAGCTTGGTCCGTTGGATGGGGGCGAGAAAGGGGCATCTCCTGGTGCCCTCAGTGCATCAAAATACTGTCGGAGCAGTGTTTCCGGCGTGCCTCCGCCGCGCTGGATGGTCGCCGGTGGACTAACCCCGGCCGTGCTAATGTGGCCAGGTTAATTAGGCGTTAACCACCTCTTAATCAAACCCAAGAGTCACAGACAGCTGGGCCCCACCTCATAATTAACCACAGGGTTATTCCTTTCTTTAATTAAGCTAATGCTTTGACCCGCCACCTCAGCGTTGACCTGGCCCCACTAGTCAGCCTCTGTTCTTGCCCTGTTACACTGACGTGTGGACCCCACACGTCAGGTTTGACCTGGACCACGCCCTGTTGACCTGCTGACATCATGATGATGCAGTGCTGACGCAATAAAGTTTTCTGGAATTAAAATAAATCAGAAATGATTTATAAATTTCAGAAAATACCCCAAACTTCTAAAAATCATAGAAAATCAACCGTAGCTCATAATTAAATAAATTATATATGGAAAATTATCAGAAAAATTCAAGGAATCCATCTGTACCATTTTCATGCATGTTTGAACAATGTTTGTCCTCTGTTTTGGACAAAACAAATAAAAGGCATTTAAATAATCATATATGGAGTTGGAATTTGAATCATGTATTCAAACCAACTTCATTTAAATCATAGCTAGATGCATTAGCTCAAATCACAACATATTGCCATGTCATGATCATGCATCATATTGTGGCATTGCATTGATTGTGTTCTTTCTCAGTTGACGGTGTTTGTCCCCTCTTGATAGACGTGGTTCTGACGATGTGATTGATGACACCGACGAAGAACTATACTATCTTCAGAAGTGCCAGGCAAGCAAAACCCCCTTATTCATTCCGATACAACCCCTCTCTCTCGCTCCTGCTCTCTTTTATTGCATTAGGACAACAACGATTCAACTGTTACATGCTGCGGTAGTTGAACCCCTTTTCCTCTGCATGACCTGTCATTGCCACGGTAAATAGATGAAACCCACTAGCATGAGTAGGAGTTGTTTGAGCCCTGATGTGCCTACTCATTCGTGCTTGTATGTCATGTCTGCTACCGCTTTGAGTTGAGTCAGGTCTGATTCATCGGGGATGAATTGGAATGTGGTGAACATGTCCTACTGTTGAGAGCTAAGTGTGTGAACACGATTTGGTAAAGGTAGCGGTGAGAGGCCATGTAGGAGTACATGGTGGGTTGTCTTATTGCAGCCGTCCTCAGGAATTGAGTTCTGTGTTTGTGATCCATGAACAATTACTACCACATATTGGGTTACGGTAACTCGGCCCCTCTCGGCTTATTAATCAACTCGATCTCTGTCCAGGAGTTGCAACTAGTTTCTGGTGTTTGTAGGTAGTGTTAGTAGTCTACCAAGTGGCACCCGATATAGGTGGGCTTGGGACAGACTAGGCACAGTGGCACGGTGTACCAAGTGGCACCAGGATGGTGGGCGTGGGAACCCTGCACACATTGTTTGGGGCCGTGAGCGACACCCCGGCCGGATCTCCTTGCGGATGGAACCCGAATAGGCGATAAACCTGGACTAGAGACTTGTTGGTTAGTCAGGTGGTGGTCAACTCCCTTGCCAGGCTTCCGCTTGAAGGTTGCCGAGATACACGACGTGTACATGGTGGTAAGTGGCGAGTGCGTGTGTGAAGAAGTACACCCCTGCAGGGGTATCATTATCTATTTGAATAGCCGGATTCCTCGGATATGGAAACTTGGACCCCTTGCATAGTTCATAGACAAGTGAAAGTGGATAATTTAAAATGCGCAAGATAAGCATGAGTGCTATGGATGGCATTCTCATAGGAATACGGGAGCGGATCCATAGTGGTGTATTGATATGGTGAATATGTGGACTCGTGTGCGCCACCACAAAGAGTTATTTGTAGTCGTAGTTCAGGATAGCCACCGAGTCAAAGCTGGCTTGCTGCACTTATACTCCACCACCCCTTTGTTGATACCAATGCATATGTACCTAGTTCTGATGTAAGTCTTGCTGGGTACATTTGTACTCACGTTTGCTTAAATTATGTTTTGCAGAGAGACGTCAGTATCACTAGTAGTTCCGCTTTCACTTCGACATTTAGCTTGCTACCTTAGCTACGATCTTGTACCCTTGGGAGGGTCTTGTAGATAGTCAGGCTTCCGAGCCTTCTTCATTTGTAGTTGTCTGTACTCAGACAAGTTAAGCTTCCGCTTGTGCTTGTTGCTTGTATGCTCTGTATGTTGGGTCATGAGACCCATGTTTGTAATATCTCGCTCCTTGGAGCCTAATGAATGATACTCTGAGTCGTAGAGTCTTGTTGTGATGCCATGTTGTATTCCACATATTGAGCATATTGTGTGTATGATTGAAATGCTTGGTATGTGTGGGATCCGACAACCTAGTTGTTTATCCTTAGTAGCCTCTCTTATGGGGAAATGTAGTCTTGTGCTTCCATGAGCCATAGTAGTCCGCTATAGCCCGGTTCACCGGAGTCCTGCTAGCCCAGCACTACTGCTCCGGAACACTTGACTGGTCGGCATGTAATTCACTTCATTCCTGTGTCTGTCCCTTCAGGGAAATGTCACGCGGTGACATCTGGAGTCCTGCCTAGCCTGCTACAGCCCGGTTCACCGGAGTCCTGTTAGCCCAGTGCTACAGCCCGGATTCGCACGCTGCTGACCGACATGCTCGATGTGGATTCATGTATGCCTGTCCTCATAAGTTAGTGCCAGTTTGGGTTCACGACTAGTCATGTCGGCCCGGGTTCTCTGTCATATGGATGCTAGCGATACTATCATATACATGAGCCAAAAGGCACAAACGGTCTCGGGCCACGGTAAGGCGACACCCGTGGGAATACCGTGCGTGAGGCCGCAAAGTGATATGAGGTGTTACAGGCTAGATCGGTGTGACTTAGAATCGGGGTCCTGACATTGGGCTCCCCTGCGGCGGACAGTGCGGCCTAAAGTTGGGCTTTGCACTCTTCTAGCTCCTGGGACAGTTGAGTATTCTTTTCTGTAAGAACCTACATAACAAATGATCCTTAAATCAGTTATCCTAACTGCTTCAAGTCTCAGGGGCTACTGATATATATAATCATCAAATTTTCTCACTCGTGTGTCTTTTACATACTGCTCCGTGGCTCTGGCTAGACCATTTTGAGCGGCATGGAGGTGCGCATATCCCGAGTTGAAGGCATCTAAAGCCTCTTGGGAGAAACAAGCGTCACGAAGAACAGTCCGGCGACGCCTATGGTTCATGGAACTTTCCACCTCGGATTGGGTGGCGGACAGTCTATCCGTATCCTCTGTCGAAGGAGCCCCCGGTGCACGCCTTGTACTCATTCCCACCCCTGAGTCCGGCCTTGGAGCCTGGCTTGTGGAGGCGCGGTTGGTAGCCTCTCCGGGTATAGTCCGGCGAGCACTCTTTCTCCTGAAAAGAAGGCATGGGCGTTAATATGCCTCTGTAAATAATGTCTTGCGATAAAGACGGCGCGCTATACCGCTGCGCCGGTGCCTCAATCCGGACTGCGGATCTTTTCAGCCTGCCTGGCCTAGCGGCCCCTTGTTGGCTAGTTGCCATAGGCTCGGCCTTCTGCCCCGAGGACCTCCCCTGCAAGACACGACTATTATACGGCAATGAAAAAAAAGAGCACAAGGACGGATCCCTTTTTAAGTGTTGGGATTTCGGTCTCAGTCACCTGTGAGGTTGGAACTAGCCCAGGGTAATCGGCCGTAATGGCCACCAAGGTATTGTCATTACTCCCTTGGTAAAAAAAAACCTGTCGATCAGCTCCACGGATATGTCCGGATCCTCCTGGGAGGCCGGGTCAAGGGACCGTCCAGGGTCCTCGGGCTGTGGAGGAGGGCTGTTTATCTCCTTTGCTGCCTGGCGCAGCTCCTGCGATAAAATCGCTAGCATGAATACTTTAACTACGGGAATACGAAACAGACGGGCGAGAAACAATCTCTGCTTACCCAGCTCGGAGGATTGTACATGGAAAATCCGCCCTGCGGGTTGATACGGAGGAATTCCTCCTCTTCTCCCTTGTACAAAGTGGACAAGATCTTTATTAGATCAGCAGCCGATCCCGGCCCTTTGCGGCCGTGGCGGGTGGCGTCATCCTCCCCGTTGAAGTCTCACATGGGGTGGCCTCTGTACTGGAGCGACTGCACCCCCCGCATAATGCATATAGCCATGACCTCGATCATGGTCAATCCGGATCGAGCTAAAGAGCTTATCCGGCTCATCAGATAAAGAATGTCCCGATCGTCTTCCTCTAGGGGGCTCCGTGGACGCCAGCTCTGGCGCTTCTTCAAAGGAGCGTTTTCAAACTCAGGAAGGCCGATCCGAATAGGGTCCGGAAGGGGGACATCTTCTGTATAAAACCATTCTCAAGGCCAGTCTTCGGACGTCTTCTTGGGGTCCCGGATAGGTATCCGGTCCCAGCGATACGCCACACTTCGGCTCCGCCCACTTGATATATTGATCCCTTCTTAGAACGGGGCACAAGGCAGAACAACTTCTTCCACAGAGAGAAATGAGCCTCACAGCCCAAAAATAACTCGCAAAGGGCTACGAATCCCGCGATGTGCAGCAGGGAGGCAGGCGTAAGGTTGTGCAGCTGGAGGCCATAGAACTCTAGAAGCCCTCGGAGAAATGGATGGATTGGGAATCCGAGCCCTCTTACTAGATAAGGGACAAGGCACACTTGCTCTCCCTGGGAGGGATTGGAACGGCTCTCCGCTTGCTCTCCGCCATTATAGGTGGCCAGCCCGGCTCGAACCGGGACCAGGTACGCCGGGGAAGAAATCCCTTGGACTGAAGCATCACCAATTTGCTGTGCGGGATGGAACATCTCTCCCAATCTCCAGGCTTGGAACTAGGGGTGTGAGAGGAGGAGCTGCATCGACCGGCCATGGTGGAATGGATCTCTGTCGGGCACGCTCCGATGAAGACTCGGCAAGGGAGGATGATGTGATTTGGATCTGAATCCTCATCTTTTTAAATAGGCGGCTCATTTACATAGCTAGGGGGTAAATGTGAAAATACCCTGGCTCTTCGCATTCGCTCGACACGTGGAAAGTGGCCATTATTGGGCGTAGAAGCCAAGAAGTATGAATCATCACAAGGAACCGGACATTATTTCGACAGGTACACAGAATTTGGAGAAGGAACCCGCCTTGCAATGCCGAAGACAACTGCGCGCCGGACTCATCGTCATTGAAGCCTAGTTCGGGGGCTACTGAGGGAGTCCTAGATTAGGGGGTCTCCGGACATCCGGACTATCTCCGTTGGCCGGACTGATAGACTATGAAGATACAAGATTGAAGACTTCGTCTCGTGTCCGGATGGGACTCTACTTGGCGTGGAAGGCAAGCTAGGCAATACGTATATGGATATCTCCTCCTTTGTAACCGACCTTGTGTAACCCTAACCCTCTCCGGTGTCTATATAAACCGAAGGGTTTTAGTCCGTAGGACAACAATCACAACATACAATCATACCGTAGGCTAGCTTCTAGGGTTTAGCCTCTCTGATCTCGTGGTAGATCCACTCTTGTAACACCCATATCTTCAATATTAATCAAGCAGGACTAGGGTTTTACCTCCATTAAGAGGGCCCGAACCTGGGTAAAACTTCGTGTCCCTTGCCTCCTGTTACCATCCGGCCTAGACGCACAGTTCGGGACCCCCTACCTGAGATCCGCCGGTTTTGACACCGACAATGACCAAAGGAGAAAGCATTGCCACTGGGTGATTGGGCAATGGCGGCTACCTCGGTGCCGCACATCACCGCCAGCTCATTGGCTTTGTTAAACAGACCCTGCCGGCGCTTGGCGAAGCACACCTGTCGGGCGCCCTCCTTCTCGACCCGCCGCATGATGGTCTTCTGCCGCCCATTGCCACCCTTCCGCTTCGGTGCCATTGCTCGCTCAGAGAAAGGAGGAGGAGAGTAGGTATAGATTTGTGTTTGTCTACATCTCAGGGCCATACGCGCTTATATAGAAGCCGAGAGAAGATGATGAGGATTGAGGAATCGTCGGGAGAGGCTAGCCCGGGCGTTAAAACAATTGGCAACTCATGATTGGGCAGAGGTATTGTTCAGTATTCTCTGTCCTTGACCTGTCACGCGTATAAGCATAACTCGACCAGTACGATCCAATATTTCAAATAAGGTTTTTTATTGCTTCCTTCCGTTTTGTTGCGTGTTTTTATTAGGTAAGGATTAAGAATGAGCCCGATGAGATCTTTCCTCATCATCTGTCTATTTTAGTAGGAAACGAATTAATCTTGGCCCAGAAAAAGAAGAGTCTTTTACGTTTGTGTCCCTAACTCGAACCTACTACTCAGATTTATCCCTAATTTTGAAGTGTGCTCAAATTTACCCCTATGTCGTGAGGGCATCTCCAATGCAGGGGCGCCTGTGTGGGCGCTTGTGTAAAAAATAAAACTAAATTACCATGGAGCACCGGTGTAAAAGTCTGGTCTTCCAACGCAAGAGTGCTAGATTGGGCGCTTATCTATATTTTTTCCTTCCGGACGACATTCTCAAGCGCCGGCCTCTCCAACGCAGGAAACAAGCATCGGTGCCCACCGATCCAACCGAACACGAATCGGTCAGCTGCGCCAGTCCTCACTCAGCTCACTCTGCTCTCAGCTCAGCTCCCTCTGCTCCCTTCTCTCGAACTCTCCACACCCTTGACCCTCGTTAGATCCAGCGAGCCGGAGGAGAACTCCAGGCCGAACTCCCACACCCTCAGATGTTGGCCACGGTAAACGGCGGCGCGGGGGCGGAGTAGTTAGCAGCCCGCGTCTTCCTTCCCATGGAGACGAGACCGGTGCAGCTGTCGGCGAGGCCGACGGACATGAAGAGGGCGGTGCGCGAGCGGATGAGGCAGCAGCAGCCGGGGCTTCCCACCACTGGTAGAAAAAGGGCCTATAGTCCTGGTTCGTAAGGGCCTTTAGTCCCGGTTCCTGAACCGGGACTAAAGTGTCGGTACTAATGCCCCGACCCCTTAGTCCCGGTTCAATCCAGAACCGGGACTGATGGGCCTCCACATGGGCAGTGCGCAGAGCCCAGGCAGGAGACCCTTTGGTCCCGGTTGGTGGCACCAACCGGGACCAATAGGCATCCACGCGTCAGCATTTCTGTGGCTGGGGTTTTTGTTTTTTTTGAAGGGGTCCACATAGAATTCTCCGTCTTCAGGGATCACGTGGTCAAGAAAGAATGCCGCCAATTCCTCTTGAATTCCTCGCATGCGAGCTGGTGCTAGGAGTTCATCCCGCTTCCGAAACATCTAATTTAAAGAAGGGGGTCAATACATATATATATATATATATATATATATGAATGAATGAAACTCAACACAAATGATGGTAATAAAATAAAATTGTGAATGTTGTTATTTACGTACTTCATATTGTTCGTCAGTGTAGCCCCGCTCACAGGTCGTGTGGCGGATGGACTCGCAAACATAGTATCCACAGAAATCATTCCCTTGTTCCTGCCACAACCACTTTACAAGAAATAGAGGTTAATCAAACTGATAAGCAAGAATGCCAAATGGTATTGATGAAACTAGCGCTTGAATGACTAGTAGATGCGCTTAAAATGCTACTATGTTTCGGGTGTCTAAATTGCAGCTCCTTCGGCAGTCCCGGAGCTTTTCTGGTGAATTTTCTCCAAACCCTGCCGGACAAAGAAAACAATTACTTGATATATCAGAAAATGAACAAAGTTGCTGATATGGTGGATAATGATCGATTTAACTTACTTCTCGAGTATTTGAGTCATGTCTGCATAGTCCTTGGGATCTTTTTGTTTTGAGTCTAAGACGGTTACTAGTCCCTGCTCACGCATGATCGATTTAGCTTAATATGTAGGAGAATATAGTGGAAACTGCACACGCATGCATAACTCATCAATTACATTACTATAACCTTGACTAATATATAAGGGAAACCGAATACGCACAAGACAGTAACACTCACTTGAAGTTGTAAGGAAAGAGTATTATATCTTTGTTTTGATTTATTATCAACGATTCTAGCATGCTGGCCTCGGTTTCTGCGGCATGAAATTTAACCTGAGTTGCATCTATGAGATATGTGTTAATGAACCCAATATCACCGACTTGTCTTTTCTTCAATTCGACGATCTTCAATCTGCATAATATAGTGAGGATGATTATAAATACATGCAATGAAAGAGCTAAGCTATATAGAGAAACTTAATGACAGAAGTAGTACTACTTACAGACAGTAGCAGGCGACCGTTGTTTTATCGAGGGCCAATTGATTGAAAAACTGATAGAACTCCTCAAATGGAACAGGCAACAGATCAATTCCAACGAGGTCATGCTCCTTTTTAACTTTCACATACAAAGTACTCCTCCCCCCAGAGTCTCTGCAGATTTTCAAGTACCAAGCATGCAATCTTCGCATCATCGTTGATAGAGATCTTTCATCTTTGACGAGAGGCTTCCCGTACTCGTATCTTTGTATCTACATCTCCATGGGTTCATAATGTACTTCGTCGGGCAGGTAATCTACAAGATTGCTATAACCGGGCACCATCCTCGGATCATTATCGACGTTGTGGCTAGGCACCTTGAGCGGGGGGCACGATTGCTTCGCTTGTTCGCCGAGCTGGGCAATTTGTTTCCCAGCTCGTCGTTCTTTCAGCCTTTGATCACTGACAGTACTTCCCGACCGCTCCGCTTTGGCAAATTCCTTTCCAATAATGCGGTCATAGTTTCCTTTCGGCGGATCAGACTTCGGTGGTTTTGTCAGGGCAGCCAGAGTGCGCTTCACTTTCACCCGATCTACCTTCTCCTCCGGAGGTGGATGTTTCTTTGCTTTCACCCCTTCAAAGAATTTCTTCACTTCTTCTCGCGCGATCTCGGCGTTCTCCTCCTGGGTCCTCTCGTATGGTAACTTCTTTGGAGTCTTCAGAGAAGGACCGAATCTGTATGTCCTCCCGCCTCTGGTTGTACTGCTAGACGCCGACCGAGCAGACATAGTGGTTGTCTTCTTTACTTGCTTAAGAGGCGGAGGAGAAGGACTACGACGCGCCGGAGCAGCTGGAGTGGCGGCAGGTCTCTTCCGCCCTTGCTGACGAGGCGGAGAAGGAGGAGGCTGGCTGCTCGGGCGCGACGGCGCAGGCGGAGAAGGAGGCGGAGTGCCGCCACGCGCCGGAGAAGGAGCCGGCCGAGGGCCCTGATCGTCACTCGCCGGAGGAGGAGGCGGTGGAGGCGGAGTGCCCTGACTCGCCGGAGGAGGAGGAGGAGGCGGTGGCGTCCAGTTCAGAAGGTTGATGAGCTCCTTCCGCCATAGGCATGGAGTCTTCAGAGCAGACCCCAGCCGAGTCTTCCCTTCACCGGTAGGGTGGTCAAGCTGGAGGTCCTCAAATCCCTCCGTTATCTCATCCACCATCACCCTAGCATATCCTTCTGGAATCGGCCGGCAGTGAAAAGTTGCGCCGGGTTCAGTAGGAAAAACAGAGCCAACAGCCGCCTTGACCTTCAAATTCATCCATTGCGTCATAAGGTGGCAATTTTGAGACTCCGTTATAGCATCCACGGGATAGCTGGCAGGAGCCGTCAAGGCATGCTCTGGCTGAAGCAGCTCGGTGGAAGCCACGCTGCTTCTGCGCTGAGATGGCAGGGTAGCTTCGGGGGAGGCTTCGGCAGTATGTTTGCTGCGATTTGCTTCTCGTTCCTCTATCGCGTCTACCCTTGCTTGCAGCGCTTGCATTTGGGTCTGCTGCACTTTTTTCCTCCTCTCATGGGATTTGTAACCGCCTGCGTCCAGAAACCCAACCTTCCACGGAATGGAGCCTGGCGTGCCTCGTGTCCGTCCAGGGTGCTCAGGATTCCCGAGGGCCATTGTGAGCTCGTCGTTCTCTCTGTCTGGAAAGAATGTCCCTTCATGCGCTGCTTCGATATACTGCTTAAGCTTACTGACTGGTATGTCCATTTGATCATTCGTCCAAATGCACTTCCCTGTTACAGGGTCCAGTGTTCCGCCAGCCCCGAAGAATCAAGTCCGGCAACGGTCTGGCCAGTTAATTGTCTCTAATTCGATCCCTTCATGAACCAGATCATTCTCAGTCTTGGACCACTTAGGATGGGCTACGAGGTAGCCACCTGACCCCGTGTGATGGTGAAGCTTCTTCTTCACAGCATTTTGCTTGTTTGTCGCCGACATCTTCTTACTCTTTTCCGATGTCTTGTGGGCCACAAATGCGGGCCAGTGATCTCTGATATTCTCATATCTGCCCTTGAATTCTGGTGTCTCATTATTTTCGACAAACTTATTCAGCTCTTTCTTCCACCTCCTGAATAGTTCTGCCATCCTCTTCAGATCAAAAGACTTGATTAATTTCTCTTTAACTGGGTTCTCTAGATTATCCTCAGGCGGTAGGGTGAAATTTGACTTTAGCTCAGTCCAAAGATCATTTTTCTGCATATCATTGACATAAGAGACCTCAGGGTCTTCTGTAGCCGGCTTAAACCATTGCTGGATGCTTATCGGGATCTTGTCCCTAACCAGAACCCCGCACTGAGCAACAAATGCGCTCTTAGTCTGGAGGGGTTCAATAGGTTGGCCGTCGGGCGCGATTGCTATGATCTCAAACTTTTCATCCGAGCTTAACTTTTTCTTCGGGCCTCGTCTCTTTACCGAAGTTGTGCTCGATCCGGAGGGCTAGAAAAAAGAACAAAGACTTAATTAATATGTGTACATACCAAAACAATGAATGCATCAATCAGCTAGTCAGCATAGGCTTAACTAATATATACCTGGCCGGACTCGGTTCGGTCACCGAAGCCGTCATCACGGTCTCCTTCTTGCACCGACATTGGGTCACCGTAGGCGCCGTCCTCATGTTCTTCTTCTTGCACCG
The DNA here is from genome assembly GCF_002162155.2 of Triticum dicoccoides. Classification (NCBI taxonomy): domain Eukaryota; kingdom Viridiplantae; phylum Streptophyta; class Magnoliopsida; order Poales; family Poaceae; genus Triticum; species Triticum dicoccoides. The sequence continues at coordinate 17,914,093 of NC_041388.1, forward strand.
GCATTAGGTCACCGTAGCCAGCTTGTTCACCCTCTCCTTCCAGACCATCGGTTTCGTTGAGAAACAACGAGATGGCATCACTTCCTTCTGCGATTATGTCCCTCAACAACGCTTCTTTTGTTACTTCGTCTAGGGCGATGTCCATAGTTTCTACAAATATTTACAACATGGCAATTATTATTCAAACATGACAGATGGATATATTAGTGCCAAACGTAGAACTAGCTACCTAATCATAGTAAGCTATCGGGAGGGGGTATATATCGACAACGACGACACTACATCTATGTCCCTCGATGACCCTCGTTCCGATAAAAAAAAAGAGGAAGAAGAAGAAAAATAAGAGGAGAAGAAAGAATAGAGGAGAAGATCTCCTCTATTCTTTCTTCTCCTTTTTTTTTTCTTCTTCCTCTTCTTTTTTATCCTCTTCTTCCTCTCATGTTCGATAGGATCGCCGAGGGGTCGGGAGGTTGCCTAGTGTCAAGGGATTCAACAAAACCATGTCTTCATCATTAGGCGAAAGTAACATGTGCATGATGGCACGAAGCTCTTCAAAGTTGTTCTGGAACGGAGTCCCAGATAGGATAATTTGCTTTTTGGTACAAAGTTCAGCAAGAGCCTTCCGAATATCGCTATTTGGAAGGCCTTTGCTGAATTCGTACCAAAAGGCGGATTATTCTATCCGGGACTCCATTCCAAAACAACTTTGCAGAACTTCATACCAACATGCCCTGGTTACTTCCGGCTAATGATGAAAGCATGGATTTCTTCAATACTTTGACACTAGGAAACCTCTCTCTACTTCCGGCTAATAAGAATAAGAAGAAGAAGAAGAAGAAGAAGAAGAAGAAGAAGAAGAAGAAGAAGAAGAAGAAGAAGAAGAAGAAGAAAGAAGAAAAAGAAGAGGAGAAGAAGAAAGGAATAGTGGAGAAAAGAGAAAATAGAATATATTCTATTTTCTCTTCTTCTCCACTATTCTTTTCTTCTTCTCCTCTTCTTTTTCTTCTTTTTTCTTCTTCTTATTTATTTCTCCTTTTCTTTTCAGTAGAGGAAACCCTAAATAGCTAGCAAGTATCATGGGTGTGAGATACATGTGGCCTTCGGTGTCAGACACTACATCCACGTCCCACAAGTGACGTGGGCGTCGAAGCCCGCGCCACTTGTGGGATATGGGTGTAGTGTCCGACACCGACGGTACATGTATCTCACACCGATGATACTTTCTATTTAGGGTTTCTCCTCTACCGCTCCTCGACCTCTCGACAACCCTCGTTCCCGATAAAATAAAGAGGAAGAAGAAGAAGAAAAAAGAAGAAAAGAAAGAATAGAGGAGAAGACTTCCTCTTCTTCCTCTCCTCTTCTTCTCCCTCTACTTCCCCTTCTTCCTCGCCTCTCTCATGAATGTCCAACGTTCTCGACCCCCCCATGTGTCGAAGAAAAAAAAGAAAAAAAAGAAGAGAAGAAGAAAGGAATAGAGGAGAAGAAGAGAAAATTAGAATATATATTCTAATTTTCTCTTCTTCTCCTCTATTCCTTTCTTCTTCTCCTCTTCCTTTTCTTCCTCTCCTCGTCTTATCCTTCTTCTTCTCCTTCTTTCTCTACTTATTTTCCTTTTCCTTATTTTACTTTTTCCTCTCCACTAACATCATCATATATATGAAAAAATGCATATATGAAAAAAAACATCATCATATATATCATCATCATATATATCATCTATCATCTATGAACAAAAATATTCCTAGATACATAAAAAATTTCTACAAATGAAAATAACCTTAAAAAAATCATATGATCATCTATGAACAAAAAAAACATCATTTGATCATCTATCATCTATGAACAAAAAAATCATCATTTGATCATCTATCATCTATGAACAAAAATATTCATCATTTGATCATCTATCATCTATAAACAAAAATATTCCTAGATACATAAAAAAATTCTACAAATGAAAATAACCTAAAAAAAATCATGATCATCTATGAACAAAAAAAACATCATTTGATCATCTATAATGCATCTATGAACAAAAAAATCATCATTTGATCTCTATCATCTATGAACAAAAATTTGCAAAGGGATGGCACCGGCGGCCGGACCAAACTAAGGAGAGGTCGGCGGCGAGGATGGCGTCGGGGCAGGGGCGCGGGCGACGGCGAGGGCGGGCAGGGGCGGCGCGCG
>NC_041388.1:17917132-17952330 GCF_002162155.2 Triticum dicoccoides
CCGGGACTAAAGGGGTGCAATGGTCACGGTTGGTGCCATGAACCGTGACCAATGCTCCCTTTAGTCCCGGTTGGTGCCACCAACCGGGACCAATGCCCTTGTGCTGCCCGCGCCCAAAAGTTTAGTCCCACATCGCTAGCTGAAGGGCGCGGCACTGGTTTATAAGCGCTGCTGTGCCTCTCCATTCGAGCTCCTCTCTAATGCAGGCTTTCGGGCCTAAACTTGCTACTCCCTGTGGGCCTATTGGGCCTCTGCGAGCCTGAATCCTGGCCCATGTAGGGTTTCTAGTCGTATTCAGGCCGTGGAGGCCCAGTAGGTGGCATTTTTTTTGGTTTTTTCTTTTTTATTTCTACATTTTTTTGGTTTTTTATTTTTTTATTTCTACTTAAAACTAAATACTTATAGTTTTTTAGTGATTTCTTTTTGCTTTTAGGTCACAAAAATTATAAACTTTCTGTTAGTGCCATTAGTTTTAAATTTTGAATAGTTTAAATTTGAATTTTTAAAAATTTGTGTGAAACACTAGTTTATGAATAACTTTACTATAAAAATAGAATTTTTTTCTATTTATTTTTTATTTATACTTACAACTAAATACTTATAGTTTTTTAGTGATTTTTTTTTATTTTAGGTCACAAAAATTATAAACTTTCGGTTAGTGCCATTAGTTTTAAAATTTTGAATAGTTTAAATTGGAATTTTATAAAATTTGTGTGAATCACTAGTTTATGAATAACTTTACTATAAAAATAGAATTTTTTTTCTTCTTTGCTATTTATTTTTTATTTATACTTACAATTAAATACTTATAGTTTGATTTTAGGTCACAAAAATTATATTCTTTTTGCTATTGAAGAATATTATAGTTTTATTTTAGTTGATCATAACATAATATTTTGATTGATTGTTTTTATTTTCATAAAAGTTTTGTAGTTCATTCTGTTTGCTATTAATTCATTCTTTGAGCTAAATGACTCTGAAATTGGAAAGCATTTCAAAATGAACTCTGAAAAGGTTGAAAGTTGGCATGGTATCATCATTTCACCCACATAGCATGTTCCAAAAAGTAGAGAGGTTACGACAAAAACTTGATGCACTTCGTGTACAAAATGGACAATCACTTTCGAAGTATCAAAGTTTCGAACCATAAGACATGAAAGCATTTCAAATGAACTCTGAAAATGTTGAAAGTTGGGATGGTATCATAATTTCACCCACATAGCATTTGCTTATTGCGGGAGAAAGTCTTCACTTTTTCTTCGCTTGTGTCATTTGCTTATTGCGCCGTAACCATGGATAATCTTCATTGTTTATCAGGATGCTTGGGTCAGCCTTGACATTGAAGGGAGGAATTTCATGAAACTTTTCATAATCTTCAGACATGTCTGTCTTGCCGTCCACTCCCAGGATGTCCCTTTTTCCTGAAAGAACTATGTGGCGCTTTGGCTCATCGTATGATGTATTCGCTTCCTTATCTTTTCTTTTTCTCGGTTTGGTAGACATGTCCTTCACATAGATAACCTGTGCCACATCATTGGCTAGGACGAACGGTTCGTCAGTGTACCCAAGATTTTTCAGATCCACTATTGTCATTCCGTACTGTGGGTCTACCTGTACCCCGCCGCCTAACAGATTGACCCATTTGCACTTAAACAAAGGGACCTTAAAATCAGGTCCGTAGTCAAGTTCCCATATGTCCACTATGTAACCATAATATGTGTCCTTTCCGCTCTTGGTTGCTGCATCAAAGCGGACACCGCTGTTTTGGTTGGTGCTCTTTTGATCTTGGGCGATCGTGTAAAATGTATTCCCATTTATCTCGTATCCTTTGTAAGTCAATACAGTCAAAGATGGTCCCCTGGACAACAAGTACAACTCATCACAAACAGTGTTGTCACCTCTGAGACGTGTTTCCAACCAACTGCTGAAAGTCCTGATGTGTTCACATGTAATCCAGTCGTCGCACTGCTCCGGGTGTTTGGAGCGCAGACTGTTCTTGTGTTCATCGACATACGGGGTCACCAAGGTAGAGTTCTGTAAAACTGTGTAGTGTGCTTGAGACCAAGAATATACGTCCCTGCATATTATTGAGTCTCTTCCAAGAGTGCCTTTTCCAGTCAGTGTCCCCTCATACCGCGATTTAGGGAGACCTATCTTGTTAAGGCCAGGAATGAAGTCAACACAAAACCCGATAACATCCTCTGTTTGATGGCCCATGGAGATGCTTCCTTCTGGCCTAGCGCGGTTACGGACATATTTCTTTAGGACTCCCATGAACCTCTCAAAGGGGAACATATTGTGTAGAAATACGGGCCCCAGGATGACAATCTCGTCGACTAGATGAACTAGGACGTGCGTCATGATATTGAAGAAGGATGGTGGGAACACCAGCTCGAAACTGACAAGACATTACGCCACATCACTCCTTAGCCTTGGTACGATTTCTCGATCGATCACCTTCTGAGAGATTGCATTGAGGAATGCACATAGCTTCACAATGGCTAATCGGACGTTTTCCGGTAGAAGCCCCCTCAATGCAACCGGAAGCAGTTGTGTCATAATCACGTGGCAGTCATGAGACTTTAGGTTCTGAAACTTTTTCTCTGGCATATTTATTATTCCCTTTATATTCGACGAGAAGCCAGTCGTGACCTTCATACTGAGCAGGCATTCAAAGAAGATTTCTTTCTCTTCTTTCGTAAGAGCATAGCTGGCAGGACCTTTATACTGCTTCGGAGGCATGCCGTCCTTTTCGTGCAAACGTTGCATGTTCTCTCATGCCTCAGGTGTATCTTTTGTCTTCCCATACACGCCCAAGAAGCCTAGTAGGTTCACGCAAAGGTTCTTCGTCACGTGCATCACGTCGATTGAGGAGCGGACCTCTAGGTCTTTCCAGTAGGGTAGGTCCCAAAATATAGATTTCTTCTTCCACATGGGTGCGTGTCCCTCAGCGTCATTCGGAACAGCTAGTCCACCGGGACCCTTTCCAAAGATTACGTAGTGTAAATCATTGACCATAGCAAGCACGTGATCACCGGTGCGCATGGCGGGCTTCTTCCGGTGATCTGCCTCGCCTTTGAAATGCTTGCCTTTCTTTCGACATTGATGGTTGGTCGGAAGAAATCGACGATGGCCCAGGTACACATTCTTCCTGCATTTGTCCAGGTATATACTTTCAGTGTCATCTAAACAGTGCGTGCATGCGTGGTATCCTTTGTTTGTCTGTCCTGAAAGGTTACTGAGAGCGGGCCAATCGTTGATGGTCACGAACAACAACGCCTTAAGGTTAAATTCCTCCTGTCTGTGCTCATCCCACGTACGTACACCATTTCCATTCCACAGCTATAAAAGTTCTTCAACTAATGGCCTTAGGTACACATCAATTTTGTTGCCGGGTTGCTTAGGGCCTTGGATGAGAACTAGCATCATAATGAACTTTCGCTTCATGCACATCCAAGGAGGAAGGTTATACATACATAGAGTCATGGGCCAGGTGCTGTGATTGCTGCTCTGCTCCCCGAAAGGATTAATGCCATCCGCGCTTAAAGCAAACCATACATTCCTTGGGTCCTTTGCGAACTCATCCCAGTACTTTCTCTAGATTTTTCTCCACTGCGACCCGTCAGCGGGTGCTCTCAACTTCCCATCTTTCTTTCGGTTCTCACTGTTCCATCGCATCAACTTGGCATGCTCTTCGTTTCTGAACAGACATTTCAATCGTGGTATTATAGGAGCATACCACATCACCTTCGCAGGAACCCTCTTCCTGAGGGGCTCGCCGTCAACATCACCAGGGTCATCTCGTCTAATCTTATACCGCAACTCACCGCATACCGGGCATGCGTTCAGATCCTTGTATGCACCGCAGTAGAGGATGCAGTCATTAGGGCATGCATGTATCTTCTCCACCTCCAATCCTAGAGGGCATACGACCTTCTTTGCTGCGTATGTACTGTCGGGCAATTCGTTATCCTTTGGAAGCTTCTTCTTCAATATTTTCAGTAGCTTCTCAAATCCTTTGTCAGCCACAGCATTCTCTGCCTTCCACTGCAGCAATTCCAGTATGGTACCGAGCTTTGTGTTGCCATCTTCGCAATTGGGGTATAACCCTTTTTTTGTGATCCTCTAACATGCGATCGAACTTCAGCTTCTCCTTTTGACTAATGCATTGCGTCCTTGCATCGACAATGACCCGGCGGAGATCATCATCATCGGGCACATCGTCTGGTTCCTCTTGATCTTCAGCAGCTTCACCCGTGGCAACATCATTGGGCACATCGTCTGGTTCCTCTTGATCTTCACCATCTCCCCCCGTTGCAGCATCACCGTATTCAGGGGGCACATAGTTGTCATCGTACTCTTCTTCTTCGCCGTCTTCCATCATAACCCCTATTTCTTCGTGCCTCGTCCAAACATTATAGTGTGGCATGAAACCCTTGTAAAGCAGGTGGGAGTGAAGGATTTTCCGGTTAGAGTAAGACCTCGTATTCCCACATTCAGTGCATGGACAACACATAAAACCATTCTGCTTGTTTGCCTCAGCCGCATCGAGAAACTCATGCACGCCCTTAATGTACTCGCGGGTGTGTCTGTCACCGTACATCCATTGCTGGTTCATCTGCGTCCATTATATATAATTAAGTGTCCAAATTAATAGAAGTTCATCATCACATTAAAACCAAAGTGTATACATAGTTCTCATCTAACAACATATAGCTCTCCAGAGCATCTAATTAATTAAACCATACATTGAAACTATGTAAAACATTTCAATGCGAAAACAAATGCGATCATAATCGCAACCAAGGTAACAATTGATCCAACGGCATAATGATACCAAGCCTCGGTATGAATGGCATATTTTCTAATCTTTCTAATCTTCAAGCGCATTGCATCCATCTTGATCTTGTGATCATCGACGACATCCGCAACATGCAACTCCAATATCATCTTCTCCTCCTCAATTTTTTTTATTTTTTCCTTCAACAAATTGTTTTCTTCTTCAACTAAATTTAACCTCTCGACAATAGGGTCGGTTGGCATTTCCGATTCACATACATCCTAGATAAATAAAATCTATGTCACGTTGGTCGGCATAATTTTCATAAACAATAAATGAACCAATAGTTATAAAGATAATATACATACCAAATCCGAATCATAGACAGGACGAGGGCCGACGGGGGTGGATACCAAAACCATCGCACTATATAAGATGCAATAATAAATGTAAGAAAATGATACAAGTATCTATCTAAACATACAAGTAAGAATATTTTTCCTTTCAGAAAGAAGATAAGAACAAGAGGCTCACCATGGTGGTGTCGGTGATGAGATCGGCGCGGGTGATCGACGGCGGTGAAGACGGGGACGGGGCGTGACGGACCGCTAAATCTAGACAAATCTCGAGGAAAATGGAGCTTGGAGGTCGAGCTTCGAGAGGAGAAAGCTTAAGTAGTGTGGCTCGGGCATTCCATCGAACACCTCATGTGCATAGGAGGTGAGCTAGAGCACCACAAAGCCCTCTCCCCCTCGGCCAGAAAAAACAGAGCACTATGCTCTGCTCTTGCGCGAGGGGGTATATATAGGCACCTCATTGGTCCCGGTTGATGACATGAACCGGGACTAAAGGGAAGCCTTTGGTCCCGGTTCAAGCCACCAACCGGGACCAATGGTGGTGGGCCAGGAGCGAGGCCCATTGGTCCCGGTTCGTCCCACCAACCGGGACCAAAAGGTCCAGACGAACCGAGACCAATGGCCCACGTGGCCCGGCCGGCCCCCTGGGCTCACGAACCGGGACCAATGCCCACATTGGTCCCGGTTCTACACTGAACCGGGACTAATGGGCTGAGCCGGCCTGGACCATAGCCCTGTTTTCTACTAGTGTTGTCCTCCGAGGCTAGATTCTATCTCCAAGCTGGGTCTTCCCTAGCCAGGTCTTTCCGAATTTTTCCAACTCCCATAGTATGTATATCATCTGTAGCCCCCGAGCGCCGGGTTTGTTTAGGCCTTTAACAATCCGGTGGTCTGTGAACTTGTGTTTCGGTAACAAACAAAGTCCGTTTTTTCATAAATTCTGGCTTGATAGCCCCCAAGGCTCGAGGCGACACGAGGAGTCGTCTTGAGGCTCTTTGTTCCTGAAATAAAATACATGAATGCATTACATCGTTCGTAATGTATAAAACAAAATTAAATAATAATTTCGATGAATTTGTCAACTTGTGTTCAAGTTGTTAATCGTTCGACTCGACTAAGTAGGCTTTCGCGTGGACTTTTTTCATGGAATATGATATGTTCAGGGTCGACAAAGTCCATGATAGGCATCAGAGTCGATTGACAATACCATACCCACTACTTGGTCGGTTACGAGTTGCATCTGACTTAGTAAAGAACAAACATAAAATTATTTTGCTGATATGTAAGGCACCCGTGTTTGAACTGTGCATCGTGGCAAATAGTCCTCTTTCATAACCTTACGACTCAACTTTATCAGAAGAAATGATAGCCCCCAAGATTAACTCAAAGGTGCCGGATATATTTAATTGACTGAAAAAAATGAAATTTAAATATAAAAGTGACTTAGCTTGTTTTTATGATGTGGCATAAGCCAGCGGACCGTTGGGGTCGACCGCAACGAGGCAGTAGATGATCCCGCGTAGGAGTCCCAAATCGGTAACTCAGCTGACGGTTCGAGCCGGCGGCGCAAACTGGATTTTTTGAAGACGGGTAGCCGAAAAAACCGCCGAACAGGAGAATAGATGGCACAGTGCAAGCCAGCTTGGTTGATGTTGATTAAACTCTCCTGTCAGCCGCGCTGGGAGCGGCAATTTGGCCATTATTGAACACTAAATCCTGTTGCAATTTTTACTAGTTTGGTACTTGCCCGTTAGACTCCTACTCCATTATTGTAGGCAGATTGGCTTTTGATCCATCGTATATGCACGCACTGCCATGGGTATCTCCTTCGCCGTACCTTTCATCAGCATACTAACCTCCAGGCCTTATACACCTTGAAACCATCAATGCTGCGGTAGCTGAAAAAACTATCACAATCGACAGGTGTTTGGATGTCAGCCTTCATCGGCGACTTGCATGAGAGGTGAGACGAGGCTGTCGAGGCATGGCGGCTTTGAGGCCAGACTGAGCGGGAGCGAGGGGCGGGCGGTAGGGGAGTAAACTTGTCGGTGGCTCAGAGGCAGCCCTCCGACGGCGGAGAGCCGGCGGGTCGGAGAACTCTTAAAGGGGAGGGCGCAGTGGCAGCCTGCATCGACGGTGACTCGGGGCCGGCTCGTGGTCGGAACGGCGCGCGCCGGCGGGTCAGAGAAGGAAGGGGCCTAGCTGTGATTGAGGCCGCCAGGCGAGGCCAAGGCACTCCGAAACCGCGGCGACTCGCGGCCATCCGAAGGAGAGCCGAGGGCGGAGCAAAGTCGCGGGTGCTGAGCAGGTCGAGGCGCAGCTGCAGCCGTAGCAGAGATGGAGACCGTGGAGATGTCAGAATCCGAGTCCAATCCGGGTCTTCCTCCACATCGTGGTTAGTTTGATCAATCCGTGTCCGGGTCGCCGCTGGTCTGGAGGCCCACGTTGATCTGATCCTATATCTGTAGTAGTCCTTGATCTCTGTGTTGGGATTAGTACACCCCTTGACGTGATGGCTGTCCGATTCACTTTCCTGATTGCCACCAATTATGACTTTTCTCTCTTGACGTGAAGTGTATTAGTCGATGTGCTAGTATACATCGTTTGTGTGTAAGTTTTTGCGTCCATTGTTTCTAGATCTTTCCGATCGCAAAACAAGCGAAGGAAATCCACAGTTATTGGAAGCAATCCACTGTAACAGTGGATTGCTTCCAATAACTGTGGATTTCCTTCGCTTGTTTTGCGATCGGAAAGATCTAGAAACAATGGACGCAAAAACTTACACAGATCCTTCCAAACAGGCTATTTTTCATTGCAAACTTCTCGATCCTTGTGAAAGATCCCTTTAAGAACTTAACACCACCGTGCGCCAGCCCCACGGTGGACGCCAACTGTCGTGGAATTGTCACGGCAGATATCCTTAGTGTCAGGACTTAGTCGCGAGGCCAACGCATCTATGTGGTAGCTTGAGAGGGGTTGAGCGGGACGAGAGACGCGATGTTTTACCCAGGTTCGGCTCCTCACGGTGGAGGTAAAAGCCTACATCCTACTAAATTGATATTGATGATGATGATCACGATTACAAGAGTGCTCTATCTCGAGAGCTATTGTCTAAATCTAACTTGTCCAACTTGTGGAACTTGTCAATCTTGTGGGGAGCCTTGCCCCTCCTTATATAAGTTGAAGGGGCCAGCCTACATGTAGAGTCCTAGTAGGATTAGGACTAGTCTCTTTTCTATTACAAGACGGATAGCAATCCAGGTCTTATTCAAACTGTTTAAGTCGGCCTGGTGGGCCACCTCCCATGATGGGCCGCGGCCTACCTTCATGAGGATACCCGTGTCCCATATCCACGACATGTCCCGTTCTTCGGATGCCTGACTTCGACCACCCATTCGTCGTGGACTGCGACGCCTCCGATGTGGGGTTTGGCACCGTCCTTCATTAGGGCGATGGACCTCTCGCGTTCTTCAGCAGGCCCTTCGCCGCGCGCCATCTTAAGCTCGCAGCTTATGAGTGGGAGATCATTGGCTTGGTGCAGGCGGTGCACCATTGGCGGCCCCATCTTTGAGGCCGGTCATTTCGTATTCGCACGGATCACTACAGCCTCAAGTTATTATTAGACCAGAGGTTGTCTACCATGCCGCAACATCAGTGGATCAGCAAGCTCTTTGACTTTGACTTCACCATCGAGTATCATCCGGGCCGCCTTAACAACGTGGCCGATGCCCTGTCTCGCCGCGATGCCGACCACGACGCAGCCGTCGGTGACTCCGAGGGGGCGACACTCTACATCCGCTCGGGGCCCTCTTTCGCCCTCTTTGTCGACACCCATCGAGCCATCGCGGCCGCGCCAGACGCTCAACTTCTCCGGTAGCGACTTGCTGCTGGCGACCTAGAGGAGCCGTGGTGCCTAGCAGATGGGCGCCGGATCTTCGTGTCGGACCACGACGACCTCCGTCTACAGGTTCTGCTGCTGGCATACTCGGCCGGCCACGAGGGTATGCAGAAAACCCTCTATCGTCTCCGCGCCGACTTCTACATCCCCAGTGATCGGGCCCTGGTCCGGGACCAGGTGCGGTCTTGTGAGACGTGCCAGCGCAACAAGACGGAGACTCTGCGGCCGGCTGGTCTGCTACAGCCCATGGAGGTGCCCTCTCAAGTCTAGGCTGATATCTCCATGGACTTCATCGAGGGCCTTCCCAAGGTGGGCGGCAAGTCCATCATCCTCACGTTGGTCGACCGCTTCTAAGTATGCTCACTTCATCGCGCTCGGCCATCCCTACACTGCCGCGTCCGTGGCCTGTGCCTTCTTCGACGGCATCGTCCGCCTCCACGAGTTTCCCTCTTCGATCGTTAGCGATCGGGACCCGGTGTTCACGGGGCATGTATGGCGCGATCTCTTCCGGATGGCGGGCATGAAGCTCCGCCTGAGCATGGCTTTCCACCCTCAGACGGACGGCCAATCCGAGGTGGTCAACAAGGTAATTGCCATGTATTTGCGTTGTGTCACAGGTGATCGTCCTCGTGCTTGGGTGGATTGGCTCGCGTGGGCGGAGTACTGCTACAACACCTCCTATCACTCCGCCCTGCGCCAAGCCATTTGAGGTGGTCTACGACCGACCGCCCCCGCCTATCCTGCCGGTCGACCCGGCGACGGCTCGGACGGAGGCGGCGGACGATCTTCTTCGCAGCCGCGATGAGATGCTGGCGGAGGTCCGGCAATGCCTCCTTCAGGCCCAGCAGCTGGCCAAGCACTACTACGACGGCTACCATCGCGAGGCGGAGTTCGCAGTGGGCGATTCGGTGTGGTTGCGTCTTCTTCACCGCTCTACGTAGTCCCTGGGCCCGCGCGCGAAGTGCAAGCTGGGCCCTCGCTACGTCGGGCCATTTGCCGTATTGGAGTGCATCGGGAAGGTGGCCTACCGCCTTCAGCTTCCGGTCGGTGCTCGCATCCACGATGTCTTCCATGTGGGGCTGCCGAAGCCTTTCCATGGGGAGCCACCGGCGGCCACACCCGCGCTTCCTCCGACCTCCGACGGACGCCTCCTTCCAGGACCAATGAAGGTGTTGCAGGCCCAGCTATGTCGCAGGGTGTGGTCTTGTTGATCCAATGGGATGGCCTTCCGGAGGAGAAGGCCACTTGAGAGCAGCGCGACGAGTTCTGCCAACACTACCCGACTTCCAGCTCGAGGATGAGCTGTTTGCGCAGGCGGGGAGAGATATTATGACTGGGGTAACTTATACCCGGAGGAGTCCGGCAGGTTTAGTTAGGGGCTTAACCCACAAGTTATCTTATTTTTATTAGCATCGTGCTTATATAAACAGATGTAAGACTCTTTTGGAAAATCAAGCAATAAGACTATTTCTGTTGCTCGGCTCCCAAAGGAGCTGGAACCCTAACCTAGCCGCCGCCTCTTCCACCGCATGTGACGGCGCGCCGGCCGCGAAGGTCCAAGCCTCGCCCGCCTTCCTCCTTCCCCTACAATCTCCGGCCTAGACCCGGTAGAGCCCTAGCTCCTACCAACTGCATCCACGGTAATTGCAAGGAATCAATCTCAAGCTCGGTTCTTTTCCTGATTAGCTACGAGGAAGAATGGAAAAATGCTGCAGTTGACATGGCATCAGACTCGGGGAAAGGAGTGGGACTCATGGCCGTGCAACCGAGCTTGAGACTGAGCCAACGAGAGCAGATCCCCTTGCGAGGATGAGTTGCGAGGGAACAGCCCGAGCAGATCCCCTTGCTATGGAGTCATTTCTGTCCTGAAGGCTGCCACTGCTGCTTTTTAAGTTCATCATGACCTTGCAAAGGAGATATCTGAAAACCCAATAACCACGAACAGACAGTCGTCAGGTATAGGACGGTCTATTGCTGCTGTGTGTCTGTCATCAATAAGTTTTCTGAATTCTTAGCAGCTTGTCTTCTCCAACAACTTGAATCTGTTGCTGTTGTGTGCCTCAGTGTCTGCTGTGGGTTAGTACTTAGTACTACCATGGAAGCTTACGACGCATGGAAAACGCACACATTTGCTCTCACTTCCTCTTGGATGCAATGCAACTATTGGTTTACTGATTGGTCTGGATGTACGCAGAGGCTGATTGCAGGAAAACTGTTTCCTCATGACCTTGCAAAGGAAATAACTGGAAGCCCAACCATTGACCATAACACCAGAATCCAAGGATCCTTTTCCTCTTGCAGATATGTTGTCAACTCCAAGAACATGAATCCACTAATGCAGATATTCCCTCTTATGGTGATGTGGTTGGTGTTAACGCATTTATTTATTGATTGATTGATTGGTCTGAACGTATGCATCGCTATAAGTAATCACTGTGCACAAAAAAAAAAGAGTGACCAATCAACTCAGGCACTGTGATGATTTGATGGTGTAGGCTCCCCCGGAGTTGAATGCCTGGTGCCGACAAGGTTTCCATTCCATTTGATGCTCCATGGGAGCCCTACTATCGTCATCGGAGGTGTCCCAAGTGATCCGGAGTCGAGAGTGGACCTAGCCTTGACAAGCTCGCCCTGTGCGTTGATCCTAATACAGAAGTGGGTCACACCCACAATGCGACCGAACCTATTTGAAGAAAAAATTATTGTCATGTCTAACATTTGTAAAGTGAAGGGGGACCTAAGTGTGAGGTCTTCATATGCACCCCTACCGATTTTTTTTTCACAACCGCTAACCATCAATAACCTTATCTCCTATGGCCTCGACGGCGGCAAAATGCTGACATGTCTCTAGTATTATGCAATGCTTAAAATTAAGTAGGAAAAAAAGTATACGAATAAGAGCTGACATCTCATTAACAGGGAAACATGTCTTATCTTAAGTACAAGAAGATTAATTGGGATTATCTCTTACCTCAGCAATCATCTTACATATGGACACGACATCGCAAAGAGAAGTCAAGAGTCTCGGAGATCACTGTAATGTACATAATGGCTGATCGCGAAGAAAAAGTATGTACGGTGCATATACATATTCTTAACCATGCGCATAGCCACTTGCCATATAGGGTGGCATGATGGGAAGAAAGTTCATGTTCATTCTGTGCTTCAAGTTCTTTTCCACACAATTATCTGCGCAACTGAAGTTGCAGAAAAACAAGTATCATAGAGGCTGATTCCAGGAAAGTTGTTTGATAGTTCATCACGATCTTGCAGACCAAATGCCTGAAACCCACCACTGACAGACACAATTTACTGCTACTCAGGCACAAGGATCCTCCTTTCTTTCTTACGAAGTTACAAGCTACACCAAGGAGCACGCTGCCGACAGTCACAGACTACAAGACACTTTTTTGGAAAAAAATTGTTTTGTATAGTGTTATCGAAATATCACAATAGTCAATGTTATATTTTAGTCACACTGCACAAAAAGTTCAGCCTGAAAGTAAGTACAAACAACTTCCCTCGGTGAACACATCACCTTGGGTATGAATTGGATAATTCAGAGGATAGAGCCGGTGAGAGACCCAAGTGTTGTATGTTCCTGGTCTGATGGCGGAGCTGACCGGACGACTCTTCTTTCTAAGCCGAGATGTAGTGCCACGAGGAGGTATGTGGATGATGACTTTGCTCCGAAGGGAAGACTTTGCGCCTAAGGGTGTATGTGCGACGAATTTATATGTTATGCGAACATCAAAGTGTATGTGTAATGAGCATTGCATGTGTATGTGTTATGTGAATATTCATCATTGACCGACCCTCGTGACACGGATGGTCGGTGGTACTTTGCCGCCCCTTTGATATTCATCAGCGACCAGCCTGCCGATTAGTGATGACTAGCCATTGCTCACAAGTCATTTTGGCCAGTCAGTGAGGTAGTCATCAGTGACGAAAAACCATCGACGGCTCACCGGCTAGTGAGTGATGGTAGTTTTTGGCCTATCAGTGATTGATGACTGGCTTTGTAATAGTGTCCAGCTTTGATTGGTACCTAAAATCCTAAATCGGCACATCAAATCTTCACAAACACTTCAGCCTCATGCCCATCCATATGAAAAGACAAAACATATGACATTGTTGCACTGCAATTCGTATGTTTTATGTAACATCATATCACATAATCTCATTGTCTACAAAATTAAATAGTGATGAGATTGGGCGTCGCCATATCCACAAATGTCCACTGGTGCTCGACCAATCATCTTCCTCAATCTCCTGGTTCGCCAACCATCCAAATCGAGTACCGTTGGTGTAATGGGTCCAATCTAATTTGAACAAAAAAAAAGTTCCCGTGAGCCTCACAAGAACAATAATTGTGCAAAATAATTGCCCAATTGAACAGTGAAGTTCCATGGAGAAATGACTCTTCTATATTTTATGAGTGTCTTGTTGCAGGTAGTATAGTAAATGCTTACCATGATCTTTTGTTTTCCTTCAACATTCCATGGTATTAAATAGATTGAAAATGCATATACATATAATAAATATTCAGAGATACGAGGGTTGGAGAGGTCGGCTGCATTTTTGCTGTTTCCAGAAAACTGTTTTGAAATTTCACCATGACCTTCCAAGGATCGTTTTCCTCTTGTAGATATTTTGTTGATTCTTACTCCCTCCGTCCTTGAAAGAGTGTACTTCCAATTTTGTTGGAGAGTCAAACTATTTGAAAGTCTGACCGAGTTTGTGCAAAAATATATCAATGTTTGTGAAACCAAATAGGTATATGATGAAAATATATTATATCATGAATCGAATGCTACTAATTTGACGACATAAATGTTGGTGTATTATTATATAAATACAGTCAAACATAAAAAAGTTTGACTTTCCAAAAAAGTTGAAAGTACACTTTTTGAAAGACGGAGGGAGTAGCAATATTTCTGCTTACTGTTGTGTGGTTGGTGTTAACGCGCACATTTATGTTGATGCAATTGCTGATTGATTGGTGTGAGTGCAGGGCCGGCCCATAGGCCGGGGCAACGGGGCGATCACCCTGGGCCCCTGGGAGGTAGGGGCCCCGGCCCAGGTAGTAGTACAGTATAGACGTATTATGATATTTCTTCTTTCGATCCAGAAAAAACAAGGCCCAAGCCCACCACGTAGCTTGCACTCAGGGACCGAAATAACGATGGGTTCGCTACGCTGCTGCAACATTCATCCACCTCCTCGGCTCTAGTCTCCTCGCCTCCTCGGCTCCTCCCCCAAATTCTCCAATTCCCGGAGAAGAGCGCCGCCTCTCCCGTGCACTTCCCAATTCGAGGCACCGCTCCTTGCATCTATTAATGGAGATCGATGGTGCTATTCCCAATCAGCTCTCTTTGCATCCTCAACATTCCCCATTGGAGATGGTACGTCTACCTCCTTCCCCTAATCAAGTATTCTTTTGATTCGCTGTTAAATAGCCTGGTGCTCCTCCTCTGATTGCTCCATCCGACATCTTCAATTCTTCTCTTTCTAGTTCCCACTCTTCTATTGGCCTGCTCTTCAAAGCTTCATTGGATCCAGGGATGAGAAGGGGGGACGGGGAATGAGTGTTGCAGCCTTGCGGATCTAGGATGCTACATGGACAATTCGACATCAAGCCATATGCCCATATTCAGGTGCTTTTGTTCCATGCATTGACTGTTTTTCTCCAATTTTTTGGTGACATATCTTCTAAAAAATGTTTATCAGTGACAAAAGAAAGTGAAAAAAAACAGAGAGATGAACTGGTAGAACCCAGAAAGGTCCGATTGACATTTTTTTAGAACCGGTAGTTCTACCAGAATCTTTTGTGCCATTGCGTGTTATGGAGGTTCGTTTGTTAGAGACATAGACTCTTGTCCAAATATATTAATAGCTTATCGAATTTTATTTACTGCACCAGTCAGTCACTATAGCATAAGCTGAACGCAGTTTCTCAAAAGTTCAAGTTATTGGAAAACTATTTGAAATCATCAATGTCAGAGGAGAGATTGAATGGTCTTGGTACTTTATGCATTGAGAAAGAAAAGTTGGATGGAATAAATACTGAAGTGGTTATTGATGACTTTTCTTCCATAAGTGTTAGGAGAAACAACAAGATCTGATCATCATATTCAGGAACCTTTGGAAACGTTTTCTTTGGGTGAAGACATCGAGTGACGAACAGATTGGAGAGAATAGAAACTAATGTAAGTTCTCCTGCATTAACATTATATCTCATGATAACACAAACACTTCAAGTTGCTATCAGTTTTGACAAGGTTTTCACACTTAGAAGAGCAAGATGATGGTCTCTTTGTGCCACTTACAAGAGCAATATTTGTAGAATTATATTGTTTCCATACTATTATGATATAGTAGTTCTCTGGATCATTACAAATAAATAATTTGTGGCATGTGCTTTTTAGTTCAAAGACCATCAATCTATGCTATCTACTAAATTGCTTTAAAAATACAATATATGCTGAATTTTTATTTGTTCACAAGGGCCCCATTTTGTCGTCTCGCCCCAGGGCCCCGAATATGTATGGACCGGCCCTGTGTGAGTGTATGCATATGACTAATCACTCTACACAAAAAGAAAAGAGGACTAATCAACTCAGGTACTGTGATGGTTTGATGGTGTAGGCTCCCCCAGTGTTGAATGCCTGACGCCGACAGGATTTCCATTCCATTTTTCAGAAGAGACATAGCTCCATGGGAGCCCTACTATCGACATCGGAGGAGTCCTAGCCGACCCGGAGTCGAGAGTGGACCTAGCTAGTCTTGACAAGCTTGCCCCGTGCCTTGATCCTAACATACAAGTAGATCACACCCACAATTCGACATTACCTATTTACAAAACACTTCAGTGTAAGGTCGTCGTATACGCCCCTACTAAAAAAATTCCGCAACCGCTAACCATCAATAACCTTTTCTCTTATTGTATTGACGGCGACAACAATGCTGACATGTCTCTAGTATTATGTAATGCTTAAAATTAAGTACGAAAAAAGATTATGCGAATAAGCGCTGACATCTCGTTAACAGAGAAACACGTCTTGCACGGAGCTTCGGTGGAGATATCAAGTAATGCCTGACCGACAGGTGCTACGCTTTGTCATGCTTGGTCGGTAGGTGCTACGCACGACAGATGTTTCAAGGACTTCAAGTTGTGTCGGCTGGTGATACTTGGCAGCATGGCGCTGAGGTGTATCAGTGGCGACCGTGCTCAGCTGTCTGCGCGCAGGGAGGAGGTGCCGTTGGGCGCCATGGTGGCGTCGACGATAGCTAGATCGAGCAAGGTTGATGCATCAGTACAGTTCTGAAGATGGGGCGGTGGCAATTGGCGGCGGCGGCCTCTGAGAGCACGCCGGACCAGTGTGTGTCCCATACCCGGCAAGTGGCTAGGTTGGGGTCTTAGGTCTTAGATGTTAGGCTTGGTTGCGATATCTGTTTGGAATTAGGCCCAGGCTATCTGCGCCCTTCATCAACTGGATAGGTGTAGCGACATTTGTTGCTTAGACGTCGGCTTTAGTCTTACTGTTGTATAACTTTGTAAGGTCTTGTGAGAATAATTAATAAAGTGGCCGTATGCATCGTTCAGATGCAGAGGCCGGGGATCATCCTTCTTTTCAAAAACAAACCAAAGAAACACGTCTTATCTTTTTTTAGAAAAAAAGAAAAGAAGGATGACCCCCGACCTCTGCATATGGAAGATGTATGCAGCCAAAACATGTCTTATTTCAAGCGATCCTTTCGCTCAGCAATCATCTTACGTACGGACATGACGTCGCCAAGATAAGTGTGGTGATATCACCTTATTGTACAGGATAAGATGATTGGTTGATGGCGATCAAAAGTATGGAAAGTGCGTACATTTGTGCGGCTTCCAGATGCAGAGAAACGATTGTTGCAGAGGCAGCATATGCTGTTTCCAGGAAAGCTGGTTTCAGTTCAGAGTTCATCGCGATCTTGCACACGAGATATCTGAAACCCAACCACTGACAGACATGATCTTACACTCAGAATCCATAGGATCGATGCTACACTGAAGAACATGTAGCCGACAGACACAGACCACAGCACGCTGATTGTTTATCAGTTAAGTATCAAGAAGATGACCACGATATTTTCTCACCAAGAACCTGAATCTGATCTCTGTCTGTCGTGGTGTGGTTGGTGTTACCAGCACGGAAACTTACACACATGGAAAACACCCACATTTGGTGTGGATGCAAATGCTATTATCGGTTGATTGATCGTAATGCACGCATCGCCTAATGAAAGCAAGAAAAACGAGAGACCAATCAACTCAGGTAGTATGATGATGTGAGCTGAATACCTGACGCCGACAGCATTTCAGTTTAATTCCATTACGTTTCATTTCATATCATGGATAAAATTCTTCCATTTGATGTTCCTTGTGACTTGTCAACTGTGATGCCTTATTAGAGAATAAGAGCTGACATGTCGTTATTAACAGAGAAACATGTCTTCTCGCAAAAAAATAAGCAGAGAAACATGTCTTGTACTCTTATCTTAAGTGTGACAAGCTTAATTACATACCATTATCTCTTACCTCAGCGATCATCTTACATATGGACATGACATCGCAAACACAAGTCAGTGCACCGTAATGTACATGAGAAAGATGATTGGTTGATGTTCATTCTGTGGTTCAAGTTGTTTTCCCCACAATTAATCTGTGGAACTAACTGAAGATGCAGAATTAAAAGCAAGTGTTGCAGAGGCGAGGCTGATTGCAGCTTGCTGTTTCCAGGAAAGTTGTTTGGTAGTTCATCACGATCTTGCAGACGAAATGCCTGAAACCCAACCACTGACAGGCATGATCTACATACTTGTACCTCAGAATCACAAGGACCCTCCTTTATCACCAAGAACTTGTAGCCGACAGGCACAGACCACAGCACGCGCATTGTTTATCAAGATGACGGACACATTTTCTCACCAAGAACTTGCTGAATCTGCTGCTGCTGTGTCTGTCGTGCTGTGGTTGGTGTTGCCACCACGCACATGGAAAACACCCAAATTTGTTTCCTCTCCTCTCCTCTCGGACGCAAATTATTGGTTGATCCGTCTGATGATATTTGCTAGTACAATTAATCACTCTGCTGCAGAAAAGACCAGTCCACTCAGATAGCATGATGATGTGGGCTCCCTCGAGGGTTGAATGCCTGACGCCGACAGAATTTCAGTTTAATTCCATTTCATCCCGTAGATACATCCATCCATCGACACCGTCGCGTCTGACTTGCGAGCTGTGGTCACGCGCTAACGGTTTTGCACGATCGCTGTCAGCCAAGAACTGTTTCAATCCAACATGCCGCGCTGCACACGGGAGAGAAATTCAGGCATGACAGCAGAATTTTACAAACGGTGGAAAAGCCGGATCAACATTCAGCATGTATGGATTTGTTCTTCTTCTTCTGTCTCTGATTTTTTACAAACGGACGGTTTCGAGGGGATCGGATCTCTCTCACTCGGCGGGTTACTGGCGGCCTAAATTCGCTCGACGGCGCGCGCCGAAGAAGGCCACGCAGAGCACGGCCAGCGCCGTCGCCGGGAGCTTCCCGGCGGCGAGGCCCGCGAGGATGACCGGGACGAACGCCGCCAGGGGGAATCTGCCCCCTCGCCTTTCCATCTCCATCTTCATCTCCACCGACGATCCTGTGCTTGGTTCCGACGGCGTCTGCTCGGCCAAGGAAGGGGCTGGAATTACAAAGGCCTCGGTTCTAACTGGCTCCGGCTGCTCGACCTCGCCGTCGGTAGAGCATGAGGCATCCTTCGCCTTGGGCTTCTTCTGCAGCGTCTTGGAGATTATCTTCCTCAGCGACCTCCTCGGTTTCCTCTTGGGGGTGGCCGGATCTTCGCCGCCGGAGGGCCGAGGGGAGGGGGCCTCGCTGTTCCTGTCGGAATCGGAGCAGCTGGATGGCCCGGGCGCTTCTTCCGCCTCCCGGATCGGCGAGACGGGGGCGGGGCCGCGCGAATCGGGCAGCTCCGCCGGGCGCGAGGAGCGCCGACGCCGGCGGGAGGCCGACTCGATCCAGAGCAACGACAGCGAGGCGATGGTGAAGGCCGCGACGGTCCCCTCCCTCCACACGGCGAGGAGCGCGAGCGCCACGGCCCCGCCGAGCGCGAGGAGCTCCGGGCGGGGCCGGAAGAAGGCGGCGCCTTTGGGCGCGTCGAGCCGCCGCACCACCGGGGCCGAGGACTCCTCCACGACCACCGGCGAGAGCGGCCCGGGCGATGGCGGCAGCGAAGGAGTCTCCCCTACGTCCACCGGGGTCTCCGGCGGAGACGGGGGCAGCGCCAGGGCGGTGGGGCGGCGCGGCTTGCGGGGCTTCCTGAGGCGGCCATGGTTCTTGACGACGAGGTCGGCGAGGGAGGTGGGGAAGCCGGTCTGGACCGGGACGCGGGACGGCGAGCGGAGGGCGGCGAGCAGGCGGCCGAGGGAGGGGCGCTTGAGCGGGCCGGGCATCGCCGGCGGCGAGCATGCAGGAGAGGAGAGGACAGTAGGCGGCCGAGCTTCGGGAGTGTGAAGTGGGATGGTCTCTTTTGGGTTTCCCTTGGCTTTTATTGGGCGTCCTTGTTTCCTTTGGCTTTGGATTTCGTGAGCGATGAAAACAAGGAAACCGCCGCTAAGTGCAAACATTTACTACATACTCTAGTTTGTGAGTAGGGTTACAAAATTATGTGTGGATTTGGTGTGCATTTGGTCTACTATACAAATTTGTACAAAGTTGCCAAACAAAATTATGCCCAAAGTTACCATTCAAAATTCTTGCTGGCAAGTGTTCAAAAAAAGAGTTGTCGATTTAGTTAAAACATTCCACTACAAATTGAGCATTAGATTTTTGAACATGTTAGGCTGATTTTCGAACGAAACCTCATGGAATAGTACGAAACAAGAGCAAGTCTAACAATTTTTCGGCGAAAAAAGTGTCGGCGTTTATACCATAGTCATGTAGCTGATTACGTCACATTCGCTTTAATTAATTGATGCGGGATAAGATTAACAGGCCACACTTAAGAAATAAAAGGCTCCTTTCAACATTAATACAAGATAAGATATCAAGCCTATAATAAATGTTGAAAAAGATACGATGCATTGATCCTCAAAAAAATTTCGGAAAAGGGGAGACCCCTGATTGATCCTCTATATAGCATGAAAATTTTGCCGCAGATGTATAAGACAGGCCATCCCTTGCCTATGAATTTCAATATTTGTGAATTTGTGGGTTCACTAACGACCGTGCAGAACGACTCACTTTTTAGTGCAGTTTTTTGCCTTAATTGGACACAAAATGCATCTACTTTACAATATAATACTTGTGCAATCAAAGCACGGGCATTATCCGGTATATTCTTATTTTATTTAGGTTAAAATCAAACAAAAATGCAATGTGAGGCCTCTTTTGGTTCATAGGATAGGATTATCATAGAATAGGAAATTTGTAGGAATGAGATGACATGTATCTCAAATCCTATGAATAGGAATAGGAAACAAGATGTCATTTGGTTCACACCAAAGAAAATTTTTCATTGAGTCTAGGCTCATTTTTATTTTCCTATGAAATGTGGAGGATAGGAACAAATCCTATGAAGGAATAGGAATCCATTCCTATGAACCAAAGAGCTCTAAAGAAAAAAAAATCCTATAAGAATCCTATCCTCTATAATTCCTATGAAATTCCTCCAAACCAAAGGAGGCCTGAAATTGAAGCACATGTTTAAGGGAAACCAAGCAAAATGTTCACATCTCCCGCCACACGTGATTGTGGGAATAGTAAGCTTTCAGCCCCCTCGCCAGCATCAATGTTCTTCTGTCCCGTCTCCACTGGTCCTATTGGACATGGATGTGTTGGGGATCGTAGCAGAAATTTAAAATTTTCTACGCATCACCAAGATCTATCTATGGAGTAATCTAGCAACGAGGGAAAGGAGAGTGCATCTACATACCCTTATAGATCGCTAAGCGGAAGCGTTCAAGTGAACGGGGTTGATGGAGTCGTACTCGTCGTGATCCAAATCACCGATGATCCTAGCGCCGAACGGACGACACCTCCGCGTTCAACACACCTACGGAACGGAGACGTCTCCCACGCCTTGATCCAGCAAGGAGGAGGGAGAGGTTGAGGAAGAGGTTCCAATAGCAGCACGACGACGTGGTGGTGATGGAGTGGCAGTTCTCCGGCAGGGCTTCGCCAAGCTCACGCGGAGGAGGAGAGGTATTGGAGGGGAGAGGCTGCGCCAGGTTCAAGGGTGTGGCCGCCTTCCCACCCCTCCACTATTTATAGGTGGGGAGAGAGGGGGCTGGCCCCCCTAGATCCCATCTAGGGTTGGGAGCGGCGGCCAAGGGGGGAGGAGTGCCTCCCAAGTCAAGTGGAGGCCCTCCCCCTGAGGGTTTCCCCTCTCCCATGCGCATGGACCTTGGGGGGGGGGCTGGTGCCCTTGGCCCATTAAGGTTAGGGCACCCCCCCTACAGCCCATGCTGCTGTATTGGACGTGGTGGAACATTTTCCGGACCTCCGGAATTCTCCGGAACCTTCCGGTAGCTTCCCGGTACAATACCAGAAAAAACCGAACTTTTCCCGGAACCCGAACAACAACTTTCCATATATAAATATTTACCTTCGGACCATTCTGGAACTCCTCGTGACGTCCGGGATCTCATCTGGGACTCCGAACAACATTCGGTAATCACATACAAGTCTTCCTAATAACCCTAGCGTCATCGAACCTTAAGTGTGTAGACCCCATGGGTTCGGGAACCATGCAGACATGACCGAGACAACTCTCCGGTCAATAACCAACAGCGGGATCTGGATACCCATGTTGGCTCCCACATGTTCCACGATGATCTCATCGGATGAACCATGATGTCGAGGATTCAATCAATCCCGTATTCAATTCCCTTTGTCCAGCGGTATTGTACTTGCCCGAGATTTGATCGTCAGTATCCCGATACCTTGTTCAATCTCGTTACCGGCAAGTCTCTTTACTTGTTCCGTAACACATCATCCCGTGATCAACTCCTTGGTCACATTGTGCACATTATGATGATGTCCTACCGAGTGGGCCCAGAGATACCTCTCCGTTACACGGAGTGACAAATCCTAGTCTCGATTCGTGCCAACCCAACAGACACTTTCGGAGATACCTGTAGTGAACCTTTATAGCCACCCAGTTACGTTGTGACGTTTGGCACACCCAAAGCACTCCTACGGTATCCGGGAGTTGCACAATCTCATGGTCTAAGGAAATGATACTTGACAATAGAAAAGCTTTAGCATACGAACTACACGATCTTTGTGCTAGGCTTAGGATTGGGTCTTGTCCATCACATCATTCTCCTAATGATGTGATCCTGTTATCAACGACATCCAATGTCCATGGTCAGGAAACCGTAACCATCTTATTGATCAACGAGCTAGTCAACTAGAGGCTTACTAGGGACATGGTGTTGTCTATGTATCCACACATGTATCTGAGTTTCCTATCAATACAATTCTAGCATGGATAATAAACAGTTATCATGAACAATGAAATATAATAATAACCAATTTATTATTGCCTCTAGGGCATATTTCCAACAGCCTCCCACTTGCACTAGAGTCAATAATCTAGTTTACATCGCCATGTGATTAACACTCACAGGTCACATCGCCATGTGACCAACATCCAAGAGTCTACTAGACTCAATGATCTAGTTCACATCACTATGTGATAAACACTCAAAGAGTTCTGGGTTTGATCATGTTATGCTTGTGAGAGAGGTTGTAGTCAACGGGTCTTGCCATATTCATATCCCTATGTATTTCGCAAAACTTTATATCGTAGATGCTGCTACCACGTTCCACTTGGAGCTATTCCAAATTATTGCTCCATTATACTTATCTGGTATCTCTACTCAGAGCTATCGGGATAGGTGTTAAGCTTGCATCGACGTAACTCTTTATGTCGAACTCTTTATCACCTCCATAACCGGGAAACATTTCCTTATTCCTCTAAGGACAATTTTGACCGCTATCTGGTGATCCAGTCCTAGATCACCTTTGTACCCTCTTGCCAGACATGTGGCAAGGCACACATTAGGTGCGGTACTTCAGCATGGTATACCGTATAGAGCCTATGACAAGAGCATAGGGGACGTTCGTCCTTCTTCTTTCTTCTGCCGTGGTCAAGCTTTGAGTCTTACTCCACTTCACACCTTACAACTCAGGTAAGAACCCCTTCTTTGACTGATCTATTTTGAACTCCTTCAAAACATGTCAAGGTGTGCGTTCTTTGAAAGTATCATCAGGCGTTTTGATCTATCTCTATAGATCTTGATGCCCAATATGTAAGCAGCTTTATCCAGGTCTTCCTTTGAAAAACACTCTTCAAACAACCGTTTATGCTTTCCAGAAATTCTACATCATTTCAAATCAACAATATGTCATCCACATATACTTATCAGAAATATTGTAGTTCTCCCACTCACTTTCTTGTAAATACAAGTTTCTAACAAACATTGTATAAACCTAAAAGCTTTGATCACTCCATCAAAGCATATATTCCGATTCCGAGATGCTTGCTCTACTCCATAGAAGGATTGCTGGATCCAGCATACCTTTTAGCATCTTTAGGATCGACAAAACCTTTTATTGTATCACATACAACTTTTCTTACGAAAACTGGTAAGAAAACTTGTTTTGACATCCATCTGTAAGATTCCATAATTGAAAAATACAGCTAATGCTAACTTGATTCCGATGGACTTAAGCATCGCTACGGGTGAAAAATTCTCATCGTAGTCAACTCCTTGAA
Organism: Triticum dicoccoides; assembly: GCF_002162155.2. Lineage (NCBI taxonomy): Eukaryota > Viridiplantae > Streptophyta > Magnoliopsida > Poales > Poaceae > Triticum > Triticum dicoccoides. The sequence continues at coordinate 17,940,999 of NC_041388.1, forward strand.
CTTGTGAAAAGACTCTTTCCCACAAGTCGAGCTTCATAGACGGTAACATTACCGCCCACGTCCGTCTTCTTCTTAAAGATCCATTTATCTCAATGGCTCGCTGATCATCGGGCAAGTCCACCAAAGTCCATACTTTGTTCTGATATATGGATCCTATCTCGGATTTCATGGCTTCTAACCATTTTTCGGAATACGGGCCCACCATCTCTTCTCCATAGCTCGTAGGTTTATTGTTGTCTAACAACATGATATCTATGACAGGATTACCGTACCACTTAGGAGTAGTACATATCCTTGTCAACCTACGAGGTTCGATAGCAACTTGATCCGAAGTTTTATGATCACTATCATTAACTTCCTATTCAACAGACGTAGGCGTCACAGAAAACATCTTTCTGTGTTGCATCACTCTCTGGTTGAAGTAAAGGTTCGACAACCTCATCAAGTTCTATCTTCCTCCCACTCAATTCTTTTGAGAGAAACTCCTTCTCGAGAAAGGACCCGTTCTTAGCGACAAACAATTTCCCTCGGATCTGAGATAGAAGGTATACCCAACTGTCACCCTTGGGTATCCTATGAAGATGTGTTTGTCCGCTTTGGGTTCGAGCTTCTCCGGCTGAAGCCTTAAGCATCGCAGCCCCAAACATTAAGAAACGACAACTTTGGTTTCTTGCCAAACCATATTCTTACGACATCGTCTCAACGGACTTAGATGGTGTCCTATCTAAAGTTAATGCAGCTGTCTCTAACGCATAACCTCAAAATGAAAACGGTAGATCGGTAAGAGACATCATAGATCACACCCTATCTCATAAGGTTCGTTTATGACGTCCGGACACACCATTACCCTGTGGTGTTCCAGGTGGCTTCAACTGTGAAACAATTCCACAATGTCTTAAGTGTTTGCCAAACTCATAACTCAGAAATTCTCATCGATCAGATCGTAGGAATTTGATCTTCTTGTTATGATGATTCTTAACTTCACTCTGAAATCGCTTGAACTTTTCAAACGTTTCAGACTTGTGCTTCATTAAGTAAATATACCTATATCTACCCAAATCGTCAGTGAAGATGAGAAAATAGCGATATCCACTGCACGCTTCAATTCTCATTGGATCACACGCATCAGTATGTATGATTTCCAATAAGTCACTTGCCCGTTTCATTGTACCTGGAAATGGGGTCTTAGTCCTCCTGCCCATGAGGCATGGCTCGCATGTGTCAAGCGATTCAAAATCAAGTGGCTCCAAACATCCATCGATATGGAGTTTCTTCATGCATCTTACGCCAATATGACCTAAGCGGCAGTGCCACAGCAAAGTGGTACTATCATTATTAACTCTACATCTTTTGGCGTGAACATGTGTATTACCACGACCGAGATTCAATGAAACATTCACATAGGGTGCATGACCATGAAAGGTATTATTCATGTAAACAGAATAACCATTATTCTCTAACTTAAATGAATAACCATATTGCAATGAACATGATCTAATCATATTCATGCTTAACGTAGACACCTGATAACATTTATCTAGGTTCAATACTAATCCCGAAGGCAGACGTATTGTGCGATGATGATCTCATCAACTTTGGAAACACTTCCAACACACATCGTCACCTCGCCCTTAGCCAGTCTCCGTTTAGTTCGTAGCTTTTGCTTCAAGTCACCAATAATAGCAACTGAACCGGTATCCAATACCCAGGTGCTACCAGGAGTACTAGTGAGGTACACATTAATAACACGTATATACTTTGTTGAAGTTGCTAGCCTTCTTATCTACCATGCATTTGGGGTAATTCCGCTACCAGTGACCGTTCCCCTTACAATAGAAGCACCTAGTCTCGGGTTTGGGTTCAATCTTGGTTCCTTCACTGGAGCGGCAACTGGTTTGCCATCCATGAAGTTTTCCTTCTAGCCCTTGCCCTTCTTGAAACCAGTGGTCTTGTTAAACCATCAACACTTGATGCTCCTTCTTGATTTCTACCTTTTGCGGTCTTAAGCACCGCGAACAGCTCCGGGATCAACTCCATCCCTTGCATGTCATAGTTCATCACGAAGATCTAGTAGCTTAGTGATAGTGGCTAGAGAACTCTATCAATCACTATCTTATCTGGAAGTTTAACTCCCACTTGATTTAAGTGATTGTAGCACCCAGACATTCTGAGCACATGCTCACTAGCTGAGCTATTCTCCTCCATCTTGTTGGCAAAAGAACTTGTCAGAGGTCTCACACCTCTCAACACGGGCATGAGCCTGAAATCCCAATTTCAGCTCTTGGAACATCTCATATGTTCTATGGCATTCAAAACGTCATTGGAATCCCGATTCTAAGCCGTAAAGTATGGTGCACTAAACTATCAGGTAGTCATCAGAATGTGTCTGTCAGGTGTTCACAACATCCACAGACGACGTTGTAGGGGTTTGCACATCGAGCGGTGCATCAAAGACGTAAGCCTTCGGTGTAGCAGTGAGGACACTCCTCGGACTACGGACCTAGTCCGCATCATTGCTTACAATATCTTTCAACTTAATCTTTCTCTAGGAACGTATTGAAACAGGGAGCTACAATGTGAGCTATTTATCTACAACATATTTGCGAAGAAAATTTAGACTATGTTCATGATAATTGAGTTCATCTAATCAAATTAATTTAATGAACTCCCACTCAGATAGACATCCCTCTAGTCATCTAAGTGAAACATGATCCGAATCGACTAGGCCGTGTCCGATCATCACGTGAGACGGACTAGTCATCAACGGTGAACATCTCATGTTGATCATATCTTCTATACAACTCATGTTCGACCTTTCGGTCTTCCGTGTTCCGAGGCCATGTCTGTACATGCTAGGCTCGTCAAGTCAACCTAAGTGTTTCGCATGTGTTCCGAGGTCATGTCTGTACATGCTAGGCTCGTCAACACCCGTTGTATTCGAACGTTAGAATCTATCACACCCGATCATCACGTGGTGCTTCGAAACAACGAACCTTCGCAACAGTGCACAGTTAGGGGGAACACTTTTCTTGAAATTTTAGTGAGGGATCATCTTATTTAAGCTATCGTCGTTCTAAGCAAATAAGATGTAAAACATGATAAACATCACATGCAATCAAATAGTGACATGATATGGCCAATATCATTTTGCTCTTTTTGATCTCCATCTTCGGGGCTCCATGATCATCGTTGTCACCGCCATGACACCATGATCTCCATCATCGTGTCTTCTTGAAGTTGTCTCGTCATCTATTACTTCTACTACTATGGCTAACGCTTTAGCAATAAAGTAAAGTAATTACATGACGTTTATGTTGACACGCAGGTCATAAATAAATTAAGACAACTCCTATGGCTCCTGCCGGTTGTCATACTCATCGACATGCAAGTCGTGATTCCTATTACAAGAACATGATCAATCTCATACATCACATATATCATTCATCACATCCTTTTGGCCATATCACATCACAAGGCATATGCTGCAAAAACAAGTTAGACGTCCTCTAATTGTTGTTGCCAGTTTTTACATGGCTGCTATAGGTTTCTAGCAAGAACGTTTCTTACCTACGCGAAAACCACAACGTGATATGCCAATTTCTATTTACCCTTCATAAGGACTCTTTTCATCGAATCTGATCCGAGTAAAGTGGGAGAGACAGACACCCGCTAGCCACCTTATGCAACTAGTGCATGTCAGTCGGGGGAACCAGTCTCACGTAAGAGTACGTGTAAGGTCGGTCCGGGCCGCTCCATCCCACGATGCCACCGAATCAAGATAAGACTAGTAACGGCAAGTAAATTGACTATATCGACGCCCACAACTGCTTTGTGTTCTACTCGTGCATAGAAACTACGCATAGACCTAGCTCATGATGCCACTGTTGGGGATCGTAGCAGAAATTTAAAATTTTCTACGTATCACCAAGATCTATCTATGGAGTCATCTAGAAACGAGGGGAAGGAGAGTGCATCTACATACCCTTGTAGATCGCTAAGCGGAAGCGTTCAAGTGAACGGGGTTGATGGAGTCGTACTCGTCGTGATCCAAATCACCGATGATCCTAGCGCCGAACGGACGGCACCTCCGCGTTCAACAGACGTACGGAACGGAGACGTCTCCCACGCCTTGATCCAGCAAGGAGGAGGGAGAGGTTGAGGAAGAGGGTCCAACAGCAGCACGACGGCGTGGTGGTGATGGAGTGGCAGTTCTCTGGCAGGGCTTCGCCAAGCTCACGCGGAGGAGGAGAGGTATTGGAGGGGAGGGGTTGCGCCAGGTTCAAGGGTGTGGCCGCCCTCCCACCCCTCCACTATTTATAGGTGGGGAGAGAGGGGGCCGGCCCCCCTAGATCCCATCTAGGGTTGGGAGCGGCGGCCAAGGGGGGGAGGAGTGCCTCCCAAGTCAAGTGGAGGCCCTCCCCCTTAGGGTTTCCCCTCTCCCATGCGCATGGGCCTTGGGGGGGCTGGTGCCTTTGGCCCATTAAGGTTAGGGCACCCCCCTACGGCCCATGCTGCTATATTGGACGTGGTGGAACATTTTCCGGACCCCTCCGGAATCCTCCGGAACCTTTCGGTAGCTTCCCGGTACAATACCGGAAAAAACTGAACTTTTCCCGGAACCCGAACAACAACTTTCCATATATAAATCTTTACCTCCGAACCATTTCAAAACTCCTCGTGACGTCCGGGATCTCATCCGAGACTCCGAACAAGATTCGGTAATCACATACAAGTCTTCCTAATAACCCTAGCGTCATCGAGCCTTAAGTGTGTAACCCTACGGGTTCGGGAACCATGCAGACATGACCGAGACAACTCTCCGGCCAATAACCAACAGCGGGATCTGGATACCCATGTTGGCTCCCACATGTTCTACGATGATCTCATCGGATGAACCACGATGTCGAGGATTCAATCAATCCCGTATTCAATTCCCTTTGTCCAGCGGTATTGTACTTGCCCGAGATTCGATCGTCGGTATCCCGATACCTTGTTCAATCTCGTTACCGGCAAGTCTCTTTACTCGTTCCGTAACACATCATCCCGTGATCAACTCCTTGGTCACATTGTGCACATTATGATGATGTCCTACCGAGTGGGTCCAGAGATACCTTTCCGTTACACGAAGTGACAAATCCCAGTCTCGATTCGTGCCAACCCAACAGAAACTTTCGGAGATACCTGTAGTGAACCTTTATAGCCACCCAGTTACGTTGTGACGTTTGGCACACCCAAAGCACTCCTACGGTATCCGGGAGTTGCACAATCTCATGATCTAAGGAAATGATACTTGACAATAGAAAAGCTTTAGCATACGAACTACACGATCTTTGTGCTAGGCTTAGGATTGGGTCTTGTCCATCACATCATTCTCCTAATGATGTGATCCCATTATCAACGACATCCAATGTCCATGGTCAGGAAACCGTAACCATCTTATTGATCAACGAGCTAGTCAACTAGAGGCTTACTAGGGACATAGTGTTGTCTATGTATCCACACATGTATCTGAGTTTCCTATCAATACAATTCTAGCATGGATAATAAACAGTTATCATGAACAATGAAATATAATAATAATCAATTTATTATTGCCTCTAGGGCATATTTCCAACAGGATGTGTAGGAGACCCCACCCCCTGCCGATGAGGGCGCACTCGTCCTTGCTTTAGGTAGTTTTAGTTTCTTGGTCGGGACGACGAAATGGAGGCATCCCTAGGTTAAAATAATGTGATCTCGTTTGATCCTCTTAGATATGGTCGGTGTTGGTCTCCGATGGGTCCGTTGGAATTTGGTCGGCTTTTGTCTTCAGTTGATCCATCTTGATTCGGGTAGCCCTTGTTGTCGTTGGTCTTTTTTGGATGTATGGCCCTTTTGATTTATGCTTCTCATCATTGACGACTATCGTTGTTTTCGTGCGCTGTTAGCCTTAGGATGACGACTTATTACAACATGGTTTGCCTGGTTTTCATGACGGAGGGCCGATTATGACAGTGTCTTCGGCTTGCCCCAATGCTTGTAGTTGTTGCTAGATGGTTTATGAATTTGGTTATATATATTTTTTACTTAAGGAGATCTTTGTGTGCCATCGATACATATTGTTAATAGATCAAAGGCTTTTTTCAGGGAAAAATCATACACGGGTATGATGTGGCAGAGTGTTTTTGTTGGAAAATTAATAATATATTTTAAATGAAACCCTATATACCTAAATAGTTGATGTTAACTATCTCTAATTCTCTCGATATGCAGCATTCAACTTTACCAAGTGTGCCACGTAGGCATCCATTAACACTATTATTCAGCCTCATGCAAACCACATATACTATGTTCGCACATAAGGTCATGATCATGTCTACATTTTAAAAATAGTTGCTTTTGATTTAGATCATTTTTTTCATCCATAATTTAGCTGAAATCAAATTAATCATTAAATTCCCGCACAGGAAAATCGCTTTTAGTTTTAATAATAATATAATTGATTGATTCCATGCTAAGCAGTACTGTACACGTACCTACCCTGGCGAGTCGTGGTCAGTGTTGGTTGGATGTCTGGTTGACCAAGACTTGTCCAAGGGCACCAGCAGGCAGCATGCATTGCATCCATCGTCCAAAATCAATTCCGCGTGTTAATTTTTTTTGTGCGTGTTAGGTCATTCTTATATCATAGAAAAACAAAATAAGACGGTCTAAAAAAATTGAATTTTTAGCAAGAGGAGGCGGAGTGAAACGAGTGATTCTTCGAACTGGTCTTGCCAATTATTATTTGGTCGCATTCAGCCCGCAATAGCCGGCAACAAAATGGAAAACTAATGCACTTATATTAGAGAACAAAAGGACGTGCTCGTACGGTATTCAAAATAGAACCCGAGCTCACGTGCTCCTGGATGAACAATAAATTTGGAAACATATCGGTTGTGCTTAGACCTTAAATGCTCTTATGCTCCACCATGTAGAAAACAAATTTAAATGTTTTAAAAATTACCGAAACTATTTCCAATTTCGTACAATCTCTAAAAAAGTTTGAGTCCAAATTCGAAATACGTGTTAAGAAACAAAAAGGACGAAATCCATATGTATAGTGCCGTAAAAATAAAATAAAAACAAAAACATGCACTATTCTCATCCTGGTTTGTCTTTTTTGTTTTTCCATGTGTGTTTCGAATTTGGAGTTGACTTTCTAGGGATTGTAGACACATGTCTTGTGAACATTTGTAATAGGACTTCAAAAAAGTTATTTGTTTTAAATCTGAGAGCATTTAGCGTGTGGAAGCACAAGATATATATGAACTCGCCAAAATGCTACCCTATGCTAGTGTAACCATTTAGCGTGCGGTAGTATAACCATTTCCTCACTTGCCAGGTAGATCTTCTTCCGGAGATATAGTACTCAGTGAAAACTTAATTTCAATGATTTTTTTTTGTGAAAATCATGTGTGGAAGTTGTAAAAAATATCTAAACGAGATTTTGTTGGTACGAAGGCATTACAAATGCTATGTTTGACAAATATGTAAAAATTGAAGTTCAAACTCATATTCATGAGGCAGAAAAAAAAATACATGAGCAACATAGCTGTACTGTTCATCACTATTTATTGTTGTATATCTTGGCTTCTACCGTCTATCTTCTTCTTCTTCTTCTTCTTCTTCTTCTTCTTCTTCTTCTTCAGGCTTGTGAAACTTGCATCCGATTTGTTCTAAAGCGTGAAAAAGGACACGGAGACGAGGGTCACCCCATGCATGTCGGTCCAGAGACCTGTGAGTGCGACTGGAATTGAACAAAATATCAGGTAATTCCTTTTCTATATCACCTTTTGTGCATCTCACCTTTTAACCTTGTTAATCCCAACATTCTCTTGGCTTTATGGTTGCTTCCTCACACTTTTCGCACCCTGCACTCGCAGTTGCTTGCTTCTACGAATGTTTCTACGAAAAGGAACAGGAGAATCTGCAAAGTAGCCATGCATCCAACCAAGCTGCGGCTGGTATATACATCGCCCTTTATGAAAAGCATTTATATTCTAGCATATCTGATACTTTACAAAATAAATAAAATGCAGTGCACTTGGCGAGCTCGATTGCTTCCAAATGAGGAAAGTAGTAATAATAAATTTCTTGCCAGCAACCTGGCTTGTTAATGTGCAACTTTGGTCGACAATATTTAGAAAAAGTCAAGAAGCCTTACATTTGATGGAGGGAGTACATTACAACATATGAAAACGGTCAGAAAATGTGAAACAACGCTTCCATATACCTGGGGTTGGTGGGTATCGCACCAGGACCCCCAAACAGCGTGCTATCTTTTTTTTTAAACACACTGCAGATGCAAGCGCTCATACATACGTGTACACATGCATCCCTATGAACACACACACGAACACTCTATCTTTATGAACACCTTCAAGAGACTGAGCCGGTTGGGGATATCACTGTCCCTCTAACCATCCAACCACAGATTGGTTCGCAACAGTATACTATCTATAAAACATGAAATGTTTTCACGCCGCCCTTGTAATTGTGTGCTAGGATCACGGAGCACCAATATTCGGGACCTTAAAACAGTGCGTGTTAGCTATTTCTCAATAGGGAACATAATTATCTTCCCGGAACTAGCAACGATATGATACGACAATGGAGCTGGGTGGAGGCGAGACAAGGTTCGAGCTACAGCCAAAGATGGCGTGGGATGGCGTCGCCGAGAAGACACAAGCCTCATAGACCGAGTCGGGCCGACATAAAATGACATTATTGGGGGCAGAGCGGCACGAGAATGGCACCATCAGGGGCACGACCTAAGTGAAGGTAAGACAACTATATGGGAGTTATCTTTTGCCCCTCAGGACGCACGTGCCCAATTTGACGATGCTGATGGAGCCGCTCAATTGGGAGGAAGAAGAAGGCGAAGACGAATCAGATTTGGACATTTCGAGTAGGAAGACTAAGAATTCCGCATGGAAGTGCGATCCTGCCGGCCCAGTCTTCACCTATGCCAAAAAATTTAATCCAACTTTTTCATTCATCGATATATCAAGGTGATATCATCACACCGAGCAAATGTCCGGCCTCTGCATAACACGATGCACATCCACAACACGTCCAACAAAATTAAAATGAAAGAAAATCGTATTACCACAAAAATAAAAAAAGTCCAGCTTACGAAATTAAAAAGTCCAGCCTAAAACTGCTAACTAGGCAGGTGTTCATCATCTCACCAGCTACCGGTATGGTCCAGCAAAAAGGAAAACATCACTTGTATGCGGTGTGTGATGAGTCATGTTATTCCAACACAAAAAAGGAGAGTGACAAAGCAACATCCTGATATATTATTGGCCGTCGAGTTGCTGCAAGCCACTCCTAGTTAACTAGTGGTGTGCATCCTATGATATGATTGGCCTTTTCAGCTGGTTAGAAATATCTGTACCACACTACGTGTGCACGTACGTGTAGGCAGAAGCAGCTCCGTGTCGATCCTCGGTGTCGAGACCTGAAAGTTCCAGAATGGCTAGCTAACCTTTGCATGCATGCATGCACGTAGATACTGTAAAATATAAAGTTTGGAAACTGGCTCGACACTCTAAAACAGGATGTGGCTATCTCATTATATAGATGTACCAAGAGGTACAATACAAGGCCTATACAAAACTACGTATATACAGTCTAACACCCTCCCTCAATCTTAACTATAGTCTGAAGTACAAAGTAAGTTAAGATTGCGCCTACAGCCTACAAACTGTGGTTGTGGAAGAGGCTTCGTGAAGATGTCAGCAAGTTGATCTTTTGAGGAGATGAACTTGATACAAAGTAGTCTCTGTGCAACACGTTCCCGAACAAAATGATAGTCAACCTCAATGTGTTTCGTCCTAGCATGAAACACCGGATTAGATGAAAGATATGTAGCACCAATGTTATCACACCACAGAACTGGAGGATGACCTGGAGAGATTCTCAACTCCCGCAATAAAGACTGTACCCATATGATCTCAGCGGTAGCATCAGCAACCAAGGTTGTCAGAATCGCGATTTTGAATCGGATCGGAGCTTCGATGGTAGGATCGCAAATTGTAGAATCTTCACTATCAGAATCGTAAAAACGTAGATTCTAAGAACTAAAATCGTAGAATCGTAGGGGTTAATTTGGATCGTAAAGTCGTAGAATCGTATAACAGAATCGCGATTCTGACAACCTTGTCAGCAACTGCTTTATACTCAGCTTCAGTACTGCTACGAGACACGGTGGCTTGCTTGCGAGCATTTCAGGCGATCAAGTTAGGACCAAAGAACACTGCATATCCCCCCGTGGATCGCCGATTATCAGGACTTACAGCCCAATCCGCATCAGAGAAAGCCGAAAGTTCACAAGACGGTGCAGACTGAAGAAGCAGACCATACGAAGCAGTGGAAAAGACATATCGCAAGATGCGCTTAACCGCCGAGAGATGAGTGGTACGAGGTGCATGAAGGTATTGGCACACACGATTGACTGCATAAGAGACATCAGGCCTGGTGATAGTGAGATATTGCAGACCACCAACAAGGCTGCGATACTCAGTGGCGTCATCAGCAGAAAGAAGATCTCCATCAAGGGCAGACAACCGATCAGTCACAGACATCAGAGTGATAGCATGTTTGCATTTGAGCATCCCAGCAGGGCGCAACAAATCCATAGAATACTTTTTCTGAGTCAGAGTCAACCCAGTAGAGGACCGTGATACCTCCAAACCAAGGAAGTAATGAAGAGCACCTAAGTCCTTGACAGCAAACTCCTCACTCAATGCGGACACAAGGCGATCAGCAGCAGCATCAGAAGAACTGACAAGGATAATATCATCAACATAAACCAATAGATACATCGTCACCTCAGGACGCTGAAGGAGGAACAGTGATGTGTCAGCAATGGAGGGAATAAACCCAAGAGCCCGGAGAACAGAACCAAGGCGTGCATGCCACGCACGAGGCGTCCACTACTAGGAAAATGGCTATAGATAGGATTGACACTAATAGCGCACCAGGGAAGTAGTGCGCCACTACTATATACTAATGGCGCACCAGTTGGTGATGCGCCATTAGTGTGGAAGGCATTAATGGCGCACCAGAAAATAGGTGCGCCACTAGTGATAATTTTTTTTCATTTTTACATACATACTAATGGCGCATCCTACCTAAGTGCGCCATTACTAGTTCTAACTAATAATGGCGCACCAGATATGGAGTGCACCAGTACTGAATTTTTTTATTCTTTTTTTTTGCAAAACTACTAATGGTGCATCGCCTCACCATGCGCCATTACTAGTTTAAACTACTAATGGCCCACCCTGTAAAAGTGCGCCATTAG
>NC_041388.1:17952925-17988239 GCF_002162155.2 Triticum dicoccoides
CTGCAAAACTACTAATGGCGCACCACCTGCAGGTGCGCCATTAGTAACCAGGGTTACTAATGGCTCATTTGCAGGTGGTGCGCCATTAGTAACCTGGGATCCCAACAAGATATTTTGGACAGCCCCACACCTACCCACTCACTTTCCCCACTTCATTCCCTCCACCTCCTTCTCCAAGCTTTCGGCTGCCTCCTCCTCCTCACCTCATTTCCACCATAGATTCATCAAAATTAAGTGGTGAAATTACCTTTTTTGATAGGTAAGTAAGGGGAAAGGTATCTTCATGATGTAGATCTACTTTTTTTCTCCCTAACTCGCTCCAACAACGTGCACATGCACTTTTTGTGGCCTAGCTAGATCTATGTATGTTTGTGGTGTTGCATGTGTTTGTGGTGTTGCATATATGTTTGTGTTTGCAGGTACCGGTATTTGAAATGCGATAGTTGCCAATATTTTGCCGGAATGTTGATTCATTTCCGTTTCGGCGAGAATTTTGGCACTATGCATTCTTTTTGGTCCTATTTTTAGGGAAGGTCATGCCAATTTTTTTCTTGGTTCTAAAATATCGTTTTGCTCTACCCCGCATGCGACCATGGTCCGCACGATGACCGAAGGCATCGTGAATAGGTTTTTGAACTCCGTGAAGGTCGAGATGCTTCAAAAGAACGAGACAGAGATAAAATGTCCGTGTAGAAGATGCAAGCTGAAGAGCCTTATTGCGGACCCGGATTCCGGGCAAGTGCGGGACCACCTACTCTTGCGTGGTTTCATGGATGGCTATCGGTGGCAAGGTGATGAAGATGACTATGAAGTCGTCCATGGGGGCCGGGCAAGAAATGAGGAAGGGCAACAAGACAAGTACTACCGCGGCGAGGGCGGGCGAGAAAACGAAGAATCTCCAGGACATGATCACGACGGTGATGCTCTACACAGTCATCATGTAGAAGATGTCGTACATGATGATGAGGAAGATCAAGACGAAGGGCATGATCATGAAGATGAAGATGCCGGAGCAGACGACGATGGAGGCTGGGTGCAGGACCCTCATATTCAAGAGCTCCTTCTCAAGCAGACGGATAACGCAAGAGCTGCCGCCCGAGAGAAAGCCAAGCTGGATCAACTGGAGATAGACGCGGTTACTCCATTGTATGAAGGATGCAGGCCCGAGGATACCTGCCTGAAAGTAACGCTCATGGCTCTGGAGATGAAGGTAAAACACGAAATGACCGACGCATGCTTCAACGAGAACATGTCATTCTGGCACGAACGTCTTCCCAAGGGGAACAAGTGCCCAACCAGTTTCGAGGAGGCAAAGAAAATCGTGTGTCCTTTGGATTTACCGCACGTGAAATACCATGTGTGCATGAACAATTGCATCATTTATCGGGACAAGCACGCGGAGTCTACCATATGTCCGGTGTGCGGCGTCACTCGATACAAGAAGAGGAAGAAAGCTCCTTGAAAATCGGTGTGGTACTTTCCGATCACTCCTCGTCTGCAGCGGTATTTCGTGGACCCTAAGGTAGCAAAGCTCCTGCGTTGGCACGCGGATAGGGAGGAGAAGAAGCAGGAAGATGATGGAAATGATCCGGAGATAAATAAAAAAGACAAGATGCTGAGTCACCCTAAGGATGCGAGCCAGTGGCAAGCGTTGAACCTTGAATACCCAGAATTTGGGAAGGATCCAAGGAACATCGTGTTGGACGCGAGCACCGATGGAGTCAATCCGTTTGGCAACCAGAGAAGCACACATAGCACGTGGCCTGTGTTTGTGTGGATGTACAACCTTCCCCCCTGGTTGTGCATGAAGAGGAAGTACATTCACATGAGTATGCTAATTGAAGGGCCGAAACAACCAGGGAACGGCATCAATCTGTATCTGGGGCTGCTGAAAGAGGAGCTAGACATGCTGTGGAAAATGCCAGCCAATACGTGGGACGCCGCAGAGAAAGAATATTTCCCTATGAGAGCCGCACTGCTCACGACGGTGCACGACTATCTCGGTTACGGATATCTCGCGGGGCAGGTAGTCCACGGATTTTCTAGATGCGTAAGGTGCATGGATGACACAACGTATCACCAGCTAGATAGAGATCCTGGGTCTTCGAAAACCGTGTTCATGGGACATCGAAGGTGGCTTCGCGACGATGACCCGTGGAGGAAACGCAAGGATCTGTTCGATGGTGAAACCGAACACCGAAAATGCCCGCGTACGAGGAGCGGCGCGGAAATAGACGAGCTGTTGAAAAATTGGAAAGATTGCCCACTGCCGGGAAAGAAGCAAAAGGCGCCAGAGCTGGGAAAGAAGCGAAAGGCGCCAGAGCCGCTGCTGAAGGTATGGAAAACGAGGTCTGTTTTCTGGGACTTGCCGTACTAGAAGATCCACCGTGTGCCTCACAGCCTTGATGCCATGCATATGACGAAGAACGTGTGCGAGAGTCTGCTTGGTACCCTGCTCAACATGCCAGAGAGGACCAAAGATGGGCTGAAAGCAAGGGCAGACTTGAAATCAATGGGCATCAGGCAGGAGCTTCACGCTAATGATGATGATGATGATGAGGGGAAGCAGGACACAGAAACTCATCGCAAAGGCAAAAAGGCCAAGAAGACCGGAAGTGACTACCCTCCCGCGTGCTCCACTCTAAGTCAGGAGGAGATCGAGTAGTTTTTCACCTGCCTCGTGAAGGAAATATGCCCTAGAGGCAATAATAAAGTTATTATTTATTTCCTTATATCATGATAAATGTTTATTATTCATGCTAGAATTGTATTAACCGGAAACATAATACATGTGTGAATACATAGACAAACAGAGTGTCACTAGTATGCCTCTACTTGACTAGCTCGTTAATCAAAGATGGTTATGTTTCCTAACCATGGGCAAAGAGTTGTTATTTGATTAACGGGATCACATCATTAGTTGAATGATCTGATTGACATGACCCATTCCATTAGCTTAGCACCCGATCGTTTAGTATGTTGCTATTGCTTTCTTCATGACTTATACATGTTCCTATGACTATGAGATTATGCAACTCCCATTTGCCGGAGGAACACTTTGTGTGCTACCAAACGTCACAACGTAACTGGGAGATTATAAAGGAGCTCTACAGGTGTCTCCAAAGGTACATGTTGGGTTGGCGTATTTCGAGATTAGGATTTGTCACTCCAAATGTCGGAGAGGTATCTCTGGGCCCTCTCGGTAATGCACATCACTTAAGCCTTGCAAGCATTGCAACTAATGAGTTAGTTGCGGGATGATGTATTACGGAACGAGTAAAGAGACTTGCCGGTAACAAGATTGAACTAGGTATTGGATACCGACGATCGAATCTCGGGCAAGCAACATACCGATGACAAAGGGAACAACATATGTTGTTATGCGGTCTGACCGATAAAAGATCTTCGTAGAATATGTAGGAGCCAATATGAGCATCCAGGTTCCGCTATTGGTTATTGACCGGAGATGTGTCTCGGTCATGTCTACATTGTTCTCGAACCCGTAGGGTCCGCACGCTTAAGGTTTCGATGACAGTTATATTATGAGTTTATGAGTTTTGATGTACCGAAGGAGTTCGGAGTCCCGGATGAGATCGGGGACATGACGAGGACTCTCGAAATGGTCGAGACGTAAAAATCGATATATTGGACGACTATATTCGGACATCGGAAAGGTTCCGAGTGATTCGAGTATTTTTCGGAGTACCGGAGAGTTACGGGAATTCGCCGGGAGAAGTATTGGGCCTTATTGGGACATACGGGAAAGAGAGAGAGGCTGCCTAGGGCAGGCCGCGCGCCCCCGCAAGGCCTAGTCCGAATTGGACTAGGGGGAGGGGCTGCGCCCCTTCCTTGTTTCCTACTCCTACTACATGGAAGGACTCCTAGTTGGACTAGGAAAGGGGGAATCCTACTCTCGGTGGGAGTAGGACTCCCCTAGGGCGCGCCATAGAGAGGGCCGGCCCTCCCCTCCTCCACTCCTTTATATACTGGGGCAGGGGGCACCCCATAGACACACAAGTTGATCCACGTGATCATATTCGTAGCCGTGTGCGGTGCCCCCTTCCACCATAGTCCTCAATAATATTGTAGGGGTGCTTAGGCGAAGCCCTGCGACAGTAGTACATCAAGATCGTCACCACGCCGTCGTGCTGACGGAACTCTTCCCCGACACTTTGCTAGATCGGAGTCCGGGGATCGTTATCGAGCTGAACGTGTGCTAGAACTCGGAGGTGTCGTAGTTTCGGTGCTTGATCGGTCGGGCCGTGGAGACGTACGACTACATCAACCAAACACTTTCGTTGTCGATCTACAGGGTACATAGACAACACTCTCGTTATCAAGCTGAACATGTGCTAGAACTTGGAGGTGCCGTAGTTTCGGTGCTTGATCGGTCGGGCCGTGGAGACGTACGACTACATCAACCAAACGCTTTCGTTGTCGATCTACGAGGGTACGTAGACAACACTCTCCCCTCTCGTTGCTATGGATCACCATGATCTTGCGTGTGCGTATTTTTTGAAATTACTACGTTCCCCAACAGTGGTATCAGAGCCAGGTTTTATGTGTTGATGTTATATGCACGAGTAGAACACAAGTGAGTTGTGGGCGATATAAGTCATACTGCTTACCATCATGACATACTTTGGTTCGGCGGTATTGTTGGACGAAGCGGCCCGGACCGACATTACGCGTACGCTTACGCGAGAGCGGTTCTCCCGACGTGCTTTGCACATAGGTGGCTTGCGGGTGACAGTTTCTCCAATTTTAGTTGAACCGAGTGTGGCTACGCCCGGTCCTTGCGAAGGTTAAAACAGCACCAACTTGACAAACTATCATTGTGGTTTTGATGCGTAGGTAAGATTGGTTCTTGCTTAAGCCCGTAGCAGCCACATAAAACTTGTAGCAACAAAGTAGAGGATGTCTAACTTGTTTTTGCAGGGCATGTTGTGATGTGATATGGTCCAGACATGATGCTAAATTTTATTGTATGAGATGATCATGTTTTGTAACCGAGTTATCGGCAACTGGCAGGAGCCATAAGATTGTCGCTTTATTGTATGCAATGCAATCGCGCTATAATGCTTTACTTTATCACTAAGCGGTAGCGATAGTCGTGGAAGCATAAGATTGGTGAGACGACAACGATGCTACGATGGAGATCAAGGTGTCGCGCCGGTGACGATGGTGATCATAACGGTGCTTCGGAGATGGAGATCACAGGCACAAGATGATGATGGCCATATCATATCACTTATATTGATTGCATGTGATGTTTATCTTTTATGCATCTTATCTTGCTTTGATTGACGGTAGCATTATAAGATGATCTCTCACTAAATTATCAAGAAGTGTTCTCCCTGAGTATGCACCGTTGCGAAAGTTCTTCGTGCTGAGACACCACGTGATGATCGGGTGTGATAGGATCTACGTTCAAATACAACGGGTGCAAAACAGTTGCACACGCGGAATACTCGGGTTATACTTGACGAGCCAAGCATATACAGATATGGCCTCGGAACACGGAGACCGAAAGGTCGAGCGTGAATCATATAGTAGATATGATCAACATAGTGATGTTCACCAATGAAACTACTCCATCTCACGTGCTGATCGGACATGGTTTAGTTGATATGGATCACGTGATCACTTAGAAGATTAGAGGGATGTCTATCTAAGTGGGAGTTCTTAAGTAATATGATTAATTGAACTTAAATTTATCATGAACTTAGTCCTGGTAGTATTTTGCAAATCATGTTGTAGATCAATAGCTCGCGTTGTTGCTTCCCCGTGTTTATTTTGATATGTTCCTAGAGAAAATTGTGTTGAAAGATGTTAGTAGCAATGATGCGGATTGGATACGTGATCTTAGGTTTATCCTCATTGCTGCACAGAAGAATTATGTCCTTGATGCACCGCTAGGTGACAGACGTATTGCAGGAGCAGATGCAGACGTTATGAACGTTTGGCTAGCTCAGTATGATGACTACTTGATAGTTTAGTGCACCATGCTTAACGGCTTAGAATCGGGACTTCAAAGACGTTTTGAACGTCATGGACCATATGAGATGTTCCAGGAGTTGAAGTTAATATTTCAAGCAAATACCCGAGTTGAGAGATATGAAGTCTCCAACAAGTTCTATAGCTAAAAGATGGAGGAGAATCGCTCAACTAGTAAGCATGTGCTCAGATTGTCTGGGTACTACAATCGCTTGAATCAAGTGGGAGTTAATCTTCCAGATAAGATAGTGATTGACAGAATTCTCTAGTCACCATCACCAAGTTAGTAGAACTTCGTGATGAACTATAATATGCAAGGGATAACGGAAACAACTCCCAAGCTCTTCGTGATGCTAAAATCAACAAAGGTAGAAATCAAGAAAAACATCAAGTGTTGATGGTTGACAAGACCACTAGTTTCAAGAAAAGGGCAAAGGGAAGAAGGGGAACTTCAAGAAGAACGGCAAGCAAGTTGCTGCTCAAGTGAAGAAGCCCAAGTCTGATCCTAAGCCTAAGACTAAGTGTTTCTACTGCAAAGGGACTGGTCACTGGAAGCAGAACTACCCCAAGTGATTGGCGGATAAGAAGGATGGCAAAGTGAACATAAGTATATCTGATATACATGTTATCGATGTGTACTTTACTAGTGTTTATAGCAGCCCCTCAGTATTTGATTCTAGTTCAGTTGCTAAGATTAGTAACTCGAAACGGGAGTTGCAGAATAAACAGAGACTAGTTAAGGGTGAAGTAACGATGTGTGTTGGAAGTGGTTCCAAAATTGATATGATCATCATCGCACACTCCCTATACTTTCGGGATTAGTGTTGAACCTAAATAAGTGTTATTTGGTGTTTGCGTTGAGCATGAATATGATTTGATCATGTTTATTGTAATACAGTTATTCATTTAACTAAGAGAATAAATTGTTGTTCTGTTTACATGAATAAAACCTTATATGGTTACACACCCAATGAAAATAGTTCGTTGGATCTCGATCGTAGTGATACACATAATCATAATATTGAAACCAAAAGATGCAAAGTTAATAATGATAGTGCAACTTATTTGTGGCACTGCCGTTTAGGTCATATTGGTGTAAAGCGCATGAAGAAACTCCATGCTGATGGGATTTTGGAATCACTTGATTATGAATCACTTGATGCTTGCGAACCATGCCTCTTGGGCAAGATGACTAAGACTCCGTTCTCCGGAGCGAGCAACTGACTTATTGGAAATAAAACATACTGATGTATGCGGTCCAATGAGTGTTAAGGCTCACGGCAAGTATCATTATTTTCTGAACTTCACAGATGATTTGAGCAGATATGGGTATATCTACTTGATGAAACATAAGTCTGAAACATTTGAAAAGTTCAAAGAATTTCAGAGTGAAGTGGAAAATCATCGTGACAAGAAAATAAAGTTTCTACGATCTGATCGCGGAGACAAATATTTGAGTTACGAGTTTGGTCTTCAATTAAAACAATGTGGAATAGTTTCACAAACTCATGCCACATGGAACATCACAGCATAATGGTGTGTCCGAACGTCATAACCGTACTTTATTGGATATAGTGCAATCTATGATGTCTCTTACCGATCTACCACTATCGTTTTAGGGTTATGCATTAGAGACAGCTGCATTCACGTTAAAAGGGCACCATCTAAATCTGTTGAGACGACGCCGTATGAACTGTGGTTTGGCAAGAAACCAAAGTTGTCGTTTCTCAAAGTTTGGGGTTGCAATGCTTATGTGAAAAAGTTTCATCCTGATAAGCTCAAACCCAAATCGCAAAAGTGTGTCTTCATAGGATACCCAAAAGTTACTGTTGGGTACACCTTCTATCATAGATCCGAAGGCAAGACTTTTGTTGCTAAATTCGGAAACTTTCTGGAGAAGGAGTTTCTCTTGAAAGAAGTGAGTGGGAGGAAAGTAGAACTTGATGAGGTAACTGTACCTGCTCCATAATTGGAAAGTAGTTCATCACAGAAATCTTTTCCTGTGACTCCAGCACCAATTAGTGAGGAAGATAATGATGATGATCATGTAACTTCGGATCAAGTTACTACCAAACCTCGTAGGTCAACCAGAGTGAGATACGCACCAGAGTGGTACGGTAATCCTTTTCTGGAGGTCATGTTACTTGACCATGACGAACCTACGAACTATGAGGAAGCGATGATGAGCCCGGATTCCGATAAATGGCTTGAGGCCATGAAATCTGAGATAGGATCCATGTATGGGAACAAAGTGTGGACTTTGGTGGACTTGCCCGAGGATCGGCAAGCCATTGATAATAAATGGATCTTCAAGAGGAAGACGGACACGGATAGTAGTGTTACTATCTACAAAGCTAGAATTGTCGCAAAAGGTTTTCGACAAGTTCAATGTGTTGACTACGATGAGAGTTTCTCACTCGTATCTATGCTTAAGTCTGTCTGAATCATGTTAGCAATTGCCGCATTTTATGAAATCTGGCAAATGGATAAACAAAACTGCATTCCTTAAAGAAGAGTTGTATGTGATGCAACAAGATGGTTTTGTCAATCCTAAAGGTGCTAACAAAATATGCAAGCTCCAGCGATCCATTTATGGACTGGTGCAAGCATCTCGGAGTTGGAATATACGCTTTGATAAGTTGATCAAAGCATATAGTTTTATACAGACTTGCGGTGAAGCCTGTATTTACAAGAAAGTGAGTGGGAGCACTACAACATTTCTGATAAGTATATGTGAATGACATATTGTTGATCGGAAATAATGTAGAATTATTCTGCAAAGCATAAATGAGTGTTTGAAAGGAGTTTTTCAAAGAAAGACCTCGGTGAAGCTGCTTACATATTGAGTATCAAGATCTATAGAGATAGATCAAGACGCTTGATAATTTTTTTCAATGAGTACATACCTTGACAAGTTTTTGAAGTAGTTCAAAATGGAACAGTCAAATAAAAAGTTTCTTGCCTGTGTTACAAGGTGTGAAGTTGAGTAAGACTCAAAGCCCGACCACGGCAGAAGATAGAAAGAGAATGAAAGTCATTCCCTATGCCTCAGTCATAGGTTCTATAAAGTATGCCATGCTGTGTACCAGATCTATTGAATACCATACACTGTGTTAAGAGAGGGAGTACAATAGTGATCTAGGAGTAGATCAATGGACAGCGGTCAAAATTATCCTTACTGGAATAAGGATATGTTTCTCGATTACGGAGGTGACAAAAGGTTCGTCGTAAAGGGTTACGTCGATGCAAGTTTTGACACTGATCCAGATGACTCTAAGTCTCAATCTGGATACATATTGAAAGTGGGAGCAATTAGCTAGAGTAGCTCCATGCAGAGCATTGTTGACATAGAAATTTGCAAAATACATGCGGATCTGAATATGGCAGACCCGTTGACTAAACTTCTCTCACAAGCAAAACATGATCATTTTTTAGGTCTTAATCACATAGCGATGTGAACTAGATTATTGAATCTAGTAAACCCTTTGGGTGTTAGTCACATGGAGAAGTGAACCAATCACATAAAGATGTGAACTATTGATGTTAAATCACATGGCGATGTGATCTAGATTATTGACTCTAGTGCAAGTGGGAGACTGAAGGAAATATGCCCTAGAGGCAATAATAAAGTTATTATTTATTTCCTTATATCATGATAAATGTTTATTATTCATGCTAGAATTGTATTAACCGGAAACATAATACATGTGTGAATACATAGACAAACAAAGTGTCACTAGTATGCCTCTACTTGACTAGCTCGTTAATCAAAGATGGTTATGTTTCCTAACCATGGACAAAGAGTTGTTATTTGATTAACGGGATCACATCATTAGTTGAATGATATGATTGACATGACCCATTCCATTAGCTTAGCACCCGATCGTTTAGTATGTTGCTATTGCTTTCTTCATGACTTATACATGTTCCTATGACTATGAGATTATGCAACTCCCGTTTGCCGGAGGAACACTTTGTGTGCTACCAAACGTCACAACATAACTGGGTGATTATAAAGGAGCTCTACAGGTGTCCCCAAAGGTACATGTTGGGTTGGCGTATTTCGAGATTAGGATTTGTCACTCCGAATGTCGGACAGGTATCTCTAGGCCCTCTCCGTAATGCACATCACTTAAGCCTTGCAAGCATTGCAACTAATGAGTTAGTTGCGGGATGATGTATTACGGAACGAGTAAAGAGACTTGCCGGTAACGAGATTGAACTAGGTATTGGATACCGACGATCGAATCTCGGGCAAGTAACATACCGATGACAAAGGGAACAACGTATGTTCTTATGCGGTCTGACCGATAAAAGATCTTCGTAGAATATGTAGGAGCCAATATGAGCATCCAAGTTCCGCTATTGGCTATTGACCGGAGACGTGTCTCGGTCATGTCTACATTGTTCTCGAACCCGTAGGGTCCTCACGCTTAAGGTTTCGATGACAGTTATATTATGAGTTTATGAGTTTTGATGTACCAAAGGAGTTCGGAGTCCCGGATGAGATCGTGGACATGACGAGGAGTTTCGAAATGGTCGAGACATAAAAATCGATATATTGGACGACTATATTCGGACATCGGAAAGGTTCCGAGTGATTCGAGTATTTTTCGGAGTACCCGAGAGTTACGGGAATTCGCCGGGAGAAGTATTGGGCCTTATTGGGCCATACGGGAAAGAGAGAGGGGCTGCCTAGGGCAGGCCGCGCCCCCCCGCAAGGCCTAGTCCGAATTGGACTAGGGGGAGGGGCTGCGCCCCTTCCTTGTTTCCTACTCCTACTACATGGAAGGACTCCTAGTTGGACTAGGAAAGGGGGAATCCTACTCCCGGTGGGAGTAGGACTCCCCTAGGGCGCGCCATAGAGAGGGCTGGCCCTCCCCTCCTCCACTCCTTTATATACAGGGGCAGGGGCACCCCATAGACACACAAGTTGATCCACGTGATCATATTCTTAGCCGTGTGTGGTGCCCCCTTCCACCATAGTCCTCGATAATATTGTAGCGGTGCTTAGGCGAAGCCCTGCGACAGTAGTACATCAAGATCGTCACCACGCCGTCGTGCTGATGGAACTCTTCCCCGACACTTTGCTGGATCGGAGTCTGGGGATCGTTATCGAGCTGAACGTGTGCTAGAACTCGGAGGTGCCGTAGTTTCGGTGCTTGATCGGTCGGGCCGTGGAGACGTACGACTACATCAACCAAACGCTTCCGTTGTCGATCTACGAGGGTACGTAGACAACACTCTCCCCTCTCGTTGCTATGCATCACCATGATCTTGCGTGTGCGTAGGAATTTTTTTGAAATTACTACGTTCCCCAACACCTCGTAGGAGTAAAACTTCCTTACGGTTATGCGGGGAAGATAGGAAGATACCTAGACCCAGCGAAGCAGAAGTTCGGCGGGATGAAGTCTCACGACTGTCACGTGCTGATGACGCAGATACTTCCAGTTGCTATTTGGCCAATGCAACTTTTTCGACGTCATCTCTCGGAAGTCGATTGGCGTGAGGCAACTCAGAAGGCTACAGGAAGAGATCGTGGTGATACTATGCGAGCTTGAGATGTACTTCCCACCCGCATTCTTCGACGTTATGGTGCATCTGCTGGTCCATATCATGGAGGATATCATCCAACTCGGGCCGACGTTCCTGCACAGCATGATGCCATTCGAAAGGATGAAAGGTGTCATCAAAGGATACGTTCGCAACATGTCACGTCCAGAGGGAAGTATAGCCAGGGGCTTTCTGACCGAAAAGTGCATCTCCTACTACACGAATTATCTAGACATCGAAAACCCCGTTGGTCTGCCCATCAACAGGCACCTTGGCAGGCTCGCTGGATGGGGTCACCGTGAGGGTCGCCGCGAAATGCATGTCGACTTCGAGGGTCGACTCGCCGACTTTGAAAGAGCAAACCTAGTCGCGCTATAACACATAGACGTGGTCGATCCTTGGGTGGTAGAGCACAAAACCTTTATTGAGAAGACGTACAATGACCGAGGCCAGCAGAGGACGGACGAAGATATAATCAAAGAACACAACTCATGTTTCACGCGTTGGTTCAAGCAGAAGCTTCTGTCGTACCCTTTACATGAGGATTCTTCCGCGAAAGAACAACTCATATTCGCCTTGTCACAGGGCGCCGAGCACAACCTGATGACCTATGAGGCGTACGATATCAACGGCTACACATTCTACACCGAGAACAAGGACATGAAGAGCGATGGTTATCAGAACTCCGGGGTAACAATAGAATCCTACACCGGTAACGACAAGGACAGATACTATGGAAGGATCGAGGAGATCTGGGAGCCGAGCTACGCTGGAGAGAAGGTCCCGATGTTCTGTGTCAGATGGGCCAAGAGCATCCTAAAAGAAGACCGGTATTTCACCACCATGGTTATACCCGAAGCCAAATCCAAGACCGCGGGCGCAAACGTCACCGCGAAAAATGAGCCATGGGTACTGGCTTCCCAAGTGGACCAATGATTCTTCATTACCAACCCGTCAAAGCCTAGTCGTGTTGTCGTGAGGAGAGGCAAAAGGAAGATCATCGGAATGGATGGAGTAGCCAATGAGCAAGACTTCAACAAGTACGGCGACCCAAAGATCGAACATGACGACGACGATGAAGTAGCAGCACACACCACAAGAAGAAGCAGGACCACCCTACCTAAAGGATGTCCGTTCCACAGAAGAACTCCATTTGCGAAAAAGAAGGGCAAGAAGATTGTGAACAGATAGCTAGCTAAGATCGATTGTATTTAAATCGTAGTCTTCATTTCTCGATTGTATTTCATGGGCACTTTTTGATATCATGAATATTTTTAAATTTCACGGGCACCTTTTGAATTCATGAGGACACTCGATCTCGATCCCCCTCCACCGCCGCCGACGAGCACCCAGCCCCCCGCACCCTCCCCCGCTCCACCGCCGCCAACGGGCACCCCCCCTCACCCTCCCCCGCTCCACCGCTGCCGCCGATGATATTTTCAAGTAACAAATTTGAATATATTTTTAAAAAAATTATTACTATTTTTATAAAAAATATTACTATTTTTATAAAAAATATTACTGTTATGATTTAAACAAGTTTGAACATATTTAAACACAAATAAATATCAAACAACATTTAAAATGCAAAAAAAAATATTACGGAGCTTGGGAATCAAACCCAAGACCTCCTAGTGTGTGTGCTGCGTGGTGACCAGTCAGGCTAGTGGGCGGGTTCTGATGCGGATTGGGTTAGGTGCAATACAACCTGTGCTTGAACTGTAATAAAAAAATTCTAATGGCGCACCGCTGCGGGGTGCGCCATTGCTATCTAAAAAAATATTTCTAATGGCGCACCGCTGCGGGGTGCGCCATTGCTATCTAAAAAAAGATTTCTAATGGTGCACCGCTGCGGGGTGCGCCATTGCTATCTAAAAAAAGATTTCTAATGGCGCGCCGAGGTTTGGTGCGCCATTAGTAAGCTTCCCCCTAGCTATCTCCCTCTCCCTCGCCAGATCCCCTTCGACCCTCTCTCCCTCGCCACCAGATCCACCCGCGCGCTGC
Source organism: Triticum dicoccoides (assembly GCF_002162155.2). NCBI lineage: Eukaryota > Viridiplantae > Streptophyta > Magnoliopsida > Poales > Poaceae > Triticum > Triticum dicoccoides. Next base: position 17,966,480 of record NC_041388.1, read on the forward strand.
CCCGACCCACGACGCCGCCGCCCCGACCCTCACCGGACTCCACCACCGCCGCCCCTGCGCCCCCACCCCCGCCGCCCCGACCCTCGCCGGACTCCACACCCCCGCCGCCCCCGTGCCCCCACCCCCGCCGGAGCACGTCTTCTTCCTCCGAATGACCCCATCTCGCCGTCGCCACCGCCTTCTGTTTCGTCGAGCGGCTTTGCCTCCACCGCCCGTCGCCCGTGCAACCTGGCCGCCGTCCGTCACTACCCGGCCCCTGCGCAGGTGCCCCTCCCCTCTCCTCTTCCCCTTGCTTCGCCCCATGCCTGATTGAGCCGATGCGCCAAGTACTAGGTTATGTTCTGAATTTTGGGGCGGTAGTGTGTGTAAGCGAGTGAGCAGTGTTATGCATCGGTGTCTGATGCTTCCTGGTTAGACTTGGGAGTTTGCATTTGCCAACATTTCTATATAAGCAAAGTTGCCTTCTGTTCTTGTTTGCATTATCTAACGCAATACACAGTCATGGATTGTCTAAGGTGAATATTTTAAGTACAACTTGCTGCAAAACCTGGAGTGCATTGGCATGTTCCTTTCTTTATGCCATTCCTGTAGTCTGTTTGCTAGGCACTTACAAGGGTGCAATTAGTCAACCTTAAAACTCAACTGAATTGTATCGGTTACAGAAAACCAGTCCATGACAGATAGAAGCAATGACATGAGCTACTTCAGTGACCAGTTACACTTGCCTATACTTATCATTGTTTTGGTTTCTGAATATGCATCTGTGTGCCTGACAAGACTCCTCTAGTACACATAGTACTATTTTACTAGCAAGTTCCGGGAATTGTCTGTATTTATTTATTGCAGAAGCTTTTGATTTTTGAGCATCTGTTTCTCCCAGGGTTGTTGTTCTTGCTTTAGGAGTAAAATCCATGCCCTGTTAACAATGTATTACAAGAATTGTTTTCTTTTGTGTGTTTCCCTGAAATATTGTGTTATAATAGAACTGTTCCTGGATGTGGTCATGGCAGATAAATTTGTCATCAGTTTGTAGGTTGTCGAATCAGCAACTCGTAGTTGAATTGATTAGAGTTGGGTGAATTGATTAGAGTTGGGTGAATGATTTAAACAAGTTTTAGAGTGGCTAGTATGTATGTAGTGGAGCTAGCGGTAGCAGCTTCTTCTACGGCACCTTCTTTGCTGTTCAGCTGTGTCAAACAAAATTCCGATGGACTATCGTGTGGATGATGCTAAACAGAGATAGGAGTAGTAGTGATGGCCATCTAGTTGGACTACTACTGCTAGGACTTGCTCCAGATTTTAGGATTTCTTTTCTTTTAGGATTTATTTTCTTCTAGGACTAGGTTTTTATTATTTTTCTGTTGTGATTGTTTTTTGAGATCTTTCTTTTTCATTTCCTACTATCCTTATCCTAATTATCTTAAATTGTTATGATGTGTGTAACAGGATTAGATCTTGGATTTGCTAGTGGACTTTGGGAGTTTCTTAGCCAGCTTGGTGACTCCATGTTTTTTACTATTTCAGCAAGTCTTTTGTAAGCATTAAACTTTCAGCACTACATTTCTATCTTATGTGTACAAAAAAATTGTATAGAAATATGCTGAATTTTCTGCTCTAATTGTTGCTCAAAGAAATTTAGCAAAAAAATGGGGTCCTGGGAGACGCCGCTGCTGCTTGAGGCCCTTGAGAGGCCCTTCGTGTCGTGATGATTTTGCAGGTACCCCGAGAGGCCCTTGAGTTTGCCGGAATGTCGATTAACTTCCGTTCCGGCAAATTCGGGTACTCCATATGTCCTATTTTCAGCAAAGGTCATGCTGATATTTTCCGTGAATTTTAGCATGACTTTGCTAAAAAAATGGACATATGAGGTACTTGCTACTAATGCATGGGCCGAGGTATCTCAGTACTTAATTAAGTAGGATCAAATGCCCCTTTATTCTTGCTGCATTAAACCATAGGTGGTAATAGAGCCAAGTGCTTAGGCCCAACTTAGAAATTCTCCTCAGCATCGATAAACCCTAGATGATAAACCCAACATAGGTGGCAATAGAGCCAACTGATTAGTGCCAAGTGATTAGGCCCAACCTAGGGTGCCTCGGCATCGATAAACCCTAAATGATGAAAACTTAGCATTTAGGGTGCCTCGGCGTCGACAAACCCTAAATGATGAAACCTTGGCTTTTAGGGTGCCTCGGTGTCGATGAGAACCTAAATGATGTACGCTTAGGCTTTTAGGGTGCCTCGGCGTCGACAAACCCTAAATGATAAAAGCTTAGCTTTTAGGATGCCTCGGTGTCAACAAACCCTAAATGATGAGACCATGATCTTGTTCCTTGACAATAACCAACTTTTTGACCAAACTTTTTTCCTATTTAGAGTGAAACATGGCCCACAACGATGAGGCCGGCGGTTCGGGCGGCAACCAATTCTGGGAGCTGTCCCATGAGTTGGAGGAAGAACCTCACCGCTATGAGGACGCCGCGGAAGACACCGATCCTGACTACACAACCCCTAGTGGCGTCGGGGATGACACCACTGATGATGGCGCCGCGGATGCCACCACTGATGATGGCGGTGCACGCACAGATGGCAGCCAACCGAAGAGGCAACGGAAGGACCGGCGCCCGAACGTGCTCGGCACTGTCAGGGAGGAATTTACTGAAGTGAACTCCGACGGGCATCCGACGGCGCCCAAACACGTAGTCAAGGGGTACTCGATTCAGCTCGGGTGCATTCTCCGGAGCACCGCCTCGATCAACACCGAGAACCTAAGGCATAAGGACCGAGGGAATTTGCGCAGCCTCCTCTTCACGAAGCTGCACGAACGATACAAGTTCCCCGCTGAGTTCGCAAACACACGCCTCTCGGGTAATAAAGTGAACGGTGCCGCCCTCACGACGATGAGCACGGCCCTGTCTACTTGGAAAAGCACGGTGAAGGCAATGATTGACAAAGGTGATAGTTATGAGAAGATCAAGGCAAAATATCCTTTGATGAGCGAACATGACTACAAGGAGTTCAAGATCAAGTGCGAGAGCCCTGCAACCTCCGAATCAAGTCAGTGGGGGAAAGAAATGCGGCAGTTGAACATAGGGGTCCACCAACTCGGTCCCGGCGGTTACAGAGTGGCGGAGCCTGTATGGGACAAGGAGGATGTGAAGCGTGCCGAGCAAGGCCTAACGCCCCGCTTTGAGAAATACAGTGACAAGCAGACCAGGAACTTTCTCAGGGCCCGGTACAAGGAGGACCCGGTAACAAAGGAGCTTAACACGGATCCGAAGACCAAGGAGCTTGAGCTTGTTCTGGTAAGGAATACACCCCCGCATAATTTGCTCCATATGGTTGCATTCTAATTAATCCCCAATATTTCTAAATGGTTCACATTCCTTCCGCAGGACAAAGAAAGCAGTAGCGCGGGGTCGTCTTAGAGCTCCCCTTTCGACACCCCTTTGAATAGGGCATTGAACGTAATGAAAAACAGGGATAAGCTCAATAAGACGATGTCAGCTGGTCGTGTGGCCGGCAAAGGCTTGTCCACAAAATGGTCGTCATACTATGGCACTGGTGGGCGAAAGGAGAAAAAGACCAGCTCGGAAAGCCAGTCGCGCGAGGTTGAAGCACTCAAGGCACAAGTGGCGCGGATTCCGGAGATGGTCCAAGAGCAAGTGCAACAACAACTGGGATCGACGCTTACCGACATTATGCCTACCTTGATTCATGGGATAACGACGTGGATTGCGGGTGGCCAACAGGGGCCGCCCCCGATTCCCAGCTTCACGGCCAGCAACTCACACAACGCGCAGGCGGCGCCATTGGTGTCTCCGACAGCGGCGGTATTGGTGTCTACGGCGGCGGCGCCATTGGTGTCTCCGGCGGCGGCGGTATTGGTGTCTCCGACGCCGGCATTGGAGCGTAATGCACCCGGGTGTACGCCGGCTGGCACCTCGCCAGCAAGCGGCCCCTCCGTCAGTTGCACGCCCGCCGTTGGTGGTGCCTCGACATTAGCCGAGCTCGATGGCATCACGGTAACTAAGCCTCTCGGCCAAGGACTTCATCTCCTTGCCTTTGACTGGGCATCCCTGACGCCCTACATGTTTTTGCAGGGCGCCGCCGACGTTCCTTGCACTCTCCTGCACTTCGTGGGCGGCGAGTTGGTCGATGTCGCCAAGGGCAGAATCGTTCAACCGGGCAACCCCGTGTTCCACGGTAATCCGATGCCACCCATAATGTATAGGGTCGAAGTGGTTCGGGTGCTGCCAGGCTACGACGAGCTGTTACCTTCGATTCGACCCGCTGGGGCCGACGAAGAAGATGAGATGACCCTCAGCGCCTGCGTAAGCTGGTCCCTGCTTTGGCCAAAGAGCCAGATTCGTTTGTGGGCGGGGGACACCACCCCACAGACAAGACAGCCAGTCGTGCCGGCGCCAAGCCATGGCAAGAACGCCGCAACGCTACCGGACATGCCGGATATCCCTATGGCACAGGATCCATACATGCATATGGCACAGGATCCGGATGATGACGACAACGACGATGGTACATTTACCAACGTCCATAAGTACTTTGCCGAACATGGGTACGGTGACAAGTTTTGCGGGCCTCCTTCTCAAGAACCCAAACAAGACGATCGCGATCTAGCTGGTACGGCGGAGAAACCCAATTACAACAGGCGTCGTCTGGCGTTCAGTTCTCAGGAGACGCCTCCAGCTGCCGCCTTCACCGAGCCTCAGATAGCGGAGGTGCCAAATATTATCAGCCCCAACACGCTCAAGAAGACGGTCTGTGAGCAGAACTCGGTCCCATTACAGCAGATCAAGAAGAAGGGTCGGGAAACGGCCGACTAAAAAGGCCGCCGGTGCGAGCCAGCCGGCACCGAGTACGATCCGTGCTTAGGACAGGCCACCTTCACCTAAGGATATCTCGAGGAGGGTGCATGTGGCGGGTAGGGTGATGCTACCGACAAATATGCTCAGTGCTGCAACCGGTGCTATGCGGAGTCTGCACGACAGTGTTCTTTCTTTGGAGAAGCGGCGTCTCAGAGAGAATGATGTGGCATACCCGGTTTTCGTGGCCAAGGTGCTAGAGGGCAAGGGCTTTGTGGATGGCGCCATCGGGGGTACGATCGTCCTGCGGTTTGATGACATCTTTGCTATGTTCAACCTTCATCCGCTGCACTACACCTTCGTTCGGCTGTTTTCGCTGAGTATGGAGATGCGGATCATTAGAGACAAGACCCCAGACATCATGATCGTCGACCCCTTCTACATGCGTGCCAAGCTCTTGAGCAGCGCTGGGGACCGCCAAGTCGCGAGTTCACACCTCGAAGACGTCATTCTGGCAAACCCAGAGAAGGATAACTTCCTTGTGGCTTACTTTCCCGAGTAAGTCATCACTTAACCGCCCCGTAACATATGATTTCTTAGATTTTGATCATTCTTTTTTTTCTAACATTCCGTGTTCTGTGCAGTGACACACATTGCACACTCATCCTCTTAAGCCCGAAATATTCCATGGCTACATATTTCGACCCGAACCGTAACTCCAAGATAGACTACACAAATATCAAAAAAGTTCTTGATGATGTTCTCCCTGGCTACGCCAAATCTGGAGGCACCTTCATCAGGGCAGTTCGTAAGTACAGCAAGCACGTGTTCACCCACAATACGATGTTCTGCTGCGTCAAGCAGCCGCCTGGCGGCCAGAAGGATGCCTACTACGCCCTCCATCACATGCGGGCGATCGTAAGGGACCATCATCACCTTCTGCTACCAAATAATCTCAAAGATTGGGCCGCGAGCTTGTCGGCAATCCAGGACACGGACATCAGACAAGAATTCTTTCGCATCCAGTCGGAGTTTGCGGACATCATCCATAAGATGTCTTCGGGGCAGTTCTTCCTCAGATATCAACCATCCAACATTGAGATAGACGGAATGCTACAAATGCAGGCTGACAACGCCCGTGATTTCATGACCATCACGACAGACGGCGGCTTCATCCACGCTCATGTCCATGAGTCGAGTCGAAAGTAGTGATGTGTAGTTCTGAAACATTGATTGGCTCATGTTGTAATTAAACTTTAATGAATTGTATATCTCTTTGGTTTGGACAGTCGTTCAACTTAGATGTAATCAATGCTATTTATTAGTAGGACCATGAATCGTGCTATTAATGTCTTGCTTTTCTCTTCCGATCCTTTTGTTGCATACTTATATATTGCTTATGTATGTATTGTCTGTTGTTTGGCTTGTGCATAGAGATGCCGTCATATGTTGTGTACAAGGGTAAGGTTCCCGGAGTCTACGACGACTGGGAGGAGTGTCAGAGACAGGTTCACCGTTTCAGCGGTAACAGTTACAAAGGGTACACCACTAGGGCGGAGGCCGAATCTAGATACGCCCGCTATCTAGCGAGAGAGAGGAGGGAGCGTTGGAGGAACCGGATGAAGACCAATTTGATCGCGATGATGCTCATCGTGATGACCGCAGCTCTCTTCTATGTGATGGTAGTTTAGATGATTGATATCGACTTGTAATGTGAAGACAAACTCGATACCCGCGGTCTCGAGACTTGTAATATTTTATCTTTGTTCGGTCTTTTGAATTCAGAGACTAATATGATGAATTGTATTCAGAGACTAATCTTCTATTGTATTCGATGAATCTGCTGTTGCTGTGTGCTACTGTCTATATTCTGTCAAATAATATATTTTGTAACCTGTGCAAAAATCAGAAAAGTAAAAAATAACTAAATATTCATACTAATGGCGCATCACCACAAGGTGCGCCATTAGTATGCCAAAGGATACTAATGGCGCATCAAGACAGAGTGCGCCATTAGTATGCCAAAGGATACTAATGGCGCATCAAGACAGAGTGCCCCATTAGTATGCCAAGTATACTAATGGCGCATCTATCCGCAGTGCGCCATTAGTGTGTCAAAGCACATGGTTAAAATATGGCCCCTGGGAGGCACACTAATGGCGCATGGTGTTATATACTAATGGCGCACTGGGTGGTGCGCCATTAGTATACCAGATACTAATGGCGCACCAGTGGTGCGCCATTAGTAAAAATTACTAGTGGCGTGCTACTAATGGCGCACCAGTGATGCACCATTAGTAGGCAAAACTGGTGCGCCATTAGTAGGCCTTTTCCTAGTAGTGGTCTATTTAAGTCCATACAACGCCTTGACCAAACGACAGAGATGATGCGGACGTGTAGGATCAACAAAGCCTGGTGGTTGACGCATATAAACCTCTTCCTCAAGAACTCCATGGAGGAAGGCATTTTGTACGTCAAGCTGACGAAGAGACCAACCACGAGTAACATCAAGAGACAGCAGTATACGAATAGTAGTAGGCTTGATAACTGGACTGAATGTGTCTTCATAATCAAGACCATACCTCTGCTTGAAACCCTTGGCAACCAGCCGTGCCTTATAGCGCTCAATCGAACCATCTGCATGTCATTTTACTTTAAACACCCACTTGGAGTCAATGATGTTGAGACCAGAAACCGGAGGAACAAGTTGCCAAGTGCCATTTTTCAGCAAAGCCTAAAATTCCTGCTCCATCGCAGCACGCCAGTGAGGGATACCCAATGCGGCATGAAAATGACGCGGCTCAGCCGTCGGATCCGCAGCAGCATGAACAACACATGCGGCAAGCCACGCCACAGCCCCGTCTGTGCGTTCCTTGGGGCAAAAAACACCAGACCGGCTGCGTGTGTGTGGTCGATGAGAGACCACAGCAGGAGGCACCGGCAACACGGGGCTTGCCACAGGAGACGAAGGTGAGACCGATCCGGGGCTGGAGGAGCCAGAGTCATCAGACTCAGCGCCGGACGACGTGGCCGAGACGGGGCTGCCGAGCCCAGCCGACGACAAGGCCGGCTTGTGAGGATCCGAGGTGGCCGAGGCGGGGTTGGCCAGTGTAGCTGCCGTGGCCGCTGGGCCAGCGGTTGTTGGGCCACCCGCCGCTGGGCCAGACAAGGGCGACGCCTGCGGCGTGGCGGGCAAGCCAAGCGAGCCGGGCGACAGGGCGGGTGAGCCTGGCGGCGGCGCGGGCGAGGCGGGCGCTGCCGATGCCCGCGGGTCGGCTGTGGATGCATCGGGCTGGCGGGCACGACCCACCATGCATGGGCCATGCACCGGATCATCATGACCATCATGAGTGTTGTTCATAGCCTCATCATCCAGGAGTTCAAGACGGGCACCACGTCCAAAACCTGTAGCATGGTTAGGAAGCAACACAGGAGCATTTGCAACATCCACAAATTGATCAGCCGAAGGTGTAGCGGAGTGCACAGGTGGTAAACTAATGGTAGAGTGGTTCGGAAGAGCACGAAAGGGGAACACATTCTCATCAAACACAACATCACGAGAAATGTAGACACGATTGGTGGGAACATGAAGACACTTGTACCCTTTATGGAGAGAAATGTACCCAAGAAAGACACACTTCTTAGACCGAAACTCTAATTTATGCTTGTTGTACGGCCGCAAGTGCGGCCAACACGCGCACCCAAACACTTTGAGAAACATGTAGTCTTGGATATCATTGAGCAAGAGTTCAAGAGGGGTTTTCATTTTTAGTAGTCGTGAGGGAAGCCTATTTATCAAGAAATAGGCGGTGGAAAAAGCATCACTCCAGAACCGAAACGGGACGGAGGCATGAGCTAGTAAAGTAAGTCCAGTCTCTACAAGATGACGATGCTTACGTTCAGCGGTGCCATTTTGCTGATGTGTATGAGGACAAGATACGCGATGCGAGATCCCAAGCTTGTTGAGAAACGAGTTGAGGTTGTGATATTCACCCCCAGTCGGATTGAACATGAATAATTTTGTGCTTAAGGAGACGCTCAACATGTGCTTGGAACTGAATAAAAACATCAAACACATCAGATTTACGCTTGATAAGATATAGCCAAGTAAACCGACTGTAAGCATCAATGAAACTGACATAATAGTTGTGACCACTAACAGACGTTTGGGCATGACCCCATACATCAGAAAACACAAGCTCAAGAGGATGTTTCACAACATGACTAGACTCTGAAAAAGGTAGTTGGTGACTCTTGCCCTGCTGACAGGCATCACAGATAGTTTCAGCACTTTTATTGGATGCAACTGGTAGTTCATGGCGATGCAGCACATGACTAACTATAGGAGCAGCAGGGTGACCAAGGCGCGCATGCCAGTGCGTAGGCGACACACGAACACCACTGAACACCTGAGGAGAAGACGGCTTTGGAGATGCAGGTGGTGCGTCAAGGGCATATAAGCCATGGCGAAGACGGCCACTAAGCAGAACGGCCCTCGTGTCCCGATCCTTGATGAAGAAACGAAAAGGGTGAAACTCAGCAAGGACATTGTTTTCACGAGTAAGTTGAGGAATAGACAACAAACTACGTGTAGCAGAGGGAACTCGAAGGACATTGGTGAAGGAAATATGCCCTAGAGGCAATAATAATGTTATTATTTTATTTCCTTATATCATGATAAATGTTTATTATTCATGCTAGAATTGTATTATCCGGAAACATAATACTTGTGTGAATACATAGACAAACCAAACGTCACTAGTATGCCTCTACTTGACTAGCTCGTTAATCGAAGATGGTTATGTTTCCTAACCATAGACATGTGTTGTCATTTGATTAATGGGATCACATCATTAGGAGAATGATGTGATTGACATGACCCATTCCATTAGCTTAGCACCCGATCGTTTAGTATGTTGCTATTGCTTTCTTCATGACTTATACATGTTCCTATAACTATGAGATTATGCAACTCCCGTTTACCGGGGGAACACTTTGTGTGCTACCAAACGTCACAACGTAACTGGGTGATTATAAAGGAGCTCTACAGGTGTCTCCAAAGGTGAATGTTGGGTTGGCGTATTTCGAGATTAGGATTTGTCACTCCGATTGTCGGAGAGGTATCTCTGTGCCCTCTCGGTAATGCACATCACATAAGCCTTGCAAGCATTACAACTAATGAGTTAGCTGCGAGATGATGTATTACGAAACGAGTAAAGAGACTTGCCAGTAATGAGATTGAACTAGGTATTGAGATACCGACGATCGAATCTCGGGCAAGTAACATACCGATGACAAAGGGAACAACGTATGTTGTTATGCGGTCTGACCGATAAAGATCTTCGTAGAATATGTAGGAGACAATATGAGCATCCAGGTTCCGCTATTGGTTATTGACCGGAGATGTGTCTCGGTCATGTCTACATTGTTCTCGAACCCGTAGGGTCCGCACGCTAAGGTTTCGATGATAGTTATATTATGAGTTTATGAGTTTTGATGTACCGAAGTTAGTTCGGAGTCTCGGATGTGATCACGGACATGACGAGGAGTCTCGAAATGGTCGAGACATAAAGATTGATATATTGGACGGCTATATTCGGACACCGGAAGTGTTCCGGGTGATTTCGGAGAAAACCGGAGAGCCGGAGGGTTACCGGAACCCCCCGGGAGAAGTAATGGGCCATATGGGCCTTAGTGGAGAGAGAGAGGGGTAGCCAAAGGTGGGACGCGCGCCTCCTCCCCCCTGGTCCGAATTGGACTAGGAGAGGGGGGGGGCGCCCCCCTTTCCTTCTCCCTCCCCACTTCTTTCCCCTCCTAGTAGGAGTCCTACTCCTACTAGGAGGAGGACTCCTCCTTGGCGCGCCATAGGGGCCGGCCGGCCTCCTCCCCTTGCTCCTTTATATATGGGGGCAGGGGGCACCCCTAGACACACAAGCCACGTGATCATATTCTTAGCCATGTGCGGTGCCTCCTTCCACCATAATCCTCGATAATATTGTAGCGGTGCTTAGGCGAAGCCCTGCAACGGTAGTACATCAAGATCGTCACCACGCCGTCGTGCTGACAGAACTCCTCCCCGACACTTTGCTGGATCGGAGTTCGGGGATCGTCATCGAGCTGAACGTGTGCTAGAACTCAGAGGTGCCGTAGTTTCGGTGCTTGATTGGTCGGGCCGTGAAGACGTACGACTACATCAACCGCGTTGTCATAACGCTTTCGCTGTCGGTCTACAAGGGTACGTACATCACACTCTCCCCTCGTTTCTATGCATCACCATGATCTTGCGTGTGCGTAGGAATTTTTTTGAAATTACTACGTTCCCAACAGTGGCATCCGAGCCTAGGTTTTATGTGTTGATGTTATATGCACGAGTAGAACACAAGTGAGTTGTGGGCGATATAAGTCATACTGCTTACCAGCATGTCATACTTTGGTTCGGCGGTATTGTTGGACGAAGCGGCCCGGACCGACATTACGCGTACGCTTACGCGAGACCGGTTCTCCCGACGTGCTTTGCACAAATGTGGCTAGCGGGTGACAGTTTCTCCAACTTTAGTTGAACCGAGTGTGGCTACGCCCGGTCCTTGCGAAGGTTAAAAAAGCACCAACTTGACAATCTATCGTTGTGGTTTTGATGCGTAGGTAAGATTGGTTCTTGCTTAAGCCCGTAGCAGCCACGTAAAACTTGCAACAACAAAGTACAGGACGTCTAACTTGTTTTTGCAGGGCATGTTGTGATGTGATATGGTCAAGACATGATGCTAAATTTTATTGTGTGAGATGTCATGTTTTGTAATCAAGTTAACGGCAACTGGCAGGAGCCATATGGTTGTCGCTTTATTGTATGCAATGCAATTGCGTTGTAATGCTTTACTTTATCACTAAGCGGTAGCGATAGTCGTGGAAGCATAAGATTAGCGAGACGACAACGATGCTACGATGGTGATCAAGGTGTTGCGCCGGTGACGATGGTGATCACGACGGTGCTTCGAAGATGGAGATCACAAGCACAAGATGATGATGGCCATATCATATCACTTATATTGATTGCATGTGATGTTTTGTCTTTTATGCATCTTATCTTGCTTTGATTGATGGTAGCATTTTAAGATGATCTGTCACTAATTATGAAGAAGTGTTCTCCCTGAGTATGCACCATTGTGAAAGTTCTTCGTGGTGAGACACCACGTGATGATCGGGTGTGACAGGCTCTACGTTCAAATACAACGGGTGCAAAACATTTGCACACGCAGAATACTCAGGTTATACTTGATGAGCCAAGCATATACAGATATGGCCTCGGAACACAGAGACCGAAAGGTCGAGCGTGAATCATATAGTAGATATGATCAACATAGCGATGTTCACCAATGAAACTACTCCATCTCACATGATGATCGGACATGGTTTAGTTGATTTGGATGACGTAATCACTTAGAGGATTAGAGGGATGTCTATCTAAGTGGGAGTTCTTTAGTAATATGATTAATTGAACCTAAATTTATCATGAACTTAGTACCTGATAGTATCTTGCTTGTTTATGTTTGATTGTAGATAGATGGCCCGTGCTGTTGTTCCGTTGAATTTTAATGCGTTCCTTGAGAAAGCAAAGTTGAAAGATGATGGTAGCAATTACACGGACTGGGTCCGTAACTTGAGGATTATCCTCATTGCTGCACAGAAGAATTACGTCCTGGAAGCACCGATGGGTGCCAGGCCTGCTGCTGGAGCAACACCAGATGTTATGAGCGTCTGGCAGAGAAAAGCTGATGACTACTCGATAGTTCAGTGTGCCATGCTTTACGGCTTAGAATCGGGACTTCAACGACGTTTTGAATGTCATGGAGCATATGAGATGTTCCAGGAGTTGAAGTTAATATTTCAAGCAAATGCCCGGATTGAGAGACATGAAGTCTCCAATAAGTTCTATAGCTGCAAGATGGAGGAGAACAGTTCTGTCAGTGAGCATATACTCGAAATGTCTGGGTATAATAATCACTTGATTCAATTGGGAGTTAATCTTCTAGATGATTGCGTCATTGACAGAATTCTCCAATCACTGCCACCAAGCTACAAGAGCTTCGTGATGAACTATACTATGCAAGGGATGAATAAGACTATTCCCGAGCTCTTCGCAATGCTGAAAGCAACGGAGGTAGAAATCAAGAAGGAGCATCAAGTGTTGATGGTCAACAAGACCACTAGTTTCAAGAAAAAGGGCAAAGGGAAGAAGAAGGGGAACTTCAAAAAGAACAACAAGCAAGTTGCTACTCAAGAGAAGAAACCCAAACCTGGACCTAAGCCTGAAACTGAGTGCTTCTACTGCAAGCAGACTGGTCACTGGAAGCGGAACTGCCCCAAGTATTTGGCGGATAAGAAGGATGGCAAGGTGAACAAAGGTATATGTGATATACATGTTATTGATGTGTACCTTACTAATGCTCGCAGTAGCACCTGGGTATTTGATACTGGTTCTGTTGCTAATATTTGCAACTCGAAACAGGGACTACGGATTAAGCGAAGATTGGCTAAGGACGAGGTGACGATGCTCGTGGGAAATGGTTCCAAAGTCGATGTGATCGCAGTCGGCACGCTACCTCTACATCTACCTTCGGGATTAGTATTAGACCTAAATAATTGTTATTTGGTGCCAGCGTTAAGCATGAACATTATATCTGGATCTTGTTTGATGCGAGACGGTTATTCATTTAAATCAGAGAATAATGGTTGTTCTATTTGAGTAATATCTTTTATGGTCATGCACCCTTAAAGAGTGGTCTATTCTTATTAAATCTCGATAGTAGTGACACACATATTCATAATTTTGAAGCCAAAAGATGCAGAGTTGATAATGATAGTGCAACTTATTTGTGGCACTGCCGTTTGGGTCATATCGGTGTAAAGCGCATGAAGAAACTCCATACTGATGGGCTTTTGGAACCACTTGATTATGAATCACTTGGTACTTGCGAACCGTGCCTTATGGGTAAGATGACAAAAACACCGTTCTCCGGTACTATGGAGAGAGCAACAGATTTGTTGGAAATCATACATACAGATGTATGTGGTCCGATGAATGTTGAGGCTCGTGGCGGATATCATTATTTTCTCACCTTCACAGATGACTTAAACAGATATGGGTATATCTACTTAATGAAACATAAGTCTGAAACGTTTGAAAAGTTCAAAGAATTTCAGAGTGAAGTTGAAAATCATCATAACAAGAAAATAAAATTCCTACGATCTGATCGTGGAGGAGAATATTTGAGTTACGAGTTTGGTGTACATTTGAAACAATGTGGAATAGTTTTGCAACTCACGCCACCCGGAACACCACAGCGTAATGGTGTGTCCGAACGTCGTAATCGTACTTTACTAGATATGGTGCGATCTATGATGTCTCTTACTGATTTACCGCTATCATTTTGGGGATATGCTCTAGAGACGGCCGCATTCACGTTAAATAGGGCACCATCAAAATCCATTGAGACGACGCCTTATGAACTGTGGTTTGGCAAGAAACCAAAGTTGTCGTTTCTGAAAGTTTGGGGCTGCGATGATTATGTGAAAAAGCTTCAACCTGATAAGCTCGAACCCAAATCGGAGAAATGTGTCTTCATAGGATATCCAAAGGAAACTATTGGATAAACCTTCTATCACAGATCCGAAGGCAAGACTTTTGTTGCTAAATTCGGAAACTTTCTAGAGAAGGAGTTTCTCTCGAAAGAAGTGAGTGGGAGGAAAGTAGAACTTGACGAGGTAACTGTACCTGCTCCCTTATTGGAAAGTAGTACATCACAGAAACCAGTTTATATGACACCTACACCAATTAGTGAGGAATCTAATGATAATGATCATGAAACTTCAGAACAAAATACTACTGAACCTCGTAGATCAACCAGAGTAAGATCCGCGCCAGAGTGGTACGGTAATCCTGTTGTGGAAGTCATACTACTAGATCATGATGAACCTACGAACTATGAAGAAGCGATGGTGAGCCCAGATTCCGCAAAATGGCTTGAAGCCATGAAATCTGAGATGGGATCCATGTATGAGAACAAAGTATGGACTTCGGTTGACTTGCCCAATGATCGGCAAGCGACTGAGAATAAATGGATCTTCAAGAAGAAGACTGACGCTGACGGTAATGTTACTGTCTACAAAGCTCGACTTGTCGCAAAAGGTTTTTGGCAAGTTCAAGGGATTGACTACGATGAGACCTTCTCACCCGTAGCGATGCTTAAGTCTGTCCAAATCATGTTAGCAATTGCCGCATTTTATGATTATGAAATTTGGCAAATGGATGTCAAAACTGCATTCCTGAATGGATTTCTGCAAGAGGAGTTGTATATGATGCAGCCGGAAAGTTTTGTCGATCCAAAGGGAGCTAACAAAGTGTGCAAGCTCCAACGATCCATTTATGGACTGGAGCAAGCCTCTCGGAGTTGGAATAAACGCTTTGATAGTGTGATCAAAGCATTTGGTTTTATACAGACTTTTGGAGAAGCCTGTATTTACAAGAAAGTGAGTGGGAGCTCTGTAGCATTTCTGATATTATATGTAGATGACATATTACTAATCGGAAATGATATAGAATTTCTGGATAGCATAAAAGGATACTTGAATAAAAGTTTTTCAATGAAAGACCTCGATGAAGCTGCCTACATATTGGGCATCAAGATCTATAGAGACAGATCGAGACGCTTAATTGGACTTTCACAAAGCACATACCTTGACAAAGTTTTGAAAAAGTTCAAAATGGATCAAGGAAATAAAGGATTCTTGCCTGTGTTACAAGGTGTGAAATTGAGTAAGACTCAAAGTCCGACCAACACTAGTAGAAAACAGGGCTTTGGTCCAGGCCGAGTCGGCCCATTAGTCCCGGTTCAGTCTAGAACCGGGACCAATGTGGGCATTGGTCCCGGTTCGTGAGCCCAGGGGGCCGGCCGGGCCACGTGGGCCATTGGTCCCGGTTCGTGTGGACCTTTTGGTCCCGGTTGGTGGGACGAACCGGGACCAATGGGCCGCGCTCCTGGCCCACCACCATTGGTCCCGGTTGGTGGCTTGAACCAGGACCAAAGGCTCCCCTTTAGTCCCGGTTCATGCCACCAACCGGGACCAATGAGGTGCCTATATATACCCCCTCGCGCAAGAGCAGAGCACAGTGCTCTGTTTTTTCTAGCCGAGGGGAGAGGGCTTTGTGGTGCTCTAGCTCACCTCCTATGCACATGAGGTGTTCGATGGAATGCCCGAGCCACACTACTTAAGCTTTCTCCTCTTGAAGCTCGACCTCCAAGCTCCATTTTCCTCGAGATTTGTCTAGATTTAGCGGTCCGTCATGCCCCGTCCCCGTCTTCACCGCCGTCGATCACCCGCGCCGATCTCACCACCGACACCAACGTGGTGAGCCTCTTGTTCTTATCTTCTTTCTGAAAGGAAAAATATTCTTACTTGTATGTTTAGATAGATACTTGTATCATTTTCTTACATTTATTATTGCATCTTATATAGTGCAATGGTTTTGGTATCCGCCCCGTCGGCCCTCGTCCTGTATATGATTCGGATGTGGTATGTATATTGTCTTTATAACTATTGGTTCATTTATTGTTTATGAAAATTATGCCAACCAACGTGACATAGATTTTATTTATCTAGGATGTATGTGAATCGGAAATGCCAACCGACCCTATTGTCGAGAGGTTAAATTTAGTTGAAGAAGAAAACAATTTGTTGAAGGAAAAAATAAAAAAAATTGAGGAGGAGAAGATGATATTGGAGTTGCATGTTGCGGATGTCGTCGATGATCACAAGATCAAGATGGATGCAATGCGCTTGAAGATTAGAAAGATTAGAAAATATGCCATTCATACCGAGGCTTGGTATCATTATGCCGTTGGATCAATTGTTACCTTGGTTGCGATTATGATCGCATTTGTTTTCGCATTGAAATGTTTTACATAGTTTCAATGTATGGTTTAATTAATTAGATGCTCTGGAGAGTTATATGTTGTTAGATGAGAACTATGTATGCACTTTGGTTTTAATGTGATGATGAACTTCTATTAATTTGGACACTTAATTATATATAATGCACGCAGATGAACCGGCAATGGATGTACGGTGACAGACACACCCGCGAGTACATTAAGGGCGTGCATGAGTTTCTCGATGCGGCTGAGGCAAACAAGCAGAATGGTTTTATGTGTTGTCCATGCACTGAATGTGGGAATACGAGGTCTTACTCTAACCGGAAAATCCTTCACTCCCACCTGCTTTACAAGGGTTTCATGCCACACTATAATGTTTGGACGAGGCACGGAGAAATAGGGGTTATGATGGAAGACGGCAAAGAAGAAGAGTACGATGACAACTATGTGCCCCCTGAATACGGTGATGCTGCAACGGGGGGAGCTGGTGAAGATCAAGAGGAACTAGACGATGTGCCCAATGATGTTGCAACGGGTGAAGCTGCTGAAGATCAAGAGGAACCAGACGATGTGCCCGATGATGATGATCTCCGCCGGGTCATTGTCGATGCAAGGACGCAATGCATTAGTCAAAAGGAGAAGCTGAAGTTCGATCGCATGTTAGAGGATCACAAAAAAGGGTTATACCCCAATTGCGAAGATGGCAACACAAAGCTCGGTACCGTACTGGAATTGCTGCTGTGGAAGGCAGAGAATGCTGTGGCTGACAAAGGATTTGAGAAGCTACTGAAAATATTGAAGAAAAAGCTTCCAAAGGATAACGAATTGCCCGACAGTACATACGCAGAAAAGAAGGTCGTATGCCCTCTAGGATTGGAGGTGGAGAAGATACATGCATGCCCTAATGACTGCATCCTCTACCGCGGTGCATACAAGGATCTAAACGCATGCCCGGTATGCGGTGCATTGCGGTATAAGATCAGACGAGATGACCCTGGTGATGTTGACGGCGAGCCCCTCAGGAAGAGGGTTCCTGCGAAGGTGATGTGGTATGCTCCTATAATACCACGGTTGAAACGTCTATTCAAAAACGAAGAGCATGCCAAGTTGATGCGATGGCACAGTGAGAACCGAAAGAAAGATGGGAAGTTGAGAGCACCCGCTGACGGGTCGCAGTGGAGAAAAATCAAGAGAAAGTACTGGGATGAGTTTTCAAAGGACCCAAGGAATGTGTGGTTTGCTTTAAGCGCGGATGGCATTAATCCTTTCGGGGAGCAGAGCAGCAATCACAGCACCTGGCCCGTGACTCTATGTATGTATAACCTTCCTCCTTGGATGTGCATGAAGCGGAAGTTCATTATGATGCCAGTTCTCATCCAAGGCCCTAAGCAACCCGGCAACGAAATTGATGTGTACCTAAGGCCATTAGTTGAAGAACTTTTACAGCTGTGGAATGAAAACGGTGTACGTACGTGGGATGAGCACAGACAGGAGGAATTTAACCTTAAGGCGTTGCTGTTCGTGACCATCAACGATTGGCCCGCTCTCAGTAACCTTTCAGGACAGACAAACAAAGGATACCACACATGCACGCACTGTTTAGATGACACTGAAAGTATATACCTGGACAAATGCAGGAAGAATGTGTACCTGGGCCATCGTCGATTTCTTCCGACCAACCATCAATGTCGAAAGAAAGGCAAGCATTTCAAAGGCGAGGCAGATCACCGGAAGAAGACCGCCATGCACACCGGTGATCACGTGCTTGCTATGGTCAATGATTTACACTACGTAATCTTTGGAAAGGGTCCCAGTGGACTAGCTGTTTCGAATGACGCTGAGGGACACGCACCCATGTGGAAGAAGAAATCTATATTTTGGGACCTACCCTACTGGAAAGACCTAGAGGTCCGCTCCTCAATCGACGTGATGCACGTGACGAAGAACCTTTGCGTGAACCTGCTAGGCTTCTTGGGCGTGTATGGGAAGACAAAAGATACACCTGAGGCACGGGAGGACCTGCAACGTTTGCACGAAAAAGACGCCATGCCTCCGAAGCAGTATAAAGGTCCTGCCAGCTACGCTCTTACGAAAGAAGAGAAAGAAATCTTCTTTGAATGCCTGCTCAGTATGAAGGTCACGACTGGCTTCTCGTCGAATATAAAGGGAATAATAAATATGCCAGAGAAAAAGTTTCAGAACCTAAAGTCTCATGACTGCCACGTGATTATGACGCAACTGCTTCCGGTTGCATTGAGGGGGCTTCTACCGGAAAACGTCTGATTAGCCATTGTGAAGCTATGTGCATTCCTCAATGCAATCTCTCGGAAGGTGATCGATCCAGAAATCGTACCAAGGCTAAGGAGTGATGTGGCGCAATGTCTTGTCAGTTTCGAGGTGGTGTTCCCACCATCCTTCTTCAATATCATGACGCACGTCCTAGTTCATCTAGTCGACGAGATTGTCATCCTGGGGCCCGTATTTCTACACAATATGTTCCCCTTTGAGAGGTTCATGGGAGTCCTAAAGAAATATGTCCGTAACCGCACTAGGCCAGAAGGAAGCATCTCCATGGGCCATCAAACAGAGGATGTTATCGGGTTTTGTGTTGACTTCATTCCTGGCCTTAACAAGATAGGTCTCCCTAAATCGCGGTATGAGGGGAGACTGACTGGAAAAGGCACTCTTGGAAGAGACTCAATAATATGCAGGGACGGATATTCTTGGTCTCAAGCACACTACACAGTTCTACAGAACTCTACCTTGGTGACCCCGTATGTCGACGAACACAAGAACAGTCTGCGCTCCAAACAACCGGAGCAGTGCGACAACTGGATTACATGTGAACACATCAGGACTTTCAGCAGTTGGTTGGAAACACGTCTCAGAGGTGACAACACTGTTTGTGATGAGTTGTACTTGTTGTCCAGGGGACCATCTTTGACTGTATTGACTTACAAAGGATACGAGATAAATGGGAATACATTTTACATGATCGCCCAAGATCAAAAGAGCACCAACCAAAACAGCGATGTCCGCTTTGATGCAGCAACCGAGAGCAGAAAGGATACATATTATGGTTACATAGTGGACATATGGGAACTTGACTACGACCTGATTTTAAGGTCCCTTTGTTTAAGTGCAAATGGGTCAATCTGTTAGGCAGCGGGGTACAGGTAGACCCACAGTACGTAATGACAACAGTGGATCTGAAGAATCTTGGGTACACTGACGAACCGTTCGTCCTAGCCAATGATGTGGCACAGGTTATCTATGTGAAGGACATGTCTACCAAACCAAGAAAAAGAAAAGATAAGGAAGCGAATACATCATACGATGAGACAAAGCGCCACATAGTTCTTTCAGGAAAAAGGGACATCCTGGGAGTGGACGGCAAGACAGACATGTCTGAAGATTATGAAAAGTTTCATGAAATTCCTCCCTTCAATGTCAAGGCTGACCCAAGCATCCTGATAAACAATGAAGATTATCCATGGTTACGGCGCAATAAGCAAATGACACAAGCAAAGAAAAAGTGAAGACTTTCTCCCGCAACTATTATGATGATACCATGCCAAATTTGTAACAGACGAACATGCTACCATTGTCCGTTTTGTACATGCACATGCTATGTGGGTGAAATTATGATACCATCCCAACTTTCAACTTTTTCAGAGTTCATTTGAAATGCTTTCATGTCTTATGGTTCAAGGTTTTATGTGTTGAGGCAAATGGATCAATATGTCAGGAGGCGGGGTACAGGTAGACCCACAATACGTTATGACAACAGTGGATCTAAACAATCTTGGCTACACAGACGAACCATTCGTCCTAGCCAATGATGTGGCGCAGTTATTGTCCGAAACTTTGATACTTCGAAAGTGATTGTCCATTTTATACACGAAGTGCATCAAGTTTTTGTCGTAACCCTCTCTACTTTTTGGAACATGCTATATGGGTGAAATGATGATACCATGCCAACTTTCAACCTTTTCAGAGTTCATTTTTAAATGCTTTCCAATTTCAGAGTCATTTAGCTCAAAGAATGAATTAATAGCAAACAGAATGAACTACAAAACTTATATGAAAATAAAAACAATCAATTAAAATATTATGTTATGATCAACTAAAATAAAACTATAATATTCTTCAATAGCAAAAAGAATATAATTTTTGTGACCTAAAATCAAACTATAAGTATTTAATTGTAAGTATAAATAAAAAATAAATAGCAAAAAATAAAAAAAATCTATTTTTATAGTAAAGTTATTCATAAACTAGTGATTCACATAAATTTTAAAAAATAAAAATTTAAACTATTCAAAATTTTAAAACTAATGGCACTAACAGAAAGTTTATAATTTTTGTGACCTAAAATCAAAAAGAAATCACTAAAAAACTATAAGTATATAGTTGTAAGTATAAATAAAAAATAAATAGAAAAAAAATTCTATTTTTATAGTAAAGTTATTCATAAACTAGTGATTCACACAAATTTTTAAAAATTCAAATTTAAACTATTCAAAACTTAAAACTAATGGCACTAACAGAAACTTTATAATTTTCGTGACCTAAAAGCAAAAAGAAATCACTAAAAAAATGTAAGTATTTAGTTTTAAGTAGAAATAAAAAAATAAAAAACCAAAAAAATGTAGAAATAAAAAAGAAAAAACCAAAAAAAATGCCACCTACTGGGCCTCCACGGCCTGAATACGACTAGAAACCCTACATGGGCCAGGATCCAGGCCCGCAGAAGGCCCAATAGGCCCATAGGCAGTAGCAAGTTTAGGCCCGAAAGCCTGCATTAGAGAGGAGCTCGAATGGGGAGGCACACCAGCGCTTATAAACAAGTGCCGGCGCCCTTCAGCTAGCGATGTGGGACTAAACTTTTGGGCGCGGGGCAGCACAAGGCCATTGGTCCCGGTTGGTGGCACCAACCGGGACTAAAGGGGGCATTGGTCACGGTTCGTGGCACCAACCGTAACCAATGCCCCCCTTTAGTCCCGGTTG
>NC_041388.1:17988249-17988962 GCF_002162155.2 Triticum dicoccoides
CCCCGTCGCTGTCGCCCCGCGCCCGTCGCCCCTGCCGGCCCCGACACCATCGCCGTCGCCGCGCGCGCCGCCCCTGCCCCAACCTCGTCGCCGTCTCCGTCGCCGCGCGGGCCACCCATTCCCCTACCCGTCGTCGTCGCCGCGCGCGCCGCCCCTTCCCCGACCCCGTCGCCATCGCCGCGCGCGCTGCCCCTTCCCCAACCCCGTTGTCGTCGCCTCGACCACACGCCGCCACCTTCGGTCCGGCCACCGGCGCCCTTTATCACTGATTTTAGGTTGATGATATGATGATGTTGATGATATGATGATGTTTTTTTTCTGTTGATGATATGATGATGTTTTTTTTCTGTTGATGATATGATGATGTTTTTTTTGTTGATGATATGATGATGTTTTTTTCATATATGCATTTTTTCATATATGTATTAATTTTTTTAAGTTGTTAGTAGATATCAATTTTAGGTTAGTGCATTTTATCACTGATTTTAGGTTAGTTGATCGATTTAGTGCATTTTATGTTTGTTGCATTTTAGGTTAGTGCATTTTATGTTAGTGGAGAGGAAAAAGTAAAATAAGGAAAAGGAAAATAAGTAGAGAAAGAAGGAGAAGAAGAAGGAGAAGACGAGGAGAGGAAGAAGAGGAAGAAGAAGAAAAAAAAGAGGAGAAGAAGAAGGAATAGAGGAGCTTCTTCTCCTTTTTTTCTCCTCTTTTTT
>NC_041388.1:17989231-18030272 GCF_002162155.2 Triticum dicoccoides
TTCTTCTTCTTCTTCTTCTTAATTTTTATCGGGAACGAGGGTGTCGAGGATCGCCGAGGGGTCGAGGGTCGGGAACTAGGGTAGAGGGTCGAGGGTCGTTAAGGGGTCAAGGGTCGAGGGTTTCAGGGTCGAGGGTTCGAGGGTTCTATAGGGTCGAGGGTCGAGGGTTCCAGGGTCGTCTAGGGGTCGAGGGTTCCAGGGTCGTCGAGGGTTCGAGGGGTCGAGGATCGCCGAGGGGTCGAGAGAGGTTTCCTAGTGTCAAAGTATTGAAGAAATCCATGCCTTCATCATTAGCCGGAAGTAACCAGGGCATGTTGGTACGAAGTTCTGCAAAGTTGTTCTGGAATGGAGTCCCGGATAGAATAATCCACCTTTTGGTACGAATTCAGCAAAGGCCTTCCAAATAGCGATATTCGGAAGGCTCTTGCTGAACTTTGTACCAAAAAGTGAATTATCCTATCTGGGACTCCGTTCCAAAATAACTTTGAAGAGCTTCGTACCATCATGCACATGTTACTTTCGCCTAATGATGAAGACATGGTTTTGTTGAATCCTTTGACACTACGCAACCTCCCAACCCCTCGGCGATCCTCTCGAACATGAGAGGAAGAAGAGGATCGCCGAGGGGTCGAGGGTTCCAGGGTCGTCGAGGGTTCGAGGGGTCGAGGATCGCCGAGGGGTCGAGAGAGGTTTCCTAGTGTCAAAGTATTGAAGAAATCCATGCCTTCATCATTAGCCGGAAGTAACCAGGGCATGTTGGTACGAAGTTCTGTAAAGTTGTTCTGGAATGGAGTCCCGGATAGAATAATCCGCCTTTTGGTACGAATTCTGCAAAGGCCTTCCAAATAGCGATATTCGGAAGGCTCTTTCTGAACTTTGTACCAAAAAGCGAATTATCCTATCTGGGACTCCGTTCCAGAACAACTTTGAAGAGCTTCGTACCATCGTGCACATGTTACATTCGCCTAATGATCAAGACATGGTTTTGTTGAATCCTTTGACACTAGGCAACCTCCCGACCCCTCGGCGATCCTCTCGAACATGAGAGGAAGAAGAGGATAAAAAAAGAAGAGGAAGAAGAAAAAAAAGAGGAGAAGAAAGAATAGAGGAGAAGTCGATATATACCCCCTCCCGATAGCTTACTATGATTAGGTAGCTAGTTCTACGTTTGGCACTAATATATCCATCTCTCATGTTTGAATAATAATTGCCATGTTGTAAATATTTGTAAAAACTATGGACACCGCCCTAGACGAAGCAAAAGAAGCATTGCTGAGGGACATAATCGCAGAAGGAAGTGATGCCATCTCGTTGTTTCTCAACGAAACCGATGGTCTGGAAGGAGAGGGTGAACAAGCTGGCTACGGTGACCTAATGCCGGTGCAAGAAGAAGAACATGAGGACGGCTCCGGTGACCCAATGCCGGTGCAAGAAGGAGACCATGATGACGGCTCCGGTGACCGAACCAATTCCGGCCAGGTATATATATTAGTTAAGCCTATGCTGACTAGCTGATTGATGCATTCATTGTTTTGGTATGTACACATATTAATTAAGTCTTTGTTCTTTTTTCTAGCCCTCCGGATCGAGCACAACTTCGGTAAAGAGACGAGGCCCGAAGAAAAGTTGAGCTCGGATGAAAAGTTTGAGATCATAGCAATCGCGCCCGATGGCCAACCTATTGAACCCCTCAGGACAAAGAGCGCATTTGTTGCTCAGTGCGGGGTTCTGGTTAGGGACAAGATCCTGATAAGCATCCAGCAATGGTTTAAGCCGGCTACAGAAGACCCTGAGGTGTCTTATGTCAATGATATGCAGAAAAATGATCTTTGGACTGAGCTGAAGTCAAATTTCACCCTACCGCCAAAGGATAATCCAGAGAACCCAGTTAAAGAGAAATTAATCAAGTCTTTTGCTCTGAAGAGGATGGCAGAACTATTCAGGAGGTGGAAGAAAGAGCTGAATAAGTTTGTCGAAAATAATGAGACAACAAAATTCAAGGGCAGATATGAGAAGATCAGAGATCACTGGCCCGCATTTGTGGCCCACAAGACATCAGAAAAGAGTAAGAAGATGTCGGCGACAAACAAGCAAAATGCTGCGAAGAAGAAGCTTCACCATCGCACGGGGTCAGGTGGCTACCTTGTAGCCCGGCCTAAGTGGTCCAAGACTGAGAATGATCTGGTTCATAAAGGGATCGAACCAGAGACAATTAACTGGCCAGACCATTACCGGACTTGGTTCTGCGGGGCTGGCGGAACCTTGGACCCTGTAACAGGGAAGTGCATTTGGACGAACAATCAAATGGACATACCAGTCAGTAAGCTTAAGCAGTATATCGAAGCAGCGCAGGAAGGGACGTTCTTTCCAGACAGAGAGAACAACGAGCTCACAATGGCCCTCGGGAATCCTGAGCACCCTGGACGGACACGAGGCACGCCAGGCTCCATTCCGTGGAAGGTTGGGTTTCCGGACGCAGGCGGTTACAAATCCCATGAGAGGAGGAAAAAAGTGCAGCAGACCCAAATGCAGGCGCTGCAAGCAAGGGTAGACGTGATAGAGGAACGAGAAGCAAATCGCAGCAAACGTACTACCGAAGCCTCCCCCGAAGCTACCCCGCCATCTCAGCGCAGAAGCAGCGTGGCTTCCACCGAGCTGCTTCAGCCGGAGCATGCCTTGACGGCTCCTGCCAGCTATCCCGTGGATGCTATCACGGAGTCTCAAAATTGCCACCTTATGACGCAATGGATGAATTTGAAGGTCAAGGCGGCTGTTGGCTCTGTTTATCCTACTGAACCCGGCGCAACTTTTCACTGCCGGCCGATTCCAGAAGCATATGCTAGGGTGATGGTGGATGAAATAACGGAGGGATTTGAGGACCTCCAGCTTGACCACCCTACCGGTGAAGGGGAGACTCGGCTGGGGTCTGCTCTGAAGACTCCATGCCTATGGCGGAAGGAGCTCATCAACCTTCCGAACTGGACGCCTCCGCCTCCTCCTCCTCCTCCGGCGATTCAGGGCACTCCGCCTCCTCCACCGCCTCCTCCTCCGGCGAGTGACGACCAGGGCCCTCGGCCGGCTCCTTTTCTGGCGCGTGGTGGCACTCCGCCTCCTTCTCCGCCTGCGCCGACGCGCCCGAGCAGCCAGCCTCCTCCTTCTCCGCCACGTCAGCAAGGGCGGAAGAGACCTGCCGCCGCTCCAGCTGCTCCGGCGCGTCGTAGTCCTTCTCCTCCGCCTCGTAAGCAAGTAAAGAAGACAACCGCTCTGTCTGCTCGGTCAGCGTCTAGCAGTACAACCAGAGGCGGGAGGACATACAGATTCGGTCCTTCTCTGAAGACTCCAGAGAAGTTACCATATGAGAGGACCCCGCAGGAGAACGCCGAGATCGCGCGAACCGAAGTGGATGACTGGTTTCAAGGGTTGAGAGCAAAGAGACATCCACCTCCAGAGGAGAAGGTAGATCCGGTGAAAGTGAAGCGCACTCTGGCTGCCCTGACAAAACCACCAAAGTCTCCGCCGAACGGAAACTATGAGCGCATTATTGGAAAGGAATTTGCCGAAGTGGAGCGGTCGGGAAGTACTATCAGTGATCAAAGGCTGAAAGAACAACGAGCTGGGAAACAAATTGCCCAGCTCGGCGAACAAGCGAAGCAATCGTGCCCCCCGCTCAAGGTGCCTAGACACAACGTCGCTAATGATCCGAGGATGGTGCCCGCTTATAGCAATCTTGCAGATTACCCGCCCGACGAAGTACATTATGAACCCATGGACATGCAGATACAAAGATACGAGTACGGGAAGCCTCTCGTCAAAGATGAAAGATCTCTATCAACGATGATGCGAAGATTGCATGATTGGTACTTGAAAATCTGCAGAGACTCTGGGGGGAGGAGTACTTTGTATGTGAAAGTTAAAAAGGAGCATGACCTCGTTGGAATTGATCTGTTGCCTGTTCCATTTGAGGAGTTCTATCAGTTTTTCAATCAATTGGCCCTCGATAAAACAACGGTTGCCTGCTACTGTCTGTAAGTAGTACTACTTCTGTCATTAAGTTTCTCTATATAGCTTAGCTCTTTCATTGCATGTATTTATAATCATCCTCACTATATTATGCAGATTGAAGATCGCCGAATTGAAGAAAAGACAAGTCGGTGATATTGGGTTCATTAACACATATTTCATAGATGCAACTCAGGTTAAATTTCATGCCGCAGCTACCGAGGCCAACTTGCTACGATCGTTCGTAATAAATGAAAACAAAGATATAATACTCTTTCCTTATAACTTCAAGTGAGTGTTACTGTCTTGTGCGTATTCGGTTTCCCTTATATATTAGTCAAGGTTATAGTAATGTAATTGATGAGTTATGCATGCGTGTGCAGTTTCCACTATATTCTCCTAGAGATTAAGCTTGAGCAGGGACTAGTAACCGTCTTAGACTCAAGACGAAAAGATCCCCAGGACTATGCAGACATGACTCAAATACTCGAGAAGTAAGTTAAATCAATCATTATCCACCATATCAGCAACTTTGTTCATTTCCTGATATCTCAAGTAATTGTTTTCTTTGTCCGGCAGGGTTTGGAGAAAATTCACCAGAAAAGCTCCAGGACTGCCGAAGGAGCTGCAATTTAGACACCCGAAAGTAAGTACTATAGTAGCATTTTAAGCACATCTACTAGTCATTCAAGCGCTAGTTTCATCAATACCATTTGGCATTCTTGCTTATCAGTTTGATTAACCTCTATTTCTTGTAAAGTGGTTGTGGCAGGAACAAGGGAATGATTTCTGTGGATACTATATTTGCGAGTCCATTCGCCACACGACCTGTGAGCGGGGCTACACTGACGAACAATATGAAGTACGTAAATAACAACATTCACAATTTTATTTTATTACCATCATTTGTGTTGAGTTTCATTCATTCATATATATATGTATTGACCCCCTTCTTTAAATTAGATGTTTCGGAAGCGGGATGAACTCCTAGCACCAGCTCGCATGCGAGCAATTCAAGAGGAATTGGCGGGATTCTTTCTTGACCACGTGATCCCTGAAGACGGAGAATTCTATGTGGACCCTGAGTCCGTATGATTATATTTGTAAGAGATAATTATTGTATATATGTAGCCGGTAGTGTCAGATAGATATACGAGAACTTGTTGTTCGACCAATCTCTCGGAGAAGGAGAGGTGGTCGATATCACTTCTCTCTGTATGCATATATGTTCATGACGATCTTCTGTTTCCTTCGTTTGCTTACTAGCTAGCCAGCGTGTCTAGTCCTCTCTATACGTATGTATAGTACGTAGCGTCGACCAAGCAAGGACATAAGAGAGGACACTTCTCTCTATTAATTATAGCTAGCTAACACAATATATGAAACACCTAAATTAACCCCCCAAAACCCCCAACCCCCCCCCTTCAAAAAAAACAAAAACCCCAGCCACAGAAATGCTGACGCATGGATGCCTATTGGTCCCGGTTGGTGCCACCAACCGGGACCAAAGGGTCTCCTGCCTGGGCTCTGCGCACTGCCCACGTGGAGGCCCATCAGTCCCGGTTCTGGATTGAACCGGGACTAAAGGGTCGGGGCATTAGTACCGACACTTTAGTCCCGGTTCAGGAACCGGGACTAAAGGCCCTTACGAACCGGGACTATAGGCCCTTTTTCTCCCAGTGCAATGCAGAAGATAGAGAGAAAATGAAAGATGTTCCCTATGCTTCAACCATAGGCTCTATCATGTATGCAATGCTGTGTACCAGACCTGATGTGTGTCTTGCTATAAGTCTAGCAGGGAGGTACCAAAGTAATCCAGGAGTGGATCACTGAACAGCGGTCAAGAACATCCTGAAATACCTAAAAAGGACTAAGGATATGTTTCTCATATATGGAGGTGACAAAGAGCTCATCGTAAATGGTTACGTTGATGCAAGCTTTGACACTGACCCGGACGATTCTAAATCGCAAACCGGATACGTGTTTACATTAAATGGTGGAGCTATTAGTTGGTGCAGTTCTAAAAAAAGCGTTGTGGCGGGATCTACATGTGAAGCGGAGTACATAGCTGCTTCGGAAGCAGCAAACGAAGGAGTCTGGATGAAGGAGTTCATATCCGATCTAGGTGTCATACCTAGTGCATCGGGTCCAATGAAAATCTTTTGTGACAATACTGGTGCAATTGCCTTGGCAAAGGAATCCAAATTTCACAAGAGAACCAAGCACACCAAGAGACGCTTCAATTCCATCCGGGATCTAGTCCAGGTGGGAGACATAGAGATTTGCAAGATACATACGGATCTGAATGTAGCAGACCCGTTGACTAAGCCCCTTCCACGAGCAAAACATGATCAGCACCGTAGCTCCATGGGTGTTAGAATCACTACTGTGTAATCTAGATTATTGACTCTAGTGCAAGTGGGAGACTGTAGGAAATATGCCCTAGAGGCAATAATAATGTTATTATTTTATTTCCTTATATCATGATAAATGTTTATTATTCATGCTAGAATTGTATTATCCGGAAACATAATACTTGTGTGAATATATAGACAAACCAAACATCACTAGTATGCCTCTACTTGACTAGCTCGTTAATCGAAGATGGTTATGTTTCCTAACCATAGACATGTGTTGTCATTTGATTAATGGGATCACATCATTAGGAGAATGATGTGATTGACATGACCCATTCCATTAGCTTAGCACCCGATCGTTTAGTATGCTGCTATTGCTTTCTTCATGACTTATACATGTTCCTATAAGTATGAGATTATGCAACTCCCGTTTACCGGAGGAACACTTTGTGTGCTACCAAACGTCACAACGTAACTGGGTGATTATAAAGGAGCTCTACAGGTGTCTCCAAAGGTGAATGTTGGGTTGGCGTATTTCGAGATTAGGATTTGTCACTCCGATTGTCGGAGAGGTATCTCTGGGCCCTCTCGGTAATGCACATCACATAAGCCTTGCAAGCATTAAAACTAATGAGTTAGTTGCGAGATGATGTATTACGAAACGAGTAAAAGACTTGCCAGTAACGAGATTGAACTAGGTATTGAGATACCGACAATCGAATCTCGGGCAAGTAACATACCGATGACAAAGGGAACAACGTATGTTGTTATGCGGTCTGACCGATAGAGATCTTCGTAGAATATGTAGGAGACAATATGAGCATCCAGGTTCCGCTATTGGTTATTGACCGGAGACGTGTCTCGGTCATGTCTACATTGTTCTCGAACCCGTAGGGTCCGCACGCTTAAGGTTTCGATGATAGTTATATTATGAGTTTATGAGTTTTGATGTACCGAAGTTAGTTCGGAGTCCCGGATGTGATCACGGACATGACGAGGAGTCTCGAAATGGTCGAGACATAAAGATTGATATATTGGACGGCTATATTCGGACACCGGAAGTGTTCCGGGTGATTTCGGAGAAAACCGGAGAGCCGGAGGGTTACCGGAACCCCCCGGGAGAAGTAATGGGCCATATGGGCCTTAGTGGAGAGAGAGGGGCAGCCAAAGGTGGGCCGCGCGCCTCCTCCCCCCTGGTCTAAATTGGACTAGGAGAGGGGGGGCGCCCCCCTCTCCTTCTCCCTCCCCACTTCTTTCCCCTCCTCGTAGGAGTCCTACTCCTACTAGGAGGAGGACTCCTCCTTGGCGCGCCATAGGGGCCGGCCGGCCTCCTCCCCTTGCTCCTTTATATACGGGGGCAGGGGGCACCCCTAGACACACAAGCCACATGATCATATTCTTAGCCGTGTGCGGTGCCTCCTTCCACCATAATCCTCGATAATATTGTAGCGGTGCTTAGGCGAAGCCCTACAACGGTAGTACATCAAGATCGTCACCACGCCGTCGTGCTGACGGAACTCTTCCCCGACACTTTGCTGGATCGGAGTCCGGGAATCGTCATCGAGCTGAACGTGTGCTAGAACTCGGAGGTGCCGTAGTTTCGGTGCTTGATCGGTCGGGCCGTGAAGACGTACGACTACATCAACCGCGTTGTTATAACGCTTCCACTGTCGGTCTATAAGGGCACGTAGATCATACTCTCCCCTCGTTGCTATGCATCACCATGATCTTGCGTGTGCGTAGGAATTTTTTTGAAATTACTACATTCCCCAACAATTGGAAAGATGCAGTTTGCGAAAATTGTGTGCACGAAATGATGCCTGACCAACATGGGAGATGCGCATACCTGCTCCGTTGGCGGTGTGCACCTGATCATGTCCACGATATGGTTCCTGAGTGGAGAGCCTGCCCATCTCGCTGGTGAGATGATTCGTCGCTCCTGTATCCATATACCACGTCGGATCAAGAGAGTAGGACTGGGTGCGCCCGTGCTCGTGCCCCGTCACAGCAGCTGCAGCCGGCTTATCATTCCATTTTCCATTGTTACCAAGGCCAAGGAAGTCTTGCTTGTAGCGTCTGTGGCAGCGAGAGGCGAGGTGACGATCGATGCCACAAAGCTAACAAGCCTGAGGAGCACTGCAACTAGAACAGCAAGCAACTGGGCGACTCCCTCCAGTGATGGTCGGCGCGTTGCCCCGCGAGGCATGCGACGAGGAAGCCGGTGGTTTGCCACCTGATGCGGCCGGCTTCTGAGGTTTGCCGCGTGTGGCGGCGTTGGCGGAGGCGAAGCTGGGGGAAACACGGCGCGCCTTGATGCGCTGCTCATGCCCAAGGAGGCGCGCATAGAGCTCATGACGCGGGAGCGTATCCTCTCGACCATGGACATTCTCAATGAGATTGTCATAATCATCATCAAGCCCGTTAAGCACAAAAGTGGTGAAGTCCTCATCCTGAAGCGGCTGACCAACAGAGGCCAAGGTGTCGGCGAGGCTCGTCATCTTGTTGAAGTACTCCGTGATGCTGAGATCGCCAAGCTTGGTCTCACCCAGCTCGGTGCGTATAGAGTGCGCACACGCCTGGGACTGAGAGGCGAAACTAGTGTGGAGGGCCGCCCACGCCTCCCTGGACGTAGCGGCGAAGATGACCATCGACGAAACACTCTGCATGAGCGAAGACTGGATAGCGGAGAGAATAGCCTGATCCTGCGCCACCCACGTTGATATGCCGGATGGTGAGAGGGTGGACACGGGATGGATCCATCGACGTAGCCCTCCAAGTAGCGGCTGCGGAGTAGAGGCAAGACCTGAGCACGCCATGACAGGTAGTTGTCCGGCGCGAGCTTCACCGGCGGCAGGTGCGAGAAATAAAACGACGGCGGCGCCGCGGTTTGAGCAGTGTACGCCTGCGCCAGTGGGGCATAGGGATCCATGGACAGGGCCATCTCTGGACGAGGGACCATCGCATAGGCGCCAGGGGAGGAGTAGGACCCGGCAGAGGCGGCAGCCAAAGCGCCGTGCCCGGGCGCTGCAGGAAGACCGTAGGTGCCCGGCGCGGCGTAGGGGCCAGCACCCGCAGCAGCCGAAGCACCTTGGCCGGGCGCTACAGGGGCACCGTACGGCGAGGCGGTCGCGCCCCAATAGGACAGCGGCGGCGCCTGGTAGTAGTGGTGAGGTGGCGGCGGATGCGGCAACGCCGTGTCGGGTTGCGGCGGCGGCGCAGCATAGGCCGACCCCGGCCAGAAGGCTGACGGCGGCGGGGGCGCACCATAGGATGGCGTGGGAGCACTGCACCACGGGTGCGGACTCGGCGGAGGAGGGCCGCTAGGGGCCGGCAGCGCCGCGGGCTCGGTCAGGACGATTGGAGCGTCCGGAGACCCCGAAGCCTGCGGGGAAGTGGGCGGCGGCGGCACGACACCGTACGTCGTCGCGAGGGGGTGGGAGGCCATGAAGGGCGACATCGGGGCAAGGGCCGGCGCGGCGGCGGCGGTCGAGATTGGCGCGGCGGCAGCGGGAGGTGGTGCAGCGGAAGACATCGTAACCTAAACTGATACCATGTAAAATATAGGGTTTGGGAAACTGGCTCAACACCTTAAAACAGGGTGTGGCTATCTTATTATATAGATGTACCAAGAGATATAATACAAGGCCTATACAAGACTACGTATATACAGTCTAACAGATAGATAGACGCGTGCACGCGCACATGTTTCGCGGCGAGCATATGCAGGAAGTGAAGTGGGATGGTCTCATTTGGCAGATTTTCTTTGGCTCTATGGGGTGTGTCTTCTTGTTTGCATGGCTTTGGAGTTTGTGAGCGAAGAAAACAACAGGAAACCGCTGAGTCCAATTATGCTAAAAATATTGATTTAAAAAAATTATATGCTAAAATATTTGCCTACTCCAGTTTGAGATTGGCTAAATTTTATTCTATAACACCGAGTATTAAGAGAGCAGTGTTTCTGCTCCCGGGCTCAGATGAGGCTAGGCAAAATAAAAAAATCACTAAAAATAGAAAAAAAAACTTTGATTTTTTTTTGCTAGCAAGATTCTCATGTGCGTGATGTTTGAGCCAAATTTGGTGGAGTTTGGATATTCGAGGAATGCACGGCAAAAAAAGAAAATATCGGCTATGTGAGTAAGGTTACTATTCATGGAATGTTTGGACCGATTTTTTCTTTTTTTCCACGAGCTCCCCAGATGTCCAAGCATGATGAACTTTTGCACGGATATCACGCACTCGAACTTCTTCCATGCAAATTTTTTCACATTTTTTTAAAAATAGTAATTTTTTTTTGAATTTACTGTAGCTTGGAAGCAGATGAGCTCGAGTGCAGAGATGAATTTTCGAAGTATTAATTATATTAGGAAAGGACATGAATGAAATTTGTGTACCATTTGTTCTACCAATAGTGCTCCATGGTGTACATGTGCTAACCATGCCACATAAGGCTAGTCATAGTGAAGAGTAACTTAGACAAGTGTCATGCATATGATACTAGTCTATGTTACTATCCTTACAATGCAAAGTGTCATGGAAGATGTAATTTATAGGTTGCATTTATTAGCTTGTAGACTCAACTTTTCTTAGAAAACGCTATGTGATGATAACATAGGGCATGTTTGGTTTCAAATAAGTCATCAACTTATGAATCGAAAAGTGAAAAAGTGACTTATTTTGCCAAACAGACCCAACTTCTAAGTCGCCCAAACTTATAAGTCATAAGTTGCTCCACCCCAACTTAAAACTTATAAGTCACCCTCTTTTGCCTGGGTCCCACCACCTTTACATAAAAAGATAAGGTGGGAAGATGTGGTCAGATGACTTATAAGTCAGGTGACAACCAAATAGGCGTGACTTATAAGTCATTGGTTTTAAGTCACCTGACTTATAAGTCAGGTGACTTATTGAAACCAAACAAGCCCATAATATGTTACTTCAAACACCTCTCTCCTCATTAACTAGCTGCCACATAAGCAAACTTGTCTCGGGATATATTATGTTACTTGCTATGTTACTCCCACTATGACCAGCCTAAGACTACCTATAACGGGGAGTAACTTAGTCTAGCAATATGCATATGTTACTCGTCTATGTTACTACCTTTATAGTGGGGAGTAACATATGTGTGGTGTCATACAACACTTCATTTATTAGGTTATAGACTTATCTTGTCTTGTATGTATGATGTTACCCATAGTATGAATCTAGCTATATTACTCAATTCATCTCTCTCCTCATTAAATCATTGCCACATAGGAAAATTTGCTGAGTTGGACCCAATATTAGTGCTGAAGTTACTCCCACTATGAACAGTCTAAGCAAAAAAATAATGACATGACAAAGTAATTAAGGAGGAGAGAGAGCATATTGATGACCCCAAGGGGAAACAACGCTACACATATGAACCTAGGTATGAAGGAATCTCACCAACGCATAGAATAGTGTATTAGCTAAATCATCAAATGAAGGGTACTTAGCAGCAACAAGTTAAACACCTATGCATTGAGACTCTTCGTTGCTAAACTATTTAATGTGCTTAGCACATCATCTAAACACATATGCATTGAAAGGGACCTAAATAGGAGTAGTTCCCATTACCTTACTTCCTCCATCCACCAATAAGTGTATATCTACCTTTTGTTCTAAGTCAAAGTTTTAGATTTTGACCAATTATATAGAAAAGATTAGTAACATATCTGACATCAAATTGGTATATTATGAAAGTACATTTTAAAATGGATCTATTGATACTAATTTGGTGTCATAAATGATGCTACTTTTTCCTAGAAAGTTGGTCAAAGTTTTAAAATTTTGACTTAGAACAAAAAACTAGATGTATACTTATTCGTGAACGGAGGGAGTATTTTAATGAACACACACCTATGCCATCTCACCATGGTTACCAGATCATCCCAATTAGTTTTAGCAATTAATTGCATGGATGCATGCAAGCGTGGTTCGTAGCAAATTTTCTTCTCGCGCTCTTTTTTTTAACTCCTTTTCAACTGGTAACTGACGCCAAATATAACTTGATTTATACGCAATAACCAAATATTCGTGTTCATACAATGAAATCTCATTGAAATATTTTACAACGAATTCGCACGACAATGCGTAGCGCATCATCTAGTAGTGAGAAGAAAATCGTGAGCATTGGTTGGATGTCGTGAGCGTTGTTCCGTGTGGCCAAGGGCATCGGCACGCGCCACCGCAGCGCGTTGCATCGCATGCATGCCCAAACCATTCCGTGTGCCAGGTCGTTGTCATCATCGAAAAGATAAAGGGATGGACGATATATTTCCGAAGAACTTGCGATAGTGATACGTCCAATTAGTCGTGCCAAATGCAGAGACGCCAACCTTTGTGTGGCCGCATGCAGCCTGCAATAGACGGCAACAAAAAGAAAAAAAAACATTTGTCTTGGTAAAGAAAAGGTGCTGGTACGGATATTAAAAATAGCAATAATTTGCGAACCATCCTGTGGTTGAGATGGTTAGGTGGATAGTGGTATCCCCAACCCATCAGGCTTCAAATCCTGATGCTTGCATTATTCCTGGATTTATTTCAGGATTTCCAGCGATGCGCTTTCAGTGGGAGGAGACGTTTCCGTCGACGACGAGGCGCCTATGATGACTTCGTAAATCTCAAAATGATATGCCGACTCAGTCTCTCGAAGATGGTCATAGGGGTAGGGGGTGCGTGTGT
The DNA here is from genome assembly GCF_002162155.2 of Triticum dicoccoides. NCBI lineage: Eukaryota > Viridiplantae > Streptophyta > Magnoliopsida > Poales > Poaceae > Triticum > Triticum dicoccoides. Next base: position 18,002,293 of record NC_041388.1, read on the forward strand.
ACGTTCATAGGGATAAGTGTATGCGCGTGTACATGAGCGTTTGTGTCTGTACTGATGCTAAAAAAAATAGCAATAAACTTTGAGTTTAGTGTTCATTCGAGAGCATGCGATCTCAGGAGCCAAAATGCTATGTGTGCTACCACAAGCAGTACAACTACTTTACTAGTTGGGTAGATCTTCTCCAGAAGAAAAATATATTCGATGAAGAAAAATTTACAATGAGACATTTTGTGAAAACCAAGTTTGGAAGCTTTAAAAATTATCAAAAAGTTATTTTGTGTTAGAAAAATAATTTTATATAAAAACCCAGGCATTTGGAGCAGTCCGCACTGTTTCCGTGCTAAAACCTCACACTTTCTTCACCTCCTCCGCTCCGACTGCTGGCGCTGTCCACCCCAATATCCGCCCTTTTCGCATCCGCCGCTGCATGGACTCGATCGACAAGCTGCCGGAGCCGGCAGAGGTGGAGCATCCACAGAAGGTGGAGGCCCGGAGGATCAACTTGGCGACACGGCAAGCCCGCCGCCTCAAACAAAAGGCAAAGGAAGGCGCCAACAAAAAGGGCGGCAGGAAGGGCGGGCAGGGGTGGGCGACGGGGTGCATGGGTTGGGTGTGGCTGGGGACGCAGGGTGCCCCTGCCACAACAGTTGTCTGTCCACACACCATCCTAGCTGGAGCAATATCAACGGCGTCTAAGATGACGGAGAGATTCAAGGGAATCTTGATGAAGAAGGAGGGGACATGTATCAAGCGGTCTAAAATGGACAAAAAGACGAAGAGGTTTAACATATTGATGGCGGCGTCTCATAAGAAATCCAAGCTTGAAGAGAGGAGCGTTGAGCTTGCGCCCGCTTCGGAGGATACTAAAATGCTGACCACGAGGGACAAAAAGTTTGACCCCAAAGCAGCGTGTTAAGATGTTGAAGTACTTGACGGCCGGGGTGAAGGAGGACAGGAAGTAGGTGGCTGAAGAGGAGCCATAGGCGGCAGAGTGACCACGGACACTCGGACATCATAGACCGGCAAAATTGAGTTAAGGACAACACTTCGGCCAGAACTGTTCTTTGAGACAATTTGCCCGCCTTCTTGATTCATTGATCGTATGCTGAACAAGGCGACAATATAGAGGCGGGATGAGGTCCGAGTCACCCGCGGCGGCCAACGAGGATACAGGGTGGTACCGCCAAGTGGATACAAACTTCGAGGTTGGAGTGGGGCCGACAACACTGAGACACAGCACGGATTAGAGTAGATGACTATGTTAGTGTGGCGGTGACAGCAGGGGCAACTTGAGATAAGGCGATAAGTTAGGGATTAGCGTCGCATCCTCGGGCTTGTCTCTTGAGGAAACAACATTTCTGATCAGATGGCTGCTCGATGGTGAGTGAGACTATAGCCGGCCCGGAAGAAAAAGACGATGGCAAAGGGTGACTTTGGCGTGTCGAGTAAGGATCAGTTCGTGTTGCAAGTCTGATCCTGGCCATCCAGTCTCAATTCAACGGTGTGAAGGATTAACTAATCCAACCTAGGCGAACTGAAATAAGTCTAACTTGTGATTAAACATACTCTCTCCATCATATGCTAAAATAGTACTCTCTCCATCATCCGCAAAAAAAAGGGACATACTCTCGCCATCAAGTTAGTTTTCTCTTATTGATGAGTTTTGCTAGAGCTACGGGCAGTGAGGGAGTTCTGGATTAGGGGTGTCCGGATAGCCGGACTATACCTTTGGCCGGACTCCTGGACTATGAAGATACAAGATTGAAGAATTCGTCCCGTATCCAGAAGGGACTTTCATTGACGTGGAAGGCAAGCTTGGCCATACGGATATGTAGATTTCCTACCATTGTAACCGACTCTGTGTAACCCTATCCCTCTCCGGTGTCTATATAAACTGGAGGGTTTTAGTCCATAAAAACAACAGTCATACCATAGGCTAGCTTCTAGGGTTTAGCCTCTCCGATCTCGTGGTAGATCTACTCTTGTAATACTCATATCATCAATATTAATCAAGCAGGACGTAAGGTTTTACCTCCATCAAGAGGCCCCGAACCTAGGTAAAACATCGTGTCCCCTGCCTCCTGCTACCATCCGCCTAGACGCACAGTTCGGGACCCCCTACCCGAGATCCGCCGGTTTTGACACTGGCATTGGTGCTTTCATTGAGAGTTCCTCTGTGCCGTCGCCATCAGGAAGGATGCCTCATCCCGTCTTTAAAGACGGCACCGTTGCTAAGGGAGCTTTGGCTGTCGGCCAGACTCTCAGGCTAGGTGGTTTCCTTATGACCGCCCGTTCGGCTGCTGCGCCGACGATGACCTCTTGGGTCATCGAAAGCAATCTTCACGTCAGCTCGGAATTCGCCGAGCAGCTAGATCCAATGGAGCTCTCTTCCCTAAACGAGCTCTTGGATCGCTTCGCCGCCCTGGGAGTCGCTACGGATTACGACCAGATTAGGCCTAAACCCGATCTGAGAGAGATTAACTCTCCCCAGGTCACCCATCACATTGCCGTGGTAGAGGGACAGTGCGGCGACCCTTCATCTATCTTAAGGACTATCTATGTCCGGATTCCTGATCCCTCCAAGGCGGATACCCACGGAGGGGAGGACATCACTCAAGACCTGAACTTAAAGTCAGGCGACGGGCTAGATTCATTGGACAACATCCAAGAATCCAAACTTCCGAGTTCGGAAACTCGTTGGCCCCTGGGTCTCAGATTGGGTGAGGTTTCGGATTTGATTCCACCCACCCACCGGTACATAAGCGATCTATCCCAAATTAGGCAAGAACCCGAAGAAACAGTACATCATTACTGGGCCAGATTCCTCCTGGTTATGAACAGGATAAGGGACTGCCGCGAGGAAGACGCAATTTCATTCTTCTGCAATAATTGCACAGACAAGGGAATCCTCAACGCCATAAGTCGCCGTGAGTTTACTGAAGGAAATATGCCCTAGAAGCAATAATAAAGTTATTATTTATTTCCTTATATCATGATAAATGTTTATTATTCATGCTAGAATTGTATTAACCGGAAACATAATACTTGTGTGAATACATAGACAAACTAAACGTCACTAGTATGCCTCTACTTGACTAGCTCGTTAATCAAAGATGGTTATGTTTCCTAACCATAGACATGTGCTGTCATTTGATTAACGTGATCACATCATTAGAGAATGATGTGATTGACATGACCCATTCCATTAGCTTAGCACCCGATCGTTTAGTATGTTGCTATTGCTTTCTTCATGACTTATACATGTTCCTATGACTATGAGATTATGCAACTCCCGTTTGTCGGAGGAACACTTTGTGTGCTACCAAACGTCACAACGTAACTGGGTGATTATAAAGGAGCTCTACAGGTGTCTCCAAAGGTACATATTGGGTTGGCTTATTTTGAGATTAGGATTTGTCACTCCGATTGTCGAAGAGGTATCTCTGGGCCCTCTCGGTAATGCACATCACATAAGCCTTGCAAGCATTGCAACTAATGAGTTAGTTGCCAGATGATGTATTACGAAACGAGTAAAGAGACTTGCCGGTAACGAGATTGAACTAGGTATTGAGATACCGATGATCGAATCTTGGGAAAGTATCATACCGATGACAAAGGGAACAACGTATGTTGTTATGCGGTCTGACCGATAAAGATCTTCGTAGAATATGTAGGAGCCAATATGAGCATCCAGGTTCCGCTATTGGTTATTGACCGAAGACATGTCTCGGTCATGTCTACATTGTTCTCGAACTCGTAGGGTCCGCACGCTTAACGTTACGATGACAGTTTCATTATGAGCTTATATATTTTGATGTACCGAAGTTCGTTCGGAGTCCCAGATGTGATCACGGACATGACGAGGAGTCTCGAAATGGTCAAGACATAAAGATTGATATATTGGAAGCCTATGTTTGGACATCGGAAGTGTTCCGAGTGAAAACGGCATTTTACCGGAGTACCGGGAGGTTACCGGAACCCCCCGGTAACCTAATGGGCCTTAATGGGCCTAGTGGAGAAAGAGGAGAGGAGGCCTAGGGGCTGCCGCGCGCCCCTCCCCCCCAAGTCCGAATTGGACAAGGAGGGGGGCGGCGCTCCCCCTTTCCTTTCCCCCCTCTCTTCCTTCCCCCCAAGTCCTAATCCAACTAGGGAAAGGGGGGGAGTCCTACTCCCGGTAGGAGTAGGACTCCTCCTGCGCGCCTCCTCCTAGGGTCGGCCGCACCCCCCTTGCTCCTTTATATACGGGGGCAGGGGGGCACCTCTAGACAAACAAGATGATCTTCGTGATCGTTCTCTTAGCCGTGTGCGGTGCCCGCCTCTACCGTAATCCTCGATAATATTGTAGCGGTGCTTAGGCGAAGCCCTGCGATGGTAGAACATCAAGATCGTCACCATGCCATCGTGCTGACGGAACTCTTCCCCGACACTTTGCTGGATCGGAGTCCAGGGATCATTATCGAGCTGAACGTGTGCAGAACTCGGAGGTGCCGTACATTTGGTACTTTGATCGGTCGGATCGGGAAGACGTACGACTACTTCCTCTACATTGTGTCAACACTTCCGTTGCTGGTCTACGAGGGTACGTAGACAACACTCTCCCCTCTCGTTGCTATGCATCACCATGATCTTGCATGTGCGTAGGAAAATTTTGAAATTACTACGTTCCCCAACAGTGGCATCCGAGCCTAGGTTTTATGTGTTGATGTTATATGCACGAGTAGAACACAAGTGAGTTGTGGGTGATATAAGTCATACTGCTTACCAGCATGTCATACTTTGGTTCGGCGGTATTGTTGGATGAAGTGGCCCGGACCGACATTACGCGTACGCTTACGCGAGACTGGTTCTACCGATGTGCTTTGCACACAGGTGGCTGGCGGGTGTCAGTTTCTCCAACTTTAGTTGAACCAAGTGTGGCTACGCCCGGTCCTTGCGAAGGTTAAAACAGCACCAACTTGACAAACCATCGTTGTGGTTTTGATGCGTAGGTAAGATTGGTTCTTGCTTAAGCCCGTAGAAGCCACGTAAAACTTGCAACAACAAAGTAGAGGACGTCTAACTTGTTTTTGCAGGGCATGTTGTGATGTGATATGGTCAAGACATGATGCTAAATTTTATTGTATGAGATGATCATGTTTTGTAACCGAGTTATCGGCAACTGGCAGGAGCCATATGGTTGTCGCTTTATTGTATGCAATGCAATCGCGTTGTAATGCTTTACTTTATCACTAAGCGGTAGCGATAGTCGTGGAAGCATAAGATTGGCGAGACGACAATGATGCTACGATGGAGATCAAGGTGTCGCGCCGGTGACGATGGTGATCATGACGGTACTTCGGAGATGGAGATCACAAGTACAAGATGATGATGGCCATATCATATCACTTATATTGATTGCATGTGATGTTTATCTTTTATGCATCTTATCTTGCTTTGTTTGACGGTAGCATTTTAAGATGATCTGTCACTAATTATCAAGAAGTGTTCTCCCTGAGTATGCACTGTTGCGAAAGTTCTTCGTGTTGAGACACCACGTGATGATCGGGTGTGATAGGCTCTATGTTCAAATACAACAGGTGCAAAATAGTTGCACACGCGGAATACTCAGGTTATACTTGACGAGCCAAGCATATACAGATATGGCCTCGGAACACGGAGACCGAAAGGTCGAGCGTGAATCATATAGTAGATATGATCAACATAGTGATGTTCACCAATGAAACTACTCCATCTCACGTGATGATCGGACATGGTTTAGTTGATTTGGATCACATGATCACTTAGAGGATTAGAGGGATGTCTATGTAAGTGGGAGTTCTTTAGTAATATGATTAATTGAACTTAAATTTATCATGAACTTAGTACCTGATAGTACCTTGCTTGTTTATGTTTGATTGTAGATAGATGGCCCGTGCTGTTGTTCCGTTGAATTTTAATGCGTTCCTTGAGAAAGCAAAGTTGAAAGATGATGGTAGCAATTACACGGATTGGGTCCGTAACTTGAGGATTATCCTCATTGCTGCATAGAAGAATTACGTCCTGGAAGCACCGCTAGGTGCCAGGCCTGCTGCTGGAGCAACACGAGATGTTATGAATGTCTGGCAGAGCAAAGCTGATGACTACTCGATAGTTCAGTGTGCCATGCTTTACGGCTTAGAATCGGGACTTCAACGACGTTTTGAACGTCATGGAGCATATGAGATGTTCTAGGAGTTGAAGTTAATATTTCAAGCAAATGCCCGGATTGAGAGATATGAAGTCTCCAATAAGTTCTATAGCTACAAGATGGAGGAGAACAGTTCTGTCAGTGAGCATATACTCAAAATGTCTGGGTATAATAATCACTTGATTAAATTGGGAGTTAATCTTCCAGATGATTGCGTCATTGACAGATTTCTCCAATCACTTCCACCTAGCTACAAGAGCTTCATGATGAACTATAATTCCCGAGCTCTTCGCAATGCTGAAAGCTGCGGAGGTAGAAATCAAAAAGGAGCATCAAGTGTTGATGGTCAACAAGACCACTAGTTTCAAGAAAAAGAGCAAAGGGAAGAAGGGGAACTTCAAAAAGAACAGCAAGCAAGTTGCTGCTCAGGAGAAGAAACCCAAATCTGGACCTAAGCCTGAAACTGAGTGCTTCTACTGCAAGCAGATTGGTCACTGGAAGTGGAACTGCCCCATGTATTTGGCGGATAAGAAGGATGGCAAAATGAACAAAGGTATATGCGATATACATGTTATTGATGTGTACCTTACTAATGCTCGCAGTAGCACCTGGGTATTTGATACTGGTTCTGTTGCTAATATTTGCAACTCGAAACAGGGACTACAGATTAAGCAAAGATTGGCTAAGGACGAGGTGACGATGCGCGTGGGAAATGGTTCCAAAGTCGATGTGACCGCGGTCGGCACGCTACCTCTACATCTACCTTCGGGATTAGTATTAGACCTAAATAATTGTTATTTGGTGCCAGCATTAAGCATGAACATTATATCTGGATCTTGTTTGATGCGAGACGGTTATTCATTTAAATCAGAGAATAATGGTTGTTCTATTTATATGAGTAATATATTTTATGGTCATGCACCCTTGAAGAGTGGTCTATTCTTATTAAATCTCGATAGTAGTGACACACATATTCATAATGTTGAAGCCAAAAGATGCAGAGTTGATAATGATAGTGCAACTTATTTGTGGCACTGCCATTTAGGTCATATCGGTGTAAAGCGCATGAAGAAACTCCATACTGATGGCCTTTTGGAACCACTTGATTATGAATCACTTGGTACTTGCGAACCGTGCCTCATGGGCAAGATGACTAAAACACCGTTCTCCGGTACTATGGAGAGAGCAACAGACTTGTTGGAAATCATACATACAGATGTATGTGGTCCGATGAATATTGAGGCTCGTGGCGGATATCATTATTTTCTCACCTTCACAGATGACTTAAGCAGATATGGGTATATCTACTTAATGAAACATAAGTCTGAAACATTTGAAAAGTTCAAAAAATTTCAGAGTGAAGTTGAAAATCATCGTAACAAGAAAATAAAATTCCTACGATTTGATCATGGAGGAGAATATTTGAGTTACGAGTTTGGTGTACATTTCCCTTGAAACAATGCGGAATAGTTTCGCAACTCACGCCACCCGGAACACCACATCGTAATGGTGTGTCCGAACATCGTAATCGTACTTTACTAGATATGGTGCGATCTATGATGTCTCTTACTGATTTACCGCTATCATTTTGGGGTTATGCTTTAGAGACGGCCGCATTCACGTTAAATAGGGCACCATCAAAATCCGTTGAGACGACGCCTTATGAACTGTGGTTTGGCAAGAAACCAAAGTTGTCGTTTCTGAAAGTTTGGGGCTGCGATGCTTATGTGAAAAAGCTTCAACCTGATAAGCTCGAACCCAAATCGGAGAAATGTGTCTTCATAGGATATCCAAAGGAAACTATTGGATACACCTTCTATCACAGATCCGAAGGCAAGACTTTTGTTGCTAAATTCGGAAACTTTCTAGAGAAGGAGTTTCTCTCGAAAGAAGTGAGTGGGAGGAAAGTAGAACTTGATGAGGTAACTGTACCTGCTCCCTTATTAGAAAGTAGTACATCACAGAAACCGGTTTCTATGACACCTACACCAATTAGTGAGGAAGCTAATGATGATGATCATGAAACTTCAGAACAAGATACTACTGAACCTCGTAGATCAACCAGAGTAAGATCCGCACCAGAGTGGTACGGTAATCCTGTTCTAGAAGTCATACTACTAGATCATGATGAACCTACAAACTATGGAGAAGCGATGGTGAGCCCAGATTCCGCAAAATGGCTTGAAGCCATGAAATCTGAGATGGGATCCATGTATGAGAACCGTTGGGTTTCGTAGTAATTTCAAAAAAATTCCTACGCACATGCAAGATCATGTGATGCATAGCAACGAGATGGGAGAGTGTTGTCTACGTACCCACGCAGACCGACTGCGGAAGCGTTGACGCAACATAGAGGAAGTAGTCGTACGTCTTCACAATCCAACTGATCAAGCACCGAAACTACAGCACCTCCAAGTTCGAGCACACGTTCAGCTCGATGACGATCCCCGGACTCCGATCCAGCAAAGTGTCAGGGAAGAGTTCCGTCAGCACGACGGCGTGGTGATGATCTTGATGTACTATGGCAGCAGGGCTTCGCCTAAACTCCGCTACAGTATTATCGAGGATTATGGTGGCTGGGGGCACCGCACACTGCTAAGGAATAGATCACGTGGATCAACTTGTTGTGTTTCTGGGGTGCCTCTGCCTCAGTATATAAAGGAGCCAAGGGGGAGGGGAGCGCCGGCCAGGAGGAGGGCGCAGGAGGAGTCCTACTCCTTCCGGGAGTAGGACTCCCCCTCCAATCTTAGTTGGACTAGGATTCCCCGAGGGGGAAAGAGGGAGAGGGGGGCCGGCCACCTCTCCTAGTCCTAATAGGACTAGGGGAGGGGGGAGGTGCGCAGCCACCTTGGGCTGCCCCTTTCTCCTTTCCACTAAAGCCCATTAAGGCCCATATGGCTCCCGGGGGGTTCCGGTAACCTCCCGGTACTCCGGTAAAATCCCGATTTCACCCGGAACACTTCCGATATCCAAACATAGGCTTCCAATATATCAATCTTTACGTCTCGACCATTTCGAGACTCCTCGTCATGTCCGTGATCACGTCCGGGACTCCGAACAACCTTCGGTACATCAAAATGCATAAACTCACTATATAACTGTCATCGTAACCTTAAGCGTGCGGACCCTACGGGTTCGAGAACAATGTAGACATGACCGAGACACGTCTCCGGTCAATAACCAATAGCGGGACCTGGATGCCCATATTGGCTCCTACATATTCTACCAAGATCTTTATCGGTCAGACCGCATAACTGCATATGTTGTTCCCTTTGTCATCGGTATGTTACTTGCCCGAGATTCGATTGTCGGTATTCCAATACCAAGTTCAATCTCGTTACTGGCAAGTCTCTTTACTCGTTCTGTAATACATCATCCCGCAACCAACTCATTAGTTGCTATGCTTGCAAGGCTTTATGTGATGTGCATTACCGAGAGGGCCCCAGAGATATCTCTCCGACAATCGGAGTGACAAATCCTAATCTCGAAATACGCCAACCCAACATCTACCTTTGGAGACACCTGTAATGCTCCTTTCTAATCACCCAGTTATGTTGTGACGTTTGGTAGCACCCAAAGTGTTCCTCCGGCAAACGGGAGTTGCATAATCTCATAGTCATAGGAACATGTATAAGTCATGAAGAAAGCAATAGCAACATACTAAACGATCGGGTGCTAAGCTAATGGAATGGGTCATGTCAATCAGATCATTCACTTAATGATGTGATCCCGTTAATCAAATAACAACTCATTGTTCATGGTTAGGAAACATAACCATCTTCGATTAACGAGCTAGTCAAGTAGAGGCATACTAGTGACACTTTGTTTGTCTATGTATTCACACATGTATTATGTTTCCGGTTAATACAATTCTAGCATGAATAATAAACATTTATCATGATTATAAGGAAATAAATAATAACTTTATTATTGCCTCTAGGGCATATTTCCTTCAGTCTCCCACTTGCACTAGAGTCAATAATCTAGTTCACATCGCCATGTGATTTAACAGCAATAGTTCACATCACCATGTGATTAACACCCATAGTTCACATCGATATATGATCAACACCCAAAAGGGTTTACTAGAGTCAGTAATCTAGTTTACATCGCTATGTGATTAACACCCAAAGAGTACTAAGGTGTGATCATGTTTTGCTTGTGAGATAATTTTAGTCAACGGGTCTGCCACATTCAGATCCGTAAGTATTTTGCGAATTTCTATGTCAACAATGCTCTGCACGGAGCTACTCTAGCTTATTTCTCCCACTTTCAATATGTATCTAGATCGAGACTTAGAGTCATTCAGATCTGTGTCAAAACTTGCATCGACGTAACTTTTTACGACGAACCTTTTTGTCATCTCCATAATTGAGAAATATTTCCTTATTCCACTAAGGATAATTTTGACCGCTGTCCAGTGATCTACTCTTAGATCACTATTGTACTCCCTTGCTTAACACAGTGTAGGGTATACAATAGATCTGGTACACAGCATGGCATACTTTATAGAACCTATGGCTGAGGCATAGGGAATGACTTTCATTCTCTTTCTATCTTCTGCCGTGGTCGGGGCTTTGAGTCTTACTCAACTTCACACCTTGTAATACAGGCAAGAACTCTTTCTTTGACTGCTACATTTTGAACTACTTCGAAATCTTGTAAGGTATGTACTTATTGAAAAAACTTATCAAGCGTCTTGATATATCTCTATAGATCTTGATGCTCAATATGTAAGCAGCTTCACCGAAGTCTTTCTTTGAAAAACTCCTTTCAAACACTCCTTTATGCTTTACAGAATAATTCTACATTATTTCCGATCAACAATATGTCATACACATATACTTATCAGAAATGATGTAGTGCTCCCACTCACTTTCTTGTAAATACAGGCTTCACCGCAAGTCTGTATAAAACTATATGCTTTGATCAACTTATCAAAACGTATATTCCAACTCCAAGATGCTTGCACCCGTCCATAGATGGATCGCTGGAGCTTGCATATTTTTCTAGCACCTTTAGGATTGACAAAACCTTCTGGTTGTATCATATACAACTCTTCTTTAATAAAACTATTAAGGAATGCAGTTTTGTTTATCCATTTGCCAGATTTCATAAAATGCGGCAATTGCTAACATGATTCGGACAGACTTAAGCATAGATACGAGTGAGAAAATCTCATCGTAGTCAACACCTTGAACTTGTCAAAAACCTTTTGCGACAATTCTAGCTTTGTAGATAGTAACACTACTATCAGCGTCCGTCTTCCTCTTGAAGATCCATTTATTTACTATGGCTTGCCGATCATTGGGCAAGTGAACCAAAGTCCATACTTTGTTCTCATACATGGATCATATCTCAGATTTCATGGCTTCAAGCCACTTTGCGGAATCTGGGCTCACCATCGCTTCTTCATAGTTCGTAGGTTCATCATGATCTAGTAGCATGACTTCCAGAACAGGATTACCGTACCACACTGGCGCGGATCTTACTCTGGTTGATCTACGAGGTTCAGTAGTATCTTGTTCTGAAGTTTCATGATCATCATCATTAGCTTCCTCACTAACTGGTGTAGGTGTCACAGAAACAGTTTTCTATGATGTACTACTTTCCAATAAGGGAGCAGGTATAGTTACCTCGTCAAGTTCTACTTTCCTCCCACTCACTTCTTTCGAGAGAAACTCCTTCTCCAGAAAGTTTCCGAATTTAGCAACAAAAGTCTTGCCTTCGGATCTGTGATAGAAGGTGTATCCAATAGTTTCCTTTGGATATCCTATGAAGATGCACTTCTCCGATTTGAGTTTGAGCTTATCAGGATGAAACTTTTTCATATAAGCATCGCAAACCCAAACTTTAAGAAACGATAGCTTAGGTTTCTTGCCAAACCATAGTTCACACGGTGTCGTCTCAACGGATTTAGATGGTGCCCTATTTAACGTGAATGCAGTTGTCTCTAATGCATAACCCCAAAACGATAGTGGTAGATTGGTAAGCGACATCATAGATCGGACCATATCTAATAAAGTACGGTTATGACATTCGGACACACCATTATGCTGTGGTGTTCCAGGTGGCATGAGTTTGTGAAACTATTCCACATTGTTTTAATTGAAGACCAAACTCGTAACTCAAATATTTTACTTCTGCGATCATATCGTCGAAACTTTTATTTTCTTGTTACGATGATTTTCCACTTCACTCTGAAATTCTTTGAACTGTTCAAATGTTTCAGACTTATGTTTCATCAAGTAGATATCCCCATATCTGCTCAAATCATCTGTGAAGGTCAGAAAATAATGATACCTGCTGCAAGCCTTAATATTCATCGGACCACATACATCAGTATGTATGATTTCCAACAAATCTGTTGCTTGCTTCATTGTTCCGGAGAACGGCGTTTTAGTCATCTTGCCCATAAGGCATGGTTCGCAAGCATCAAGTGATTCATAATCAAGTGATTCCAAAAGCCCATCAGCATGGAGTTTCATCATGCGCTTTACACCAATATGACCTAAACGGTAGTGCCACAAATAAGTTGCACTATCATTATTAACTTTGCATCTTTTGGCTTCAATATTATGAATATATGTATCACTATGATCGAGATCCAACAAACTTGTTTCATTGGGTGTATGACCATCGAAGGTTTTATTCATGTAAACAGAACAACAATTATTCTCTAACTTTAATGAATAACCCTATTACAATAAACATGATCAAATCATATTCATGCTTAACGCAAACACCAAATAACACTTATTCAGGTTCAACACTAATCCCGAAAGTATAGGGAGTGTGCGATGATGATCATATCAATCTTGGAACCACTTCCAACACACATCGTCACTTCACCCTTAACTAGTCTCTGTTTATTCTGCAACTCCAGTTTCGAGTTACTAATCTTAGCAACTGAACTAGTATCAAATACTGAGGGGTTGCTATAAACACTAGTAAAGTACACATCAATAACATGTATATCAAATATACTTATGTTCACTTTGCCATCCTTCTTATCTGCCAATCACTTGGGGTAGTTCCGCTTCCAGTGACCAGTCCCTTTGCAGTAGAAGCACTTAGTCTCGGGCTTAGGATCAGACTTGGGCTTCTTCACTTAAGCAGTAACTTGCTTGCTGTTCTTCTTGAAGTTCCCCTTCTTCCCTCTGCCCTTTTCTTGAAACTAGTGGTATTGTCTACCATCAACACTTGATGTTTTTCTTGATTTCTACCTTCGTCAATTTCCGCATTACGAAGAGCTTGGGAATCGTTTCCGTTATCCCTTGCATATCATAGTTCATCACGAAGTTCTACTAACTTGGTGATGGTGACTAGAGAATACTGTCAATCACTATCTTATCTGGAAGATTAACTCCCACTTGATTCAAGCGATTGTAGTACCCAGACAATCTGAGCACATGCTCACTAGTTGAGCGATTCTCCTCCATCTTTTAGGTATAGAACTTGTTGGAGACTTTATATCTCTCAACTCGGGTATTTGCTTGAAATATTAACTTCAACTCCTGGAACATCTCATATTGTCCATGACGTTCAAAACGTCTTTGAAGTCCCGATTCTAAGCCGTTAAGCATGGTGCACTTAAACTATCAAGTAGTCATCATATTGAGCTAGCCAAACGTTCATAACGTCTGCATCTGCTCCTGCAATAGGTCTGTCACCTAGCGGTGCATCAAGGACATAATTCTTCTGTGCAGCAATGAGGATAGACCTCGGATCACGTATCCAATCTGCATCATTACTACTAATATCTTTCAACACAATTTTCTCTAGGAACATATCAAAATAAACACAGGGAAGCAACAACGCGAGCTATTGATCTACAACATGATTTGCAAAATACTACCAGGACTAAGTTCATGATAAATTTAAGTTCAATTAATCATATTACTTAAGAACTCCCACTTAGATAGACATCCCTCTAATCCTCTAAGTGATCACGTGATCCAAATCAACTAAACCATGTCCGATCATCACGTGAGATGGAGTAGTTTCATTGGTGAACATCACTATGTTGATCATATCTACTATATGATTCACGCTTGACCTTTCGGTCTCCGTGTTCCGAGGCCTCTGTATATGCTTGGCTCGTCAAGTATAACCTGAGTATTCCGCGTGTGCAACTGTTTTGCACCCGTTGTATTTGAACGTAGAACCTATCACACCCGATATCACGTGGTGTCTCAGCACGAAGAACTTTCGCAACGGTGCATACTCAGGGAGAACACTTCTTGATAATTTAGTGAGAGATCATCTTATAATGCTACCGTCAATCAAAGCAAGATAAGATGCATAAAAAGGATAAACATCACATGCAATCAATATAAGTGATATGATATGGCCATCATCATCTTGTGCTTGTGATCTCCATCTCCGAAGCACCCTCGTGATCACCATCATCACCGGCGTGACACCTTGATCTCCATCGTAGCATCGTTGTCGTCTTGCTAAGGTTATGCTTCCACGACTATCACTACCGCTAAGTAATAAAGTAAAGCATTACATCGCGATTTCATTGCATACAATAAAGCGACAACCATATGGCTCCTGCCAGTTGCCGATAACTCGGTTACAAAACATGATCATCTCATACAATAAAATTCAGCATCATGTCTTGACCATATCACATCACAACATGCCCTGCAAAAACAAGTTAGACGTCCTCTACTTTGTTGTTGCAAGTTTTACGTGGCTGCTACGGGCTTAAGCAAGAACCAATCTCACCTACGCATCAAAACCATAACGATAGTTTGTCAAATAGACTCCGTTTTAACCTTCGCAAGGACCGGGCGTAGCCATACTCGGTTCAACTAAAGTTGGAGAGACAGTCGCCCGCAAGCCACCTATGTGCAAAGCACGTCGGGGAAACCGGTCTCGCGTAAGCGTACGCGTAAGGTTGGTCTGGGTTGTCTCGTCCAACAATGCCGCCGAACCAAAGTATGACATGCTGGTAGGCAGTATGACTTATATCGCCCACAACTCACTTGTGTTCTACTCGTGCATATAACATCAACATCAATAACCTAGGCTCGGATGCCACTGTTGGGTTTCGTAGTAATTTCAAAAAAATTCCTACGCACACGCAAGATCATGTGATGCATAGCAACGAGATGGGAGAGTGTTGTCTACGTACCCACGCAGACCGACTGCGGAAGCGTTGACGCAACGTAGAGGAAGTAGTCGTACGTCTTCACGATCCAACTGATCAAGCACCGAAACTACGACACCTCCGAGTTCGAGCACACGTTCAGCTCGATGACGATCCCCGGACTCCGATCTAGCAAAGCGTCGGGGAAGAGTTCCGTCAGCACGATGGCGTGGTGACGATCTTGATGTACTATGGCAGCAGGGCTTCGCCTAAACTCCGCTACAGTATTATCGAGGATTATGGTGGGTGGGGGCACCGCACACGGCTAAGGAATAGATCACGCGGATCAACTTGTTGTGTTTCTGGAGTGCCTCTGCCTCAATATATAAAGGAGCCAAGGGGGAGGGGAGCGCCGGCCAGGAGGAGGGCGCAGGAGGAGTCCTACTCCTTCCAGGAGTAGGACTCCCCCTCCAATCCTAGTTGGACTAGGATTCCCGAGGGGGAAAGAGGGAGAGGGGGGCCGGCCACCTCTCTTAGTCCTAATAGGACTAGGGGAGGGGGAGGTGCGCAGCCACCTTGGGCTGCCCCTTTCTCCTTTCCACTAAAGCCCATTAAGGCCCATATGGCTCCCGGGGGGTTCCGGTAACCTCCCGGTACTCCGGTAAAGTCCCGATTTCACCCGGAACACTTCCGATATCCAAACATAGGCTTCCAATATATCAATCTTTACGTCTCGACCATTTCGAGACTCCTCGTCATGTCCGTGATCACATTCGGGACTCCGAACAACCTTCGGTACATCAAAATGCATAAACTCACAATATAACTGTCATCGTAACCTTAAGCGTGCGGACCCTACGGGTTCGAGAACAATGTAGACATGACCGAGACACGTCTCCGGTCAATAACCAATAGCGGGACCTGGATGCCCATATTGGCTCCTACATATTCTACGAAGATCTTTATCGGTCAGACCGCATAACTGCATACGTTGTTCCCTTTGTCATCGGTATGTTACTTGCCCGAGATTCGATTGTCGGTATTCCAATACCAAGTTCAATCTCGTCACTGGCAAGTCTCTTTACTCGTTCTGTAATACATCATCCCGCAACCAACTCATTAGTTGCAATGCTTGCAAGGCTTTATGTGATGTGCATTACCGAGAGGGCCCCAGAGATATCTCTCCGACAATCGGAGTGACAAATCCTAATCTCGAAATACGCCAACCCAACATCTACCTTTGGAGACACCTGTAATGCTCCTTTATAATCACCCAGTTACGTTGTGACGTTTGGTAGCACCCAAAGTGTTTCTCCGGCAAACGGGAGTTGCATAATCTCATAGTCATAGGAACATGTATAAGTCATGAAGAAAGCAATAGCAACATACTAAACGATCGGGTGCTAAGCTAATGGAATGGGTCGTGTCAATCAGATCATTCACTTAATGATGTGATCCCGTTAATCAAATAACAACTCATTGTTCATGGTTAGGAAACATAACCATCTTCGATTAACGAGCTAGTCAAGTAGAGGCATACTAGTGACACTTTGTTTGTCTATGTATTCACACATGTATTATGTTTCCGGTTAATACAATTCTAGCATGAATAATAAACATTTATCATGATTATAAGGAAATAAATAATAACTTTATTATTGCCTCTAGGGCATATTTCCTTCAAGAACAAAGTATGGACTTTGGTTGACTTGCCCAAAGATCGGCAAGCAATTGAGAATAAATGGATCTTCAAGAAGAAGACTGACGCTGACGGTAATGTTACTGTCTACAAAGCTCGACTTGTCGCAAAAGGTTTTCGACAAGTTCAAGGGATTGACTACGATGAGACCTTCTCACCCATAGCGATGCTTAAGTCTGTCCGAATCATGTTAGCAATTGCCGCATTTTATGATTATGAAATTTGGCAGATGGATGTCAAAACTGCATTCCTGAATGGATTTCTGGAAGAAGAGTTGTATATGATGCAGCCAGAAGGTTTTGTCGATCCAAAGGGAGCTAACAAAGTGTGCAAGCTCCAGCGATCCATTTATGGATTGGTGCAAGCCTCTTGGAGTTGGAATAAACGCTTTGATAGTGTGATTAAAGCATTTGGTTTTGTACAGACTTTTGGAGAAGCCTGTATTTACAAGAAAGTAAGTGGAAGCTCTGTAGCATTTCTGATATTATATGTAGATGACATATTACTAATCGGAAATGATATAGAATTTCTGGATAGCATAAAGGGATACTTGAATAAGAGTTTTTCAATGAAAGACCTCGGTGAAGCTGCTTACATATTGGGCATTAAGATCTATAAAGATAGATCAAGACGTTTAATTGGACTTTCACAAAGCACATACCTTGACAAAATTTTGAAGAAGTTCAAAATGGATCAAGCAAAGAAAGGATTCTTGCCTGTGTTACAAGGTGTGAAATTAAGACTCAATGCAGAAGATAGAGAGAAAATGAAAGATGTTCCCTATGCTTCAGCCATAGGCTCTATCATGTATGCAATGTTGTGTACCAGACCTGATGCATGTCTTGCTATAAGTCTAGCAGGGAGGTACCAAAGCAATCCAGGAGTGGATCACTGGACAGCGGTCAAGAACATCCTGAAATACCTGAAAAGGACTAAGGATATGTTTCTCATATATGGAGGTGAAGAGCTCATCGTAAATGGTTACGTTGATGCAAGCTTTGACACTGATCTGGACGATTCTAAATCGCAAACCGGATACGTGTTTACATTAAGCGGTGGAGCTGTCAGTTGGTGCAGTTCTAAATAAAGCGTTGTGGCGGGATCTACATGTGAAGCGGAATACATAGCTGCTTCGGAAGCAGCAAACGAAGGAGTCTGGATGAAGGAGTTCATATCCGATCTAGGTGTCATACCTAGTGCATCGGGTCCAATGAAAATCTTTTGTGACAATACTGGTGCAATTGCCTTGGCAAAGGAATCCAGATTTCACAAGAGAACCAAGCACATCAAAAGACGCTTCAATTCCATCCGGGATCTAGTCCAGGTGGGAGACATAGAGATTTGCAAGATACATACGGATCTAAATGTAGCAGACCCGTTGACTAAGCCTCTTCCACGAGCAAAACATGATCAGCACCGAAGCTCCATGGGTGTTAGAATCATTACTGTGTAATCTAGATTATTGACTCTAGTGCAAGTGGGAGACTGAAGGAAATATGCCCTAGAGGCAATAATAAAGTTATTATTTATTTCCTTATATCATGATAAATGTTTATTATTCATGCTAGAATTATATTAACCGGAAACATAATACTTGTGTGAATACATAGACAAACTAAACGTCACTAGTATGCCTCTACTTGACTAGCTCGTTAATCAAAGATGGTTATGTTTCCTAACCAAAGACATGTGTTTTCATTTGATTAACGGGATCACATCATTAGAGAATGATGTGATTGACATGACCCATTCCATTAGCTTAGCACCCGATCGTTTAGTATGTTGCTATTGCTTTCTTCATGACTCATACATGTTCCTATGACTATGAGATTATGTAACTCCCGTTTGCCGGAGGAACACTTTGTGTGCTACCAAATGTCACAACGTAACTGGGTGATTATAAAGGAGCTCTACAGGTGTCTCCAAAGGTACATGTTGGGTTGGCGTATTTCGAGATTAGGATTTGTTACTCCGATTGTCGGAGAGGTATCTCTGGGCCCTCTCGGTAATGCACATCACATAAGCCTTGCAAGAATTGCAACTAATGAGTTAGTTGCGAGATGATGTATTACGAAACGAGTAAAGAGACTTGCCGGTAACGAGATTGAACTAGGTATTGAGATACCGACGATCGAATCTTGGGCAAGTAACATACCGATGACAAAGGGAACAACGTATGTTGTTATGTGGTCTGACCGATAAAGATCTTCGTAGAATATGTAGGAGCCAATATGAGCATCCAGGTTCCGCTATTGGTTATTGACCAGAGACATGTCTCGGTCATGTCTACATTGTTCTCGAACCCGTAGGGTCCGCATGCTTAACGTTACGATGATAGTTTCATTATGAGTTTATATATTTTGATGTACCGAAGTTCGTTCAGAGTCCCGGATGTGATCACGGACATGACGAGGAGTCTTGAAATGGTCGAGACATGAAGATTGATATATTGGAAGCCTATGTTTGGACATCGGAAGTGTTCCGAGTGAAAACGACATTTTACCGGAGTACTGGGAGGTTACTGGAACCCCTGCGGTAACCTAATGGGCCTTAATGGGCCTAGTGGAGAAAGAGGAGAGGAGGCCTAGGGGCTGCCGCGCGCCCCTCCCCCCAAGTCCGAATTGGACAAGGAGGGGGGCGGCGCTCCCCCTTTCCTTTCCCCCCTCTCTTCCTTCCCCCCAAGTCCTAATCCAACTAGGGAAAGGGGGGGAGTCCTACTCCCGGTAGGAGTAGGACTCCTCCTGCGCGCCTCCTCCTAGGGTCGGCCGCACCCCCCTTGCTCCTTTATATACGGGGGCAGGGGGGCACCTCTAGACAAACAAGATGATCTTCGTGATCGTTCTCTTAGCCGTGTGCGGTGCCCCCCTCTACCGTAATCCTCGATAATATTGTAGCGGTGCTTAGGCAAAGCCCTGCGATGGTAGAACATCAAGATCGTCACCACGCCATCATGCTGACGGAACTCTTCCCCGAGACTTTGCTGGATCGGAGTCCGGGGATCGTCATCGAGCTGAACGTGTGCAGAACTCGGAGGTGCCATACGTTCGGTACTTGGATCGGCCGGATCCGGAAGACGTACGACTACTTCCTCTATGTTGTGTCAACACTTCCGTTGCCGGTCTACGAGGGTACATAGACAACACTCTCCCCTCTCGTTGCTATGCATCACCATGATCTTGCGTGTGCGTAGGAAAATTTTGGAATCACTACGTTCCCCAACAATTACACACTTCGCTGACTTGGCGTCCATAGTACGAAAGTACTGTGCGATGGAAAGCGCCTGGAAAACCAAAATAAAATTTTGGGACAATCCGGCCTTGAATACAAACCCAGTCCGAAATAAAAGGATGCATCATCGCCAGACACCCGGGTTCAATACCAAAAAGCAAAAGCCCTCTACAGGGCACGGAACCGTGCTGGAAGGATGGCTTAATGGACCCTGTAAAATTCACAGTGCAGATGGCGCCACACCAACTCATAGCCTTAGAGCATGTTGGATACTCCGGAAGGTGGCAAAAATTGGCGAAGATCTTCTAATTCCATAAGCCACAGAAAGCCACCCCAGAGACACCAGTACGGTATTAACAATCTTCGAGACTTTCGCATCAAATAATATGCGAAAAAGAACACTCCGCAGTCTTGCCGAAGTCTACCAAGTAGCAACAATAAACCCATGGAGTGACACGGCTATTACTTTTAACGCTAGTGATGAACCTAAATTCCGAACAGCCCGAGCACCAGCCGCATTGGTCCTCAGTCCAATGGTGGACGGCTTTCGTCTTACCAAGGTACTCATGGATGGCGGCAGCGGATTGAACCTCATTTATGAGGAAACCCTTCAAAAAATGGAAATAGACTGGAACCGCATTGAGCAAAGCAGCACAACCTTTAGAGGAATAATCCCCAGTCGGGAAGCGCACTGTATAGGAAAAATCACACTAGATGTGGTGTTCGGCACGCCGGATAATTACATGTCCGAAGAGGTCACGTTCCAAGTGGCCCCGTTCAGTAGCGGATATCACGCTCTGCTCGGGCGGGAAGCGTTTACAATCTTCCAAGCAATACCCCATTACGGGTACATGAAGCTCAAGATGCCCGGGCCTAACGGAATCATCACTCTCGCTAGTGATCCGGACATAGCACTCCACGCTGAAAACAAGACAGCCGCACTGGCCCTCGAGGCGCTATCCGAAGCCCTAGCGGCTGAGGAACTGACCAAGCTATTGGAGGCCGGATTCATCAAAAATATAGAACACCCGGACTGGCTAGCAAACCTGGTGATGATACCAAAGAAGGACAAATCCTGGCGCCTGTGCGTTGATTTTAAAGACCTTAACAAGGCTTGCCCAAAGGATCCCTTCCCTCTGTCCCGAATTGATCAAATTATCGACGCTACCGCAGGACACGATTTGTTGTTTTTCCTCGATGCATACTCCGGCTACCATCAAATAAAGATGGCAGAGTCAAACCAAGCCACAACGGCATTTATCACACCATACGGCCCATTCTGCTTCAACACAATGCCCTTCGGGCTCAAAAACGCCGGCGCAACATATCAGCGCATGATTCAGACATGTCTGGCAAACCAGATCGGTAAAACAGTGGAGGCATACGTAGATGATGTGGTCGTTAAAACAAGACATGTTGAATCTCTAGTAGACGACTTGAGGCTAACATTCGGTAACCTCCGAACATACGACATCAAGCTCAACCCGGAAAAATGCGTTTTCGGCGTGCCAGCCGGAAAGCTTTTGGGCTTCATTGTATCCGGTAGAGGAATTGAAGCAAATCCAGCCAAGATCCGAGCTCTGTCACAATTGGATATCCCGAAGGATCTCAAACAAATACAAAAATTAACCGGAGGCGTGGCGGCTCTAAGACGCTTTATCTCCCGCTTGGGAGAAAAGGCCCTACCCCTTACCGCCTCATTCGGCGCACCGAACACTTCGAGTGGACGGATGCAGCCACGGCCGGACTCGATGAAATAAAAGCCATCTTGGCAACAAACCCAGTCCTGGCCGCGCCAAACATTGGCGAACTAATGCTATTATACATTGCTGCAACCCATCAGGTCGTAAGCGCAGTGCTCGTCGTCGAACGAGAAACAGACGGACACAAATTCCCCCCTTCAAAAGCCGGTCTACTATGTGTCCACTGTCCTTACTCCGTGCAAGTCACGGTACCCGCATTATCAAAAGATTGCGTACGTGGTATTTATGGCATCCCGGAAGCTGCGACACTACTTTCAAGAGTGTTCAATAACAGTAGCCTCGGAAGTGCCACTTAACGATATTATAAACAACCGCGACGCGACGGGCCGGATTGCAAAATGGACCATTGAGCTCCTTCCATTCGACATAACTTACAAGCCACGACGAGCTATCAAGTCGCAAGTCTTGGCTGACTTCGTCGCAGAATGGACGGAGGTCGAACTCCCTAAAGAGTACGACACATATTCAAACTGGGTCATGCACTTCGACGGCTCCAAAATGTTGGCCGGTCTAGGGGCTGGCGTCATTTTGATGTCCCCCACAGGAGACACAGTTCAATACGTACTCCAGATAATGTACACAGACTCCAACAATGCAGCCGAATATGAGGCCCTTTTACATGGTCTCCGGATGGCAGTATCCATGGGCATCCAACGCCTAGAGGTGCGCGGGGACTCGAACCTCGCAATATCCCAAATAAATGGAGACTTTGATGCCAAGGATCCAAAAATGGGAGCTTATCGCAACGCTGTCCTAAAAATGTCAGCTCGGTTCGAAGGGCTCGAATTTCACCATATAGCCCGGGAAAATAATCAGGCGGCAGATGTCCTGGCACGCATCGGCGCAAAACGCGATGTAGTCCCCCCCAACATCTTCTTGGAAAGGCTGTTCAAGCCGTCCGTAGTATGGGAAGGGGAACCTGGCAATAACAGCCCGGACCCAACCGCACTGCCCGACACCGAACACTCTGACATAATTGGAGGCTCTGCCAATGAAATAACACCTTCAGCCCACGTAATAATGGCCGTCATCGCCCCGTGGACAGAACCATTCCTCGCCTACCTTACCAGGCAGGAACTCCCCGAGGACCAAAATGAGGCACGCTGCATAGTGCGGCAATCTAAAGCCTATAAAGTCCATGAGGGAGAGCTTTATAAGAAAAGCACTACCGGAGTCCTTCAAAGGTGCATCTCCGAAGAGGAAGGGCGGAACCTCCTGGCTGAAATTCATGCCGGACTCGGCGGTCATCACGCTGCAGCTCGGTCCCTTGTAAGCAAGGCCTTCCGTACAGGATTTTATTGGCCGACGGCCCGGGCAGACGCCTAGGACTTAGTCCAACGATGCGTCGGTTGCCAGCTTTTTGCAAACCAAAGCCATATGCCACCCACCGTCCTCCAAACTATCCCATCATTTGGCCCTTCGCGGTCTGGGGGCTTGACATGGTTGGACCCCTTAAAGGCGGAACCCACAAGAAAAAATACTTACTGGTCATGGTGGATAAGTTCACCAAATGGATAGAAGCCAAGCCTGTTAAGACGGCCGATTCCGGACCGGTGATAGACTTTATATCCGGGGTTGTACACCGTTACGGCGTCCCCCACAGCATCATCACTGATAACGGCACGAACTTTACGGCCGGCGATGTAAAACTCTGGTGCAAAAACATGGGCATCAAGCTCGATTATGCTTCCGTCTATCACCCACAAACTAACGGCCAGGTCAAACATGCAAATGGTCTTATCATGAGCGACATCAAACCCAGATTAGTGCGGTCCCTTAAGGAATCTAATACGCACTGGGTAGAGGAGCTCGACTCCGTACTCTGGGAGCTGCGGACCATGCCGAATCGGACTACCGGATACACACCATTCTTCATGGTGTACGGCGCAGAGGCAGTTTTGCCTTGCGACATAATTCATGACTCACCTCGAGTGCGCATGTACGAAGAAAGAGAAGCCGAGCTCGATCGGCAGGACAGTTTGGACGCCTTGGAGGAAGAGCGTGACGTGGCAAAAACCCGTTCCGCATTCTATCAACAGCAGGCTCGAAGATATCAAAGCAGAGAAGTATGGGCCAAAAATTACAACGTTGGCGAATTAGTTCTACGCCTGCCGGACAAGAAAAAGGACAAACTCAAGCCCAAGTGGGAAGGTCCCTTCATAATTGACCAAGTCCTGACTGGTGGAGCATACCGCCTGCGAGATGCATCGGATAACCGACTCGAGCCGAACCCATGGAACGCAGCCTGCCTCCGAAGATTCTACGCCTAGCGCCGGACTCTGTGTTCGTCTCCTTCCTCTGTCCATTTTTTATATACTTTATGTCTTACATTTCTCTCCTTCTCCCCTCTCTCTCTTATAGCCTTTAAAGGGTCATACAGTGATGCGCTATCCGTGCTCATTAAACCTGGGGGCTTCTTTAAACAGAAGCTTATTTATACGGGCTTCATGCCCAACACATGTGTCACACTTCCGCATGTACCTTTTATTCACCATTATATGCATCGATATGACTTAAGTTTTGGCCAAGATGGGTTGCCTGGCTCCTGTGCTTACCCCTACGTTCCCGATTGTTTGGCTAGGTGGTAAAGGGAGCACCTCTGCGATTGTTACTGCCGGGTCAGCCGGATGTGTACCTCAGACTGGGTGAAGCCGAAAGCTAGTGTTCTTAAGGGAATATTCGGTCGGTGAACTAAAGATGATCTGTTTTTTTATTTATCTATACGCCCCCAGATGTTTTTCCTGCGTCTCTTTTCGCAGAATGGACATGCACTTTAGGGTATGCCTCCCAGGGAAAGGAACCCCTAACAGAACTATTCTCCCTGAAAGATGTTTCTTACTAACCATGTAATATAACATAACTAGTTGGGCACTTGTCTGTTCAAGCACTAATGACCCCTACGCCTGGTCTCCATGCATACCCCGGTTCTTATATAACCGCGAGGGTATTCGGACACACTCCGGACCGTCAGGTCCCGAGGTTGAAGCGAAAAGGTCGGCCATGACAAATGATCTATAATCCGGCTAGAAGGCATTACACATGTCAATTATAATTACATAGTCAATCTGACCGATTGTATTCCTCTTCAATACCATCTAACAGGCTGTCTAGTTTACAGTCCTGTTGGGAATACTTTGCGGCCAATTCTACTTGGCCGTATACTAAGCTCACAGGGATCTCCTTCCCATCGGGCCCCACGGATCCGACCTCGGCCATGTGGTTTGGGTCACCCTTCGTGTACCGCGTCTTCACCATGGCCCAGGCCTCCCTGGCGCCTTGACGGCAGGCTGACATCTTCCACAATCGGAAGCGCCGCCGCGCTCCCTTCAGCTT
Source organism: Triticum dicoccoides (assembly GCF_002162155.2). Taxonomy (NCBI): domain Eukaryota; kingdom Viridiplantae; phylum Streptophyta; class Magnoliopsida; order Poales; family Poaceae; genus Triticum; species Triticum dicoccoides. The sequence goes on from NC_041388.1 coordinate 18,027,582, forward strand.
CTCTACAAGCTCCCCAAGGCCTTCGGGCATGGAGACGAATGGCCACAAGGCCCGGGCGACGCTTTGCATCACCTACCGAACTCGCTCGTGCAGTTGTGAGAGCTCGGGAAGAAGGTCACCCGTAGAACCGGGCATTTCCTCTGCAGGACGACCTGTTAGCATACCTACAGACATTACTCTGTTAGTCGACTTCCTAGCTGAACTCTTTTTTCAAAGCGTTCCTTGGACGCTTTGTCCTCGGCCTCGGCTAATGCCTTCTTGAGGGCCGCCACCTCGGTCATGGCCCCTAGCATAGTCCATGGCACTTTAGTCAGCACGAAGTATTCATCCTTCCTAACATACACGCACATGTTACTGCATAACTTTGCTGTCCTCCAGCTGTGTCTTCACAAGACTACGCTCTTCCTTGGCTTGCTTCAGGCTCCGCTTCAGTTCGGAGACCTCTGCAGTATGAGCGGCGGCAGCGAGCAGTGACGCCTGCTTATTCACATAGGCATCATATGTTAGACTCCTGCGAAACTTGTTTTGATCCTTTGTTCGGCGTCTCTTTCCGAACACCGAACAGAGCATCAGGGACTACTGTCTACGCTGTGATATTCTTTCTACAATTATTATTACCTCAAAGCTTGTTAAAAGGCTAGTGCAGGCTTCGGTCAGTCCACTTTTGGCAGGCTGAACCTTTTTGATCACCGTACCCATGAGGGCACGATGCTCATCTACGATGGAAGCGTGTCACAGTGCTTCCAGTAGATCCTCTGGTGCCTCTGGTCGGATAGAGGTCACTAGCGTAACAGGCACACCCCTCCTTTCGGGGAAGGTCATTCGCTAGACTCCGAAGCCGTACAGGTCTCCGAAATGATATCTGGCTGAGGACCGAATGGAACTCGACCCCCACCATCAGTCTCCATGGGGGTTTCTTCCCCCATGTGTCCGGCGGCCGTGGGGTCACCCTTGGATGCGGCCCTGACGATCTCCGGAGCCTCCCCTTTGTTGGGGAAGGCCCTTTGGGACACCACCTCGTCATCACCCTTGGGCGAGGCAGAGTGAGCAGGTGGCGGCGACATGCTAGCCATCTCCTTTGAGTCTAGCGAGCCCTCTGTCGAGGACTGCGGAGAACCGTCACGGGCCGGACTGCAATGGCATAAATTAAACATATTAATATTGCAAAGGGGAAGGGTCGAACATTTGGACGAGCATAAGGTCTTGGGTACTTATGAAGCGGCCCGAGGCTTGGCCCGGGGCAGTCGTTCCGGACTGCTATCGACATCCCACGCGGAGTTATCCACGAGGGAGCCCTTCCCCCTCTTGGGTGCCTTTGCCTCCAGGTTTGCGGAGGCCACCCTTTTCTTCCACCCCCCTCAGGGGGGGAGTTGTCTTCCTCCTCTTCCTCGTCGCCATCTTCGGCGACCGAAGGGTCAATCTCGTCTTCGAACGATAGTTCCGAAGAATCCTTTCGACGGAGGCCACTCCTGGTCCCCTTGGCTGCCTTTTTGGTCTTCTTCTCTAGCACGTCATAAGGCGCCGGGAACAACATTTTCGTCAGGAGTGGGGTCTCTTCGTCTCGGGTAGCAGGGCTGGATAGTTAATCCGCCTCGCTATGTCGACCCAGGCCTAAGGAAATAATTGATAGGAGAGCTTAGACTTCTTTCTCACAATGCGCTAGTAAAGGTTATGCCTTGAGAGCGTGAAAAAACTTACCGAATTAGCTTGGCGCTTTGAGCTAAGTCCACGATCCTCGGTTGTAGGTGGTGGCGTCTCGCCGGCCTTGAAGAGCACTTTCCAGATATCCTCGTGCGTTGTGCCGAAGAGCTCTAGCAGCGTCTGGTGCTTGGCCGGATCGAATTCCCATAAATAACAAGTCCGGCGTTGACACGGGAGGATCCGGCGAATGAGCATAACTTGGATCACATTGACAAGCTTAATCTTTCTGGATATCATGTTCTGGACGCACATTTGGAGCCCTGTCAGCTCGCCCGGAGCACCCCAGGTTAGGCCCTTCTCTTGCCAGGAGGTGAGCCGCATCAGAACTCCGGATCGGAATTGGGGGGGGGGGGCGCCGTCCAGTTAGTGTCGCGCGGCTCGGCGATGTAGAACCACCCTGATTGCCACCCCTTCACCGTCTCCACGAAAGAACCCTCGAGCCAGGTGACGTTGGGCATCTTACCCAACATAGCTCCTCCGCACTCTGCCTGTTGGCCTCTCACCACCTTTGGCTTCACATTAAAGGTCTTCAGCCATAGGCCGAAGTGAGGTGGAATGCGGAGAAAGGCCTCGCACACGACTATAAATGTTGAGATGTTGAGGATAAAGTTAGGGGCTAAATCATGGAATTCTATCCCATAATAAAACATCAATCCATGGACAAACGGGTGGAGAGGGAATCCCAGCCCGCGGACAAAATGCGTGAGGAACACCACTCTCTCCTGAGGCTCGGGGGTGGGGACGATCTGTCCCTCGGCCGGGAGTCGGTGAACGATCTCCTTGGCTAGGTATCCGGCCTCTCGGAGCTCCTCTATATTTTCCCTCTTAATGGAGGAGGTCATCCACTTGCCGCCAGCCCCGGATCCGGACATGGTTGGGTGCTAGTTTGAATGAGGACTTGGGCATTGGAGCTCGAGGACGGAGAGGCAGGAGGAAAGCATGGGGGGAGAAGGAGGAATCTTATCTCCTTATAAGGGCGGTGAATATCGA